>NC_085051.1:6929984-7237925 GCF_963662255.1 Cinclus cinclus | reverse complement strand
AAAAAAATTTGGTATCAGTGGAGCTAGAAAGCATGAAAAGGTCCAAACTTGACCTTTGTGAAGGAAATATTACCCATGCTTGGAGAAACACATCTACACCTTTTGCTTCCTCTTGACTGATTTGGTATTTGAGGATTTACTTAGAAGTGAGGATGTGCTCAAGTGCATTCCTGAATCGTGGCCTCATCTCTTCCTCAGAAAGAGGACAGTGCTCCCTTCCTCCCTGTGGACCTTTCTGACCATCACAGAAATGCCACACCTGACTGCAGGGGCACTATTTGTCCTTCCTGTCTGGCACACAGGTAAATCCTGACAGTATTTCTTGAAGCATCCATTTTCCTGAAGAAGGGATGAAGCGGGGACCATGGGATGAGGCCGAGGTACACACTCTTCTTCAGACTTGCTGGTGTTAAAGTGTGAAATTTATCTAGTCCTAGGCAATATGTACATTTTCTCATTCTTTTCTTATAGTTAGCCCTCTGTTATTGGTCATGTATTACTCCAAGTGCAGTAAGCTTTGGAAATTTTGATAAATGGTTTATAGGTGGAAAGGAATAAATCACTAGGCATAGGAGGATCAGTGTGAGTATCCCCAGTTCAATATCAAGCACATCAAATAATTAAATTGTCTAGCTGCATTATTGCCCCTTTACCTGAGTAATAGAAGTTGCAGTTTCTTGTATATGATCAAGTCAAACAAGCAGAAGGGGACAGGAATTTGCAATTCACTGAATGGCAGTAGTTAGTTGCCACAGAAATAAGGATATACTAAGATGTTAAGGAGCAACCAAGAAACAATTTCTGTTGAATTAATCTATGTATGAGTAGCATACAGTCATGGCAAGGTACCTGAGTATACCGTGTCCTTAAATAACATTTCTCATCTGTAACTTTGGTAGTTTGACTCAAAGGAGTAAAGTAGTTTGCCTTTTATCAGATTAAATTCTCACCAGATTAATTCTCAGCTAATTTCCTTAGCTGGTTTCTGTTCTACCTGTTAGGCTGTGGTGCCTAACACTAAAATTGGTGCCTCTGATGGGGGAATCAGTCAAGTCCTAGGAGTGTGCCATGTCCACCACAGCATCTTCCTTCAATGAAGGGATGCTGGGACATCCTGTCCCCAACATGTTCTGATTTGTGGCTGGTGAGATAGGAAGATTGAAAGGGATACAGGATCTGAATAGTGGGAATACCCATTAAAATGAGCCCTCACGTGAGCAACAGAGCAATACAAACCTGGTTCTCTCTGGATTCACCTCATCTTTGGATTTTCTGGTGCCAAATGAAGCAATGGTTTCTTGTCTGTTTTTGAAGCCTTCACAACTATATTCTGGTGCCTGATATGTGTGGTTCCAGCTGCAGCCATGTCTTTGGTGGGAGTTTTACTCCTGCTTATGAACCCTCTTGGACCTTGATGTTTGGGGCTTTGCTGGCACAGCAGCTAAACCTGGCTGGTAAACCTCATTTTTTGTCTTTAATTCAAGCAAAAATTCCAGGCAGGAGCTGGTAAACTATGTAGGGAAAATTGGTCCCAGCCAGGAATGGTTGTCAGTGCTAACACAGCTGTTTCCAAAAGTTACAGCAAGTTTTGTTTTTATGTAAATTTTTTAAAAGGGTTGAATTTTAGATAGACATCCCTTGGGGTCAGGCTATCATAACAAAGAGCAGAGTGTGGTACCACACAGTGATTGGTAACAGGAGATACATCTACTGGAAACACTAACAAAAACATGCCTAATAAAACTAGAATCCACAATATTTTTTCCTAATTCACCTGATCTTAAAGCTCGTCTATGCAAAAGAAAAGCAAATTGTCACTTGTAAATAAAGTGAGTCTTCAAAGGTCTTTTTCAGTTCTTAATCTTTTAATAGTTTCTAAACATAGAATCACATCAAATAGTTGAAAGGAACATTTGTGTTTCCACAGCAGTGCTTCAAACTTCAGTCTCTCGTGCTTTTATGCAACTTGTATGCTTTGGTTGGTGCCAGATCATTCTGATTGTTACTGACAATGTTTCAAGGTGCTTTTTACCCAGTTCTTTAGGGAATTTTTAATCTAATAAAATGACAGGCTAAATTATGCTTTGGCCTCTCTTAAAACTCCTGAGATTTTATTTTGTTTTCCTCTCTTTTGGATGCTGAGTCATCATGTTTCTGAAAATCGTACATCACTATCTGGAAATCGTATAATTTATTTAGAAATGCTGACTGCCACACTTTATCTGCTAAACTAAGCAAGTACTAAACTGGCCTTGATCAATGTGCTTCAGTCAAGGGTGCTGGCAATTTACTGGCTCTGACCTTCCCTGCACGTTTAAGAGCCTTAAATGACAGGGAAGGTCAATGGCAATTACAGCATTTAAGAAACTCACAGAGAGTGAGGCAGCTGAGTAACTACAAGGATTTAGAGCAGGCTTGATTTGTTTCCCCCTCTTTTTTTTTTTTCGTTTTTAGTGTCTATATCATCACTGAGCAAAGATTCCTTCATTTGTGTTGAATTAATAAGGTAGATCTAGAAGTAGTGAGTTCAAATAAATAAAATTTGCCTTCATGCTTCTAAAAATAGGCTTTTAGGCCATCTGGAGAATGCTAATAAAGAATTAAAGAATGTTGTTAATAATTACCGGGTCATTCCAAAACTGTTACAAGATCCACATAACAATAATACAGGTTGTTATAACAGTCCCCATGTATTGGACCAGCCTAATGAAATCTAATCCTGTTTTCTCAGTATCACATTCTCCATTTTGGCCAGTGGGAGATGTTTAAAGATGCAGTACATGTACACATATCTTTAAACAATTCCCACAATGTCTAATAGTATTGCATGATTGTTTTTTATCTGTGTCTAGTCTGAAGTGCTTTTTAAAGTCCTAATGACAGAGTGTGCCCTTCGTGTGGCCCGGACCTGCACTCCCAAGGTTTTTCAAGTTGAAAGGCAGGCAAACCCCATAAATTATGTTGTCTCCTAAAGTACATGAGATGCTCCTAGAATTCAAAAGACTGCTGGTTTTCAACGTGAAGCAAAGTGATCCTGCTTTGCTCATTAGTGTGTGTTGTTCTGGAGGATTCCTCAAGGACACAATATGGTGAAGAGTTGATGGGACAAAATTATTCCCAATTTTGTAACTGACACCTTCAACAACTCAAACTTTCCTGACCAAACTGTTTTCATTTTAACCTTGTGATGTGAACACTTCCAGGCTACTTAATCCAATTCGGCATGACATAAATACAATTAAACCTTGTTTCAGCAACTGGAATAATTTTGTCTCAAGCCTTTTAATTAAAGATCACTTCCTACTTTTTCCTTCACTACATTGCCATGTCTGCCATGTGCTTCTTGGGTGTAAATATTGTGTAGAACTGTGCATCATGCAGAATTTCCACGTCTCTGGTCGGATTTCTGTTTAGAAAACATTTTTGTGCCTCCCAGGAAGAATTGGAAAGTATATATGGAGTTGTATTTGGACATATTTGTACAGGATTTCCTGCTTAAAGTTGTTCTTTTGCCATCAGCATGCGTGAACTAGCATTGATGTTCCCTGCCTTGCAGGGATAAATCAGGATGGTTGTTACTTTTGCCAGATCAACGGGATGTTAACTAACAATGCACATTTTCATCAGAAGTCAGGGGTTAATCACAGTCTGGCAGGCACTGCCGTGTTCCTGACGGAGTGGTATTTAATGCAGGTTTTAATGCAGTGGCATTTGGGTCTGTGGGGCATTATCTGTGCCCTGGGTTGGCGTGGGCGTTGTGTGTCTCCAGCCTTGCCCATGCTCCCCAGTGATGACTGACTGAGAAAGTAATTATCTGCCACTCTCTGGCTCCCAAAACGGAGCAGCATTTGCAGTCTGGTGTTCTCTAAGATGCTTTTGTTCACTTCATCAGCTGAATATTCATTTATGCATCAAATTGCACATTTGTTGAGAAAAATGAGGGCTGAAGCTTTTCAGTGCTTGGATTGAGATGCAGAAATGAATCATAAATCACTTGAAGAATTCTGTCTTTAAATCCCCTTATTGCAGTTGCTGGAAGAACATGTATTTAAGCAACCATCATCAGAACTTTCTGGCATGGGCTGTGCTTACTGCAGTGAAATTGTGAGCACCTGTATGAAAGAGTCTTGTAAGAAAAAATGTTTAACATAATTTGAGATTCACACAAAATGCTTCCCTTCTATTTTGTCCAGGTTTACATTTGCAGTGGGACTTCCAGAAGTGAGGAGTTTGTGGGTTGGGTTTACGTTTGTTTTTATGAACTGCAGTGTGGGCATCACCTTCAATATGTCGTAAGAAAGTGATCTGATACCCCTCAGTTGTGTGTTTCAGGACTTCCTGCATCCACTCAGGCTTAGAGACCTAGAAATGCTGTCATTTTTTTTCTGTTTTGTCTGAGATACACTTTCCATTTTTCATATAACAAATGAGAAATGTTAGCATCTGGTCTGGTTATCTGGGGCTACAGTTATTCTTCATGCATGTGTTTCATTTCACTGAGTTATGAACATTATTTAAATTTGAATAGAAAAAATTTACTGGGAAAATAATTAACTATAGTCTGAAGCAAGTGTGCATATGTATGAAGAATATGCTGTTACTGGGAGGACACATTCTTTGTGTGATGAATGCTCTGGGGTTTTTTTGAAAGGTGTGATGAAGAGGCAGAAGAATTATTCTGCTCTTATTTGCTTCTCCTATTTGTGGCCCAAATACATTTTTCTTTTACTAAATTGCTGGTAGTGAGTTTTAATAAATCAATTTCATGGAGGCAGAATACTACCCAGAGGATGCTGGTTAATGTATGGAAATGAATGCACTTCATGTGCTTTGGAAAGTTGCTGCTGGGAAGAGGTGCAGAAATGGAAGCAGGTCACACAGTTACCTGTGAATGTCAAAAAACATCTCAGTGAACCAAGAAAGCCACGCAGAGCTTCGAACTCTGTGATTTTATTGTAACTGGAAATACCTGCAAGGCAGCTGAAGAAAGGGGTGAGCCTGGCAAATTCTTGATTGGCATCTTCTTGTCTGGTACAACTGTGCCAAGATAGTTTTGTCTGTGAGGTTCAAAATCATCCAGGTGATGAAACAAAACCAGAAATGTACTGTAGGAAGGAGGCTGTTTGCAGGAAATCAATAATGTGAGTGCACAGAAAGGACATGCCATTTAAGGAGGAAAAATGTAGGAAAGCATCATTTGGAAAAAAAAGAAAAGGTATTTTGGTTGATAAAAAAAAAATTGTGTTTTTAATTATATTTCCTATGAGAAAGACACAACTTTATCCTAAAGTGATTTTCTTCCATTCCATGCCAGTTTGTGCTTTGGCCTGCTGGCTGTGTTGAGTTGACTGGTATTTTGGGTTATTTGGTATTTTTGAACTTGGTGTTTATTGCCTTTAGTGTGCACTTTAAATGTTAGTGAGGACATAGTCATTTTGTTGAGGTTCAGGCTGAATTTTCCTTTGTTGCTCATGTTCTGCCTTGAGTAGCAGCATTTTGCTTTTCTGTCGCAGAGGAACGTCATGTTGGTGGGAATGAAAATGAAGCAAAGCCAGCAGTTTTTTTTTTTTTTTAAATGAGGCTGATTGGACTTAGACAAGAAAACTGTTTTGGGAGCTCTGGAGTGAAAAGACTTAACTTCTGTTGCCTTATTCTGTAAATCAGTAGCAAGCCACAGAAAGATTGCAGCAATATTGAATCCTCTTCATTTCTTGTAGCCACATGAAAGAAATCTTCCCCACTGAAAGCTTGGTGAATAATACTGAATATACTTCTCTGTTAATGATTTAAAAAAAAAACAGCATTCCAATTGACAACTTGTTTTTGACACAAATTATTTTAGCCTATTAATAATCACTAATTCGAAAACATTTTTCTGTACTCACCTTGAATTGTAGTCATGTGGTTATGTGTGGATTTGGTGCATCTCCTTCGGCTTTCTTCATTATAACCTTTCATCTCTTCCAAAGTCATCCATTCTAATCTAGAAAAGTGGGACTTGTACAATTTTAATTCACTCTGGTGGTCTTTTCTCCTGTTTGCCTGCCTTTTCCAGCCTCCTCGCCCCAGTCCTCCTCACACATTCTAAATCTATTTTATTTTATCTTTAAGCCTGCTGTAGCCTTTAAGTCCCTGGTGAGCTCTATGATTAGTTCTTTTTGCCAACAAAACTTGCAGTAGGAGCCCTTTCTCTCTTAAACCTGCCAATGCATCTACCACATAAAAACAAGCAAAATATAACTTAAAGAAACCTCACATTTTACTGAACTCCAGCAATTCCTACAATAAACCAAAAGGCAATGGCAACCAGTTTTGTTAGTGCTTCATTAACTTTACTGAACAGACTCAAAGGGAAATGAACACCATATACAAGAATACTGTTCCAAATTCTCCAGAGTATTTTCTAACTTACATTTCTCATGAGCTGTGTAAATTGGCCAACATCTGTGAAGATGCTAAAAAATGGTTTTGCTGCTGGAGGATTATAATATTCTCCTTCTGCAACCTGCCTCATAGCTTCGCCCTCTCTCCTACCCTGCTGAGCCTGCTTCCAGCTCTGCTTCCATCTGCTTCTAGGTTAGCACAGCTCAGATTCTCCAAAACTGCTGAACTTTGTCATACATGGCATTTTTTAGAAGCAAGATGTTATTAAGGTTCTAAAATGTTTTTTATATACATTTATGTATGGCTATTCCTTATACCAGAGCTGTTGCACAGCCACACAACAAGCATGCCTTTTTCCCATGTGCCAAGATCCTTGCATATTTATGGTTGTTCTTAGCTATGCTTGCTCTGTATGATTGAGCTCTTTCAGCTTAAACAATAAGTGTTTAGAAGGGAAATGTTGAGAGGTAAGCCACGGGTTATCCTCTCGTGTGGCATTTTTGTGCTGTGACACAGGGGTTGGTGTCAGTGGACCAGAGGCAGTGAAAGGAAATACACACCACGAGCTCCAGAGGGTATTGACTTAGGCAGCAGTGCTAATACTTAACAAATGTTTTTCCTGATCACAAGTTCATAGGACTCTGGAGTTTTGGAGATTGGTGTGGTGTTTCTTTGTAAATGCAGAATAGATGTGAAAAGTGCCTCTTTGTCCTGGGCTGAATTTTTATGAAGAAAGAAGCTGTGGCTTGTTTTGTGGGAAGCCATAATGAATTCTTCATTTTATATTTTTAGATCACAAGGAGTAATTTACTCGCCTTTTTCTTATGGCTCTTGTCAGAATTCATGTTGCCTAATCTCCTTGCTCTGCAATGAAAACTCACCTTCGTAATTACCACAGGCCAGGAGAGACTAATCTCAGTTCCTAGTAATTAGTGCTTTTTTAGTTCTTTGTGCTCCATCCACGGCCAACAAAGGCCTAATATAGAATGTGCATATTTTATCTTCACAGTAAGCTACCAATCCAATAAATGAAAAGCCTTTTTCTTCTTTCTCCGTAATTCCTATCTTGCCCTTCCCCCCCTCCCCCCCAATCATATAAACCTGTGGATGCTTTGAGCTAATGACACTAAGAATCAATTTAACTGTGCTGCCGTAGCAGGAGTGAGAACAAGAGGTGGTAGCAGGGGTATTTCTGCCAGGGCTGAGCCCCAGGCTGACAGAAATGTGTTTGCAGGGAGCAGTGTTTCATCTGCTGCCAGACTGTGGCTCCTTGCAGGGCTGTACTGAGCAGCTGCCAGTGCAGCAGAGAAGCCACCCCAGGGACAGCGTGTGAAGAATGCATCCACATGGAATGCAGGTACAGCTTGGACTGCTGCTGCTGACACCCCTCTCTCCCCCACAACCTCAAACACACCAGTAGCCTTCTGGCTTTTCAGAAATGTGCATTTTAGAAACTCTTCCTACAGAGAGAATATATTCCTTCCTTTAGGCTGTCATGTTAATCTGGTGGCAGCTCCCGGTTGAAGCCAGCAGTCTCACAGCTTGTGATACCCAGGAGCTCACAGGAGTCTCTCATCTCTTCTGGCTGATGCTGCTCAGTGATCAGAGGAAACATAGCCTCATACAGTCAGCCTAGTAAAATGTGCAGCTGCTGGGGAATTCAGGGTGCTACAGAAGGGATATACATTGTCTACAGGCTCACAAACAAGTTCACCGCATCCCACAGGTAGAGCATGCAATGCAAATTCTTGAATTACATCGAATCACAGAATCCTAGAATGGTTTGGGTTGAAGGGTACCTTGAAGATCATCCAGTTCCACACTCCCTGCCATGGGCAGGGACACCTTCCCTAGACCAGGCTGCTCCAAGTCCTGACCAGCCTGGCCTTGAGCACTTTCAGCTGTCTGGGCAAAGTACTGCCAGGACCTCACCTACCTCACAGGGAAGAATTTCTTCTTAATATCTAATCTAAACTATCCTTCTGTCAGTTTAAAGCCATTCCCCCTTGTTCTGTGCATGCCCTTGTCCAAAGCCCCTCTCAGGCTCTCTTGGAGCCTCTCTAAGTCCTTGAAGGGGCTCTAAGGTCTCCCCAGACTCTTCCCCAAATTGAGCAGCTCTCCCAGCCTGTCTCTGCAGCAGAGAGGCTCCAGCCCTCTGATCATCTTCATGGCCTCCTCTGGACTTGCTCCAAGAGGGTCCACAGCTTCTTATGCTGGGGGCCCCATATCAATAAGGTGGGAACTTTTTAACCTGGATAAATCCTTCTTATTTTAAGGCCATTCTGGGGAGCTAAGCCGGGGAAAAGTAAACAGTCAGTTGATACAACTGGGAATACATTTAAAGTAGTAAGATGATTGTGTTTTAATGCATGTTTTTTGAACCTTATAGAAAAGTTTACTGCTGAAGACTGTTACATGTAAATCTAAACCATAAGTAGGTAGTTTTAAGAAAGATGTGCAAGACCCCAGCTCTAATCCCAGACAACCACCAGCAATGGCTTTGCCATTCACAGGAATTCCTGCTGTGGTTTTCTACATTGGAGTTCAAAGTGTGGAAGTCTGTGCTCTGAAGTCAAACGGATGGGAAAAGGGATGAGCACTCCAGTAGAAACTCTGCTTATTTTTGGATTTCACTTCCCTTTCCTCTACTGCTGTGAACACCCAAAACCGTCCCCATTGTTGTGAAGGATTTAAGTTTTCGGTGCCAGCAGAGGCTGAATTGTTTCCGGGGGTGACTCCAGCAGTGCCTTTGGATCGTGCACAGAGGCAGCAGCAGTCACGGGGGCTGATAAGTCCCAGATAAGCCTTTGGATTTTACTTGCCGGTAGCCAAAGAATAGAAACCTCCTCTTGCCCTTCTCTTATCGTCAACTCCATTTTGTGAGATGAAACAGGATCATGAGCTGGACTTTGTCAAGCTGCACCTTGACAGAGATGTATGTATGGGATTGCCAGTTTGTGGAATGTCAGAAGCCATCTCCTCCAGTAAAAATCCTCCTCAGCTGATGAGGAGCTGAACTGAAAGATGATGAAAAGATCCAAGATAGGCACAGTCCACTGCTTCAGAACAGATAAGCCTGAATGACCAAAAAAAAATGCTGAGCAAGCTGAATATTTTAGAGTAAAAGCAGACAAAACCTGCAAAGTTAGTAATTGCAAATACTCTGTCCCTCACATGCGTGAAGTACAGCAGCACATTGCTAAATCCTGTGGAACTGGGGAGGAATCATACTCTTTAGGACAATGAATGTGAAATCTCAGAAAATCTTGTTTCTGGGATCTTCTCAGTTCTTCTGAGTCTTGTGCTCAGGGAGCCTCCCTTCTCCTGATGTGCTTTCGTTTTAGTGGGAGATGTTGTGTTAATGATTCAACTTTGCTTCACCCTCTTTTGGGTATTTAAGCTACTTTCATAAGGAATTTAAATTTTTTTAGGATAATTCTGTTTCTCCTCTTTTTTTCTGCTAGTTCATCTTTTCTCCTCTGCCTTCTTCCAGTACCTTTAGGACCCATTTACCAGTTTCAAATCCACCTGAAGGCAGAGCAGATGCATCCAATCTCTAGAAATGGCTCAGTGAGGCCAATGAAAGTCGCTGGCTGTCTGGAGGGAAGGTGTTCAAACTGTTCTTCTTCATGAGAGAAATGCAACCTCAGGCTGTGATAAAGACCCTGGAGGTTGTTTCAGAACATGTAGAAGAAATGCTGGATAGTTTAAAGGAAATAAGGATACTGCCAGGGAGAGGGTTCTCTACAGGAGTAGTAAGGTAGTTGAGAAATGGTTTAAGTCTTCAGGGGTTTGGGGGGAAATGGGGAATGAGGCAGTGGGACTGATTACTGGGAAGGTCTCTGACAAGGACCAAGAGCAAGGACTGTTAATGATGGATGGAGGTGTGTGTGTATGGATGTAGGGCACAAATCCACAGGAGATCTTTTCTCGTTCCACTCTGGGCAGGGAAACTTTTTTTTTTTCTGGTGACACCCAATTAATTGTGGTTTAGTTTGATAAATGTTAATGTATTCCCGGGTCATAAAACTGCTGTGTTAGCATGTGTCTGGCTGCCATTTGTGGATTTGAAGCAGCAGTTCTGCTGTGCAAGTAGGTCTGCTCTTCAAACAATGGTGCGTGAACTCGTGCTGACTTTTCCCTTTAGGTCAGCTTGCAGCTTCATTCCTACAGGAGCATTATGTTGGCAAATCAAGGAATCACTTCTCCCTCTACGCATTTTGCTGCCACAGAGGAAAGAAGCCATTGCCCAAAGCTGATTTTAGGATGTAAGATTTCTTTTTTCCCTGGAATTATTTCAGCTACTGCATCATCCTTGTAGGTTATACAAATCAATCTTTACATGTTTTTGTGACAGTGACTGTTTTAGCTGCTAAATATTGATGAAAGCATTTTGATATAAATATGAGCTGCCAGAGAATCTGTATTAAGGTGTCTTCTAACACAAACCATTCTGTAATTCTGTGATCAAAGTCAAAGTGGCTCTGCTCTCAGTCAATTTGTACCTACAGAATAATTGTGCTGCTGTATGTATTTCTAGTATGTGCTAAGACTTTACATATGTTTCACGATCCAGTACAAAAAAACCCCTTTGTTTGGTGAAGATTTAAATAATTTAATTTGCAGATTTCATAAATCTTTATTGATGTTATTACTTTGCAACTTCTTTCTTTGACTGTGCCAGTCAAAACTAAGAATAGGGCAAACAGGGCTTGAAGATTTCAAGCTGCAAGTCATTAAGGAGTTAATGCACATAGTTGATGAGCAAATGGGAAAAGCATACATCTGATAAGAAATATATGCATAGAATTGTAGCTGCCTACAAAGAACCATGAAATAGAACTGAATGAGCAACAAAATTGGAAATATATTCAGTGTTGCTTCAATTATTTTTGCAAGCATCCGAGATCAATAAGGGTATAAACTAGAGATTACAGAATTACATCAGCATTAATAGAATGCCCTTCACTTTATATTTAAAAGCAGTTACCACATGGTTACTTCTGAGTCCTGCTGTGACTCTGGTTTTGATGGAACATATGTTTCTGCTTCCTGTCTCCTTTGGTTGAAGTGTGCAGCAAATCCAGCTGGTTTCCTAGCAATTGGGTCTCTATCCCTGGTGTCTCAGCAGGGCAGCCTGCCCAGGGATCATTGTATCACTTGATGGGAACTTCTTAGCTCTGTGCAGTTTGCTTTGGTGTGAGCACTCTTCTGAGAGTCCAAGTGTTCCTACATCAGGGGAAGAGATGTTTTTTGCTTGGATACATTGCTCTGTTCCTCAGTTCTTGTGCCCCTCATATGTCTTGCCGTTTAGTGACCTTTCTCCAGCTTGTCCTGGCCAAGGGATAGGTGAATCAGCTGTTTTCAGAGTTCATTGTCACTGCTCCAAGCAACAATCAGTAGTGAAGTAAGAGCGTGGTGGTGGTAGTGGGATAACAGCACTTTCACACAATGAATCATTTTCATCTGCCCTCAGGGACATTTGGGACATTTTCATCTGCCCATGTTGCATCTGGGACATGAGGAATTGTCTCTGAAATGCTTCAGCCATAAACTCAGAGAGATGGAATCGCTGTTCTCCATCACAGCAGCATGTTCTGCAGTAAGGAAATCACCTGCTTAGCCTGTGCTGCTGGATGTGGAGCAGTTAATCAGGAGTGCACTGCTGAGGCTCCGAGTAAGGCAGAACAACAGCAGAAACCCCTCTGCCAAACCCAGCCTCAAAATAAAGAGCAGGGACACAGAGCTGCAGCTTTATTTTCCAAATGAAAGTGAAGAGCCCTGTAGTTAAATTTCTGCATTTGAAGTAGTATTGGATGTGAAAGCTCGTGCAGATGAGTACAGGAGGAGTCTGACTTACTGTCAGCTTTCATTTCTCAGTCAAAGGATGTTTCTCTATTCATGTAGTGTGGATCAGAGTGGCTGCCACCCGGGGGGGCCACTCCACACCAGCCTGGGTATTGATGGCAGTGGGAGGGAGGGCTGTGCAGGAGCGCTCTGGCTCAGCACGCGATGTGGGATGCTGCCACCGCTCCCACGGGGGCAGCCTCTCAGTAAGCACCTAGTAAAAATGGAGGAGATCCAGTGAAAATACCTGAAAGGTACGATGCAGGACGTAAGGAAGTGTGAGTGCTTGTGGATGATGCCTTGGGTCACGCTTGCTCTGTGGCTGTTTGCAAGGTGAATGGGATCACGGCGCTTTTTGGCACGTCCCGAGTCGTTCCTCAGTGTCTCCGTGCCCTGTCCATACAGCAGGGACGTGTGCCTTGCTTTTCCAGCCCTTTTCACTTGTGTCTGCCCATACTGCATTCTGACTGTTGGCTCATGGTGTCTCTTACCAGGTGTACAAATCCTACCTGATCTCCAGGAATACTGATAAAAGGACTAGTCAGAGCCATACAGTTGAGGCTGTGGTCATATGGATTATCCTAGGAGAGTCTGTTTTCTATGGAGAAATCGTCTCAGTAAAAACAGGCGAACAAAACCCTGCAAAAATATATTCAAGAATGGAAATGTGGTTATTTATCAGTTTTTGTTCTTTTTCAGCAGATCTTGCAGAGAGTTCCCAAAAGCTGTTGACATAAATATAGTTATGGACCAGCAGCCAACTCCAATTCCCCCCAAACCATAGAATAAATTAATTCTCTTTCAGCCCTTCTGGAACACGGTGAGGTGGCAAACAGAAGGAAGCTGGATCCCATTTGCTACTCTGTGGGGTTTTGTTTGGCTGGTTTTGTTCTATTTTTTTACAAAAAAAAGATACATCCTAGCTTGTATGTACTAACAAGTTTAAAAAAGAAAAAAAGAATTATCCCCAGTGTACTTCAATCAGATACGAGACCCAGGATTAAGAGGAGCTTTAGTCTCAGCTCATTAATTGTGCAGGCTAAGGATGTACAAGCAGTGGTTTTTTTTGTATCTTACCTTCCCTGTGCTGTGGAGTGAAAGAGCCCCAAGCTACTGTATGTAGGAAGTATTGCAGACATTCCTTCATGTTTGTAACATACGTAGAAGTCTTGGGCAAATTGTGCCTCAGAAATGCCAAGTATCTTAGACTATTTCAATGAAAAATTCAATTCATTGAAACCATTCTGGTGGTTTGGAAGGTGATGGCCTTGATTATAAGGAGAGATGGGTGCAGTGTTCACAGAGTGCAGGTAACTAAACTGTGTCGGTCCTTTCTTTCTTTCTTGCCAAGAATTGAGAACTAAACATGAGCATATTTAAAAATTAAAAATCCATTAATTAATCAGAAGTGATAAAATATTTAGCAAGTGTATTGCAGAGTGCAGATCATTCAGATGAATGCACACTTTCTGGTTTTCCTGCGCTGCTGAGGACGTCGGGAGGAGCCTGATGCCAGGCTGGTCCTGCCCCAGCACCTGTGGGGCAGGAATCCAAGCTGGGCTCTGGCTTTAGGCCATCTCCCTGCTCCCTTCTGGTTCCAGCAATGCTCCTTCCCTTTTCACAGCAGAAAAAGCAGCTCAGTGCGATAAAGCTCATCCCCATCCCTGTGAGGCAGTGGCCCCTGGTGACCTGCCCTCCCTGGAGCTGCAGCAGAGGAGCTGGGTGGCTGTGCTGCTGAGGTGTGGAAGGAGGAGGAGGCAGCCTGACTCAGAAAAGGGGGTTAGTGCAGCTTTCCCAGGGACGGGCTGAGATGGTTGGAGTGCTCCAGGTGTCACCCTGCCTGCGGCTGCCCTTGGCTGTCTCTTACCCTCTGCTTTTACAGTGAAGAATCATCTTCTGCTGCAAACCAGCATGAAGTCAGTTAATCTATAAAAGAGAGAAAATGATCTTTGTAATATAGGATGTAGAGTAATAAAATAGTAAATACTGTACATAATAAAAATAGATGTATTAATGTATTACTATTAATAACGTATTCCTGTGTAGCATTAGAAATTTTCTTTCATTACTAACCTGTTTTGTAACCAGTCAGGAAAATCAAATATTTGCTCTCTCTCGCTGCCAAGTAATGAGCTGCCTAATTATTAATTGCAGGAAATTTTTGATGGGCCACATTCAAAAATTCTTCTGTGCTTTTGCAAGTCACAGTTCAAGCAGGCTTTGATTACCACGGGCATGTCAATCGTAGCAGTCCTACCAAGTTCTCTGGAAAGCGTTAGCCTTTCCCTAAGACTGGGCTTTGCCTCCTAAGCTCTCTGGGAGTTGTCATGCAGCCTGTTGGCTGGAGCTGTCAGGATGCCCTGGTTTACTTGGGCATCAATTGGCTCTATCCAGGCACCATCTGCTTGGAACCTGCTGCTGCAAGGGGAAGTTTGCACTTGAAACGGTGCTAGATCAGATCAACACATGGCTGTGCATCTCGATTGTTAAGTTATTGGGAATCAGAAGGGAAAGCAGCAGGGTATTTTATCTTTGGGTATAAATTTGAAGGTAGATTAACACTAGATTAATAAGATGGAAAAAAAATAAAGTGTGTGTGGTTTAAAATGCTGTACCACTTTTTCTCAGCACCCAAAAATATTTATCTTTTAGAATATGCTATAATAATTAACAAGGATATATCTGAGATTTAAAGACTGTCTTCTAGGATATGCTGACTGATGTGAATTAGCCAAAAGCAGCGAGATGAATTGTGCAGCTAACCCATTTAATCTTCTTTACTTTCTTGCTGCAGTGGTTTAAAATAAAACCCCCCCAAACTTTCCCATGATCTTAAAGAAAAATGTTCCCACATCAGGGACTTCAGAAGGAAAACTCTTATTGTAAGCTCACAGCAGGACATCAACTCCCAGCAAGCCAGGAGGATAATACTGTGGGCAAATTGAGCAAATGTCCTTGCCTCTCCAATCAGCCAGTATTTGAAGGGTATTATCCTTGCTAAACTTGTCATCCACTTTAAATGGAAGTCGGACTGCAAATGTACATACTCTGCTTAGCGTGACTTTTGAAGAGTTGCCTCTGCAGTTTAGAGGTTGGATTTAATTCTTAAAGACCTAACTTTGCTGTACCTTTATTTAATCTCTGTTTATTTGCTTTGCCATTCTCTGCCCTATAATCTAGGCAGTGTGTAAGGAAACTGCTAATGAATAAGTAAAGTAAACAAGAAAAATCTTGGAGGGGGGAAAAAAAGTTGAAAAGCTGAATATCAAATTGGATTCAGGAAATTTCTTTCTTGAAGTAATCAGAAAATAACTACTGGTACTGTATTTTGAGGAGCAGAAATAACCTTTTTGACATGGACTAGAAAGGGTGATGTGGTGGAATATTTAGTGAAATTGTGGGTCATCCTCTCTAGCCAGTACATTCCACATAATTAAAGCTTGAATTGTGAAAGCTTCTGCTTGTTGTTCCTGTCAGTTGCCCACTTGACTCTTCTATTTTGTCCTATTATAGTCATTTCAGAGCTGGATAAGCCCAAGTATTTTTTCGTCTCATAAATACCATTGCTTCCTCATCCAGAGACTTCATTACCTAAATCTCCTTCAACCATTAAAGAAGAACTGCAGCCTTCAACAGGCTTAGCCAAGTCTACTGACACAGCATAAGAGAAGAGGCACATTTCCCCCCTTTTAATATGTATATAATAAATCTGTCTCTACATATGTAAATATATACGTCATGTACATGATGTGAGTGGAGGAGGAACGTGTGGTGTGTGCATGTCTGTGTGTGTGCAGCCTGCTGAGACAGTCTGACCCTTTGATGTAGCTGCTGTAACAAACCAGGAGATTATTTCTTCATTGTCTTTTATTTTACCTGTAGACATCCGTAGACATTTCCCTGAAACACAGGCGGAGATGTCTTCTAAAAAGCAAACACACAACACAGCAGCCTGCTGTCAGGGCAGGGGTGGCAATGGTGGGGGTGGCTCCTTATAGCTCATTTTGCATCTCCAGACTCTCTGCTCCAGTTCTCTCCTAGCAAAACACATACATATTTGATGGGCTTGCATCAGGAATTCATCCCTTCTGCTTTGGTGTGTGTGAAAGGCTGGAAGCTGGGGATTTCCACCGATGGCAGATCTTCCCACCTAACTGTGCATCACAGATCAGCAGTTCAGCTCATCAGGGTGGTATTATGATTTAAAACTGCAGCTTTATGAACCAAAAAGCTTCCTACAGCTGAACTAGTGAATTACACAGCATACAGTGCTCCTCAGTTTCAGAGTAAAAATGACATTTTCTGAAAGAACTGACTTAAAATGAGCTAAAGAATTTTAGCTGTTTAATTACTCAGCTTCCTACCTAAAAACATGTCACTCTGGCTTTTGAATGTGTTGCCTTTAGCAAGCTGAATAGGATGAAAGCCCAAAGCTTTCAGAGGCTGCTGTCAGTGGAGCAAGTGGTTAACTGTTCTCCATAAGATCTAAAGGGAACAGTATCACAGCTTGGAATAGAGATGGTGATATTTTGCCTTCCTGCAGGTTTGATTTCTCCTGCTTTGTGCTCCATGTCATGGAATCCTCAAGAAAGACGTGTTGTTACACAGTTCTTGGATTTCTTGTGGAAATAGTCATTTACCACTCTTGAGAATTTCCAAGAGCGAATGGAGAGCTAAGAAAAGGGAAAGGAAACCAAACAATTGCTGGAATTCCTTCTCTAAAATCTGAAGTGTCAGTTCCATAGGACTAATGTACCAGTAGAATGCCTTTGGCTATTCTTTCTAATCAGAAAGTAAAATAAACGTTAAAAACATGAGGATTTCCTCCCTGGTGGGATATAACTTAGTCTCCTACTGAAAGATCTCTGCCAGAGCTCATGTATTAGTGAGTTTTTTTGTCACTCTTCGTACATGAGCTAATTAATAATTTGGATGTTTTCAAACAGAAGCCTGACTAAACTTAACCCTGGCACAAATTACTGCCTAGACTCTGCCTATCAAGAGATGAGCTTTCCTTGAAACTTAGCTCTGGCAAGGTTGTCTCTGGTGATTTGGATGATCATAATGATCCTAAACTCCAAGTGTATTTCCATATTTTAAAGGGAGAGGTTCTTCTTCAGCATTTTCAAATCTTTAGATTTATACAGATGAGAAGTAACAAGGGACAGAAAGAAATTAAGAGGAAATGCTTGAAGAATGGACTAGCTTTTGATAAACAATCTTTTAATATTTCCATGTGTCTCAGCAACAGACATAGGATGTTAATTTTCTTCTCTGGGATTTGGGAATTGGTGCTTTGCAGAGATTTTGAAACATAATCTAAACTGACTGAAGCCTGGTCCCATGTATTGGATGTGATAAATTCCCAAAGCAGCTGAAGGGGAAGTCCAGTTTTGAAAATGTACTATCAGTGAACAAAGGAATCATCTCCAAGTGCCTCACAATGTGTGTTTTCCTTCTCTTTAGGGAGCAAGAGTGCAGTGCTACTCTGGGAATTGCATCAGACATGACACCCATAATGAGGGCTTTTGCCCGTTAGTTTAATCTGATTTAAAAGGAAGAGAAGGGAAAGAAAAAAAGTCAATATCATACATGCGGTATTTTTCATATCTCCTGCTGTAAACTCAGCCCTGGGGCTGAGTACAGTGTGTGTTGAAGGCAGTGCTGAGGAGCTGGAGTTGCCACCTCTGCTGCTGCAGTGGTCTGTCAGTCTGGCTCCTCTGTGTGAGGACTGTGCCAAGCAGATGCCGTAGCACAGGTCACTAACTCCTCACTTTCTCATTGTCTGAGCAAGGCAGATGCATTTCAGATTGTGAACGACCATTTCCAGACCTCTATCAATATCTGTTAATAAAAGCAGTGATATTTTTATGTGAAACCAGTGGCTCCCTAAAGCAACAGGCAATAGGAGCTATTTACTGTGGTGTGTCTGACACGTTTACTGTATTGAGCCTTGTGAAAATATAGCCCAAGGGCAGTGCTGGAGTCCTACTGACCTAGAAATTGTAGCAGCTATGCTGTGACAAAGTCAGAAAGTACAGCACTGCACAGCAAAGGGCTTTGGGGTTTTAAAATAAGGAGTAATTGGAAGAGACTTGCCCTGGGATGACCTGGCTCACCATGTGTTCAGGAGTCCCTGGTGCTCCATGAGGTAACACTTCGGCCTCTGACCCTGGGCACGGAGAGAGGGAAGTTTGCAGCTGACACGACAGCTCTGCTCTCTAGGAAACATCTTCAATAGCTTCGCTGTTCATTCCTGTGCCAAGGGCACGTATTAATCGGGTGACAAAATTTCACACTCGGTGCTGGTCAAAACAGGCTCAGTGTAATACAATTGCTGCCTTTCAGGCAGTCTTAAGGGCTTGGTGAAGATACTGAATTCAGCTGTTGATGTGCTGGCTGAAAGGTGCAGGAGGACACCTCAACCTGCATGTGTGAATGCAGGGGAGGAGAGGAAGGGGTGGCATTGTGAACCCCCAAGGGAGAAGGGGATTACTGTCTCTTTGCCTGGCATTTTTCTCACTTACAGGATAAGTGATGATTTCCTCATATTCTGTGGCACCGACACAAAAATCCACAAAGGAAAAGCAAAAAGAGTCTGCTAACCCAGATAATTATTTCTGAAAAAATTTAGTACTGTGGACTTTGTTAGGGTGCTTTGGAGAGAATGCAGTCACTCAGACTGTGCTTTCTTAACTAGGTCTATATAGCTACTGCACTGCTGTTATTACAGCTACAGCTGCTGCATTTATGATCTCTAAACAAACACCAGAAACATCCAGTACAGTATGGAAAATGAGTTTGTAACATGAAGCAGATTTTGAAAAATCTCAGTTTGAGAAGAGCTCAGTCTTTGGAATAAGACACTGAAAAATGTTGGCACTGAATGGCCTGCTGAGAAATTAAAAGTTGCCTTCCTGGTCAGGAATGAACCAGCATTGGAGAGAATTATTGTGGGAGGCACTCTCACTGTCACAGTGCTTAAGCAGCTGAACGGCAAATGCAAAGCTGCTCTATTACAAAGCTCTTAGTTCAGTGCTGAGTCTTGACTTGGGTTTTGTAGCTGGTTCTTTACAGTTGGCAAAATTATGCTCACTCCTCTAAAAAAACCTCTGAATCTATAAGGGACAGTTCTGTATTTTAAGAAGTGTAAGAATTATGGGTGGCTGAGGCAGCATCTAGTTTTCAGTACTTCTTGCAGGAACATGGGAGTTCCAACCTAATAAAATCTGTATTTCTTTTGGATTATCTTTAATTTTTTTAAAAAAACAAAGTAACCTTACTCAGATCCACGTAACCGGGACACATGATCCCACCAAACCCTCTGGATGGTATCCCAGAACATTTTATCTTTTACTATTGCAAGAAAAGACTTTCATTTCTTTCAATGAAGAGCATACTTGTACTGCAACAGTTTGGGAGTATTTATTTTGTGGAGCCTGTGTTTATGTGGGAGACCTTTGTTAATTTTAGCTGTGAAAGTGAGCTGCTTCTGCTGAATTCATAATGCTTTCACTTGGGAAAAAAAGGGATCTAGGAGCAACACTTGGTTTATAAAGGCAGGGCATTCCCTCTGAGCATCTCAGGTGCCAAAAGTGGCTGTCAGGATCCACACATTCTGGGATAGTTTTCAGGATAAAATTAACTTCCATGTTTCTGTGCATTCACAATGAGCTCCAGTGACAAATAGCTCCCTTTGACATTTAAGCAGGATTGTTGTGCTTTATAGTTAGATTCTTGGCTGAGAGCAAATAACACAGTGTGCTGCCATGGGGGTCTGTTGCTTCTAGAGCACGTGGATTTAAACTCTATTAAAAAAATTACAGGAATCAGTTAATATTCAAAATTATTGTGTAATTAAGTCTGTTCACTGTAGACTGATGAAAGCACAGCCTTGACAGCCTTAGGTCTGAGTTTGAAAACTTGAAAATGTTCCTGGGGAGGAAATTGTTATTGCTGGAGGCTTTTTTAATATATCTCTACTGCTTGCAGGTCGACTCCATCCTCCAAAGTCCCAGGATTCAGCACTGAGCTGAAAATCCCCAGCTTGCATACCACCTTGAGATTGCTGAGAGGAAGTGCTGTAGCTCTCTGGCAGTTGTATTTTATGAATGCTGCACTGGGGTCAACCGTAGGCAAACACGCTGTAAAATATATGGCAAAGATTTAGAGATTTCCTGGCAATAATTTTGACATGTCCTGTTTTATTAGTCTTCATGAGATTGTTTCTCAAGAGGTTGCTTCATTCATGCAGTACTGGTTTGCCTTGGACACAGACTTAATTATGCAAGGGCAGTGTAGGAAAGTTGCTCTTAGGAATTAGTTTTCCTCCAAAATCCCCTTATAATCCTGTTTTCCTGCCCTGAGCTTTACATACTCCATTTACTTAGTGTACAAAGACTTACTGATGTGAATAGTTAAGAGAATGCATCAGTAGGTTTTATCTTACTTTCAGTTCATGTTCATCGAGACCTGGGAGTTCTGCAAAAATATGGTTTGCTCTTTTGGATTTATTTGAAATAGGAATAAAATACTCAGCTCAGAACAGGAAGAAACAGTATTTTGCCCCTTCAATGATATGAATACTGATTCAGATGATTGTTTTTTTGAGGGAAGGGGTGGTTGTCACCTCAGATTTTGGAGGCTGTTCTCGATGTGTGTTTAAATGGCTGATGAGACCCTGCAACTGAAATGAAACTAAAGCATTGCACGAGGCAGTGTCTGCAATGGGAGCTACTTAATCCACTAAGGAAAAATTACTTTGGGATTTAGGGGGTGAGATGTTTATTCAGAAGCCATGTTTTCCTTGCTCATCATCACTTGTGGGATTTCAGGTCCCCATGTCCATCAGTCTCACCTTCAGATTTAGAAACATGGAGTATCCTGATTGGAAGGGACATACAGAGATCAAGTCCAGCTTGTGGGACGTGGTCTGTTTTTTTGGTCACAAACTCACAGAATATTCTGAGTTGGAAGAGACCTACAAGGATCATTGATTTGTGCTTGTGCAGACTGTTAGTTCTGATAAATAAGTGAACTTAGCCAATTGTCCACCCCCCCTGTTAACCAGGTCCTGGGGCAGTTCATCCCTCTGCTGTGCTGCAGCAACATCAGCCAAGGACCAGTGTTCCTTGGCTCCTTTCATCCTGCTCTATCCTCTAGCACTACCTCAACATGTCTTGAAGCTCTGGCTACCCCTTGATGCCCTTTATGCCACAACCCAGGGCACGAAACACACATCCCAATATTTCTTGCCATAAAACTTCTCAGCTGCAATGCAGTCGTCACCTTATTCCAGGCACTTAACGGCCAGCAAACGATTCCTGCCCCTGTTTTATTTAGCTGTAGTCAAGGAGACTAGAAAGACTGGGATGTGATTCATGAGTAGAGATAAAGCTGGCAGGGTCTGGTTTTCCTTGTCCCCAGGGAAACAGAAAGCAGCTTTAAGTGAATGGGCAATTTCTGCTCAAGATGGAAGTTCACTGGTACTTAAAACTGCAGCATTGCAGGTGCTGGGTACTGCCCCTCCATCCTGGGCTGCACTCAGGGCTTCCCCTGTGGCCCTTTACAGAGCAGCCATTGTCACAGCTTCTCCCAAGTTGTGATCCATCATGACAGGCTCACTCAGTTTTGGGCTGTTGGCAGTGATTCTGCAAGCAGCCCACGACAAGCTGGGATTGGAAGAGCTCAAAATAGAAGTAGGAGCTGATTGCTTTTAGCCTGTGCAAGCAATGTCAGGGAAATCTCACCTCTGTTTCCTTGCCTAGTGTCAGTGTGCTCTCTTGCCAGCTGCCTAGGAATTCCTGGGAGTAAGGACTCAACTTGGCAGAAGCTCCCCAAATCCTCACTGTCCTTTCTCTGCTGTGTCAGACTCTGAAACAAGAACGCTGCAGTTTGTTTGTCTGTGTGAAGCATCATTTTTAACTCTGGTAAAATAAAAGATATTCTGCTTGGGTCAGCCTATTGTTTTGAGAGGATGAAAGCCTCTTCCCCCCCCTCCCCCCCCCCCCCTTTCCTTCCTCCTGTAAATTAGGAAAAGCATCAAACAAACTGCTTGAGGTGAGCCAGGCTCTTAGAAGGGAAGAGTCCTTGCTGATGGCAGAGGTTTGAGCAGGTCCCTGGGCTGAGCCAAGCTGGGTTAGTAAGCCTGACTTGGTATCTGCAGGCTGCCTGTCTTGTCAGCAGGCTGCTGGTGGCTGTTCATCATTCCAGAGTTCCTGCTTTGATGGCAGGGGCTGGATGCTTTTCCCTGGTGCAGCCTGACGAGTGGGTCCGGGGCACTGTGACAATGTAAGAGTGTGCTGCCTCTTGGCCCAGACGCTGCCCCGGGGGTCAGAGGGCTTGCTGGGCTACTGATGGACCACTGCGTGCTCCTGGGACGGTTCCAGTTTGATTTCTGCCTGAATAGCCTTCCTGAATAATTGTTTACTTTTGAATTACAGGAACAGGCTCCGGTATCCAAAAAGTAATAGAGAGAAGCAGGGTTTCTGGGAGTTAACCAAGCATGTGCAGTCAAGTGTACTTTCCTTCCTAGTAGCATTTTTTAGTTATGCTATTGCATGGGAAATGCAATGCTTGTGAAGGCTACCAGGCTTGGAATCTGGAGACTGGATTGAAAAATACAGCATGAACAGCATCAGTGTTCTCTTCACATTCACTGACCTTTCTTGTAGAGCCTAGGACTTACTGTTGGGTGCTCTTCGCTTCTTACCCTTTTATCTCTATTTATTGTGAGGTGCACAATTTTGCATTAAGAACTGAGTTTACCTTGAAGAAACAGTCCAGTTGTATAGAATATTGTTCTGTTTTTTCCTTTAAAACTCCTGTCATTTATTTTGTGTGAGTGGAAATTGTCACTTTACTGTGGGAAGTTTTCTTCAGTAGAATCAAGTCATCTGGTTTCTTACATATTGTTAATTGCCTTTTGGGTATAGCAATACTGTGATAATTTAATTTTTTTAAAAACATGGACAAAGAGGTCTGATAGCTACTTTTATTATCAAGAAAGCATACCCCATTTCCAGTTTCAGAGTAGTAATTTCCTCAGATATCTCACTGCTGCATAACTTAAGGAACTTTCTGTTATTCTGGATGGAATCACTTTTAGTGAGAAATTAAGTACTCTTGCTTTAAACCTTTGCAGTATAGACATATGCAGTTGGACTGACTGTCTTAGGGCTCCTTTTATAGCTAAAGAACAGAAATAAGCATTTTTAGGATGTGATTCACCTGAACTATTTTAGGTACACACCGTTGGATGATCTCAGTGTGCTGTAGCAGTGCTGTTTCTCCCCTTTGATGGCAAAGGGAGTTTTAGCTGGTCCTGGCTTTCAGCATGATCATATCATCTTCAAATAATCATACATTCTGTGTCCACTCTGTGTCCTAGATAGACTTCTGTTACATCCAAGATGATCTTTTCTCAAGCTAATTTCTCAACTAATACAGCCTTCAGGCATCCTGGGCATCTACTGTTGTACTTTGAAGGTACAACAAGACTTGTGCTATTTTTTTTTATTTGATACTTTCGCTTTTCTGCTTTTCACACTCAGAATTCCTCCAGCAGTGGGGTTATAGACCAACTTAGCCTGCCTTGACTGAACCCTTTGAGTTCCTTCCAACCACTGAAATTCTGGAGTGGGATTGCCTTGGAAACAGCAACTAGAGAATTGATGTGTCGAAACTGCAGAAGAAAAGTAGAGAAAATGTCTTGTGTGCTTGAAAGAAATAGTCACATCAATCATAAATATGGGAAGTAATTAAGCTTATGTGGTGCTTTTTTAGCTTTAGTGCCAGTTTTGCATAGTAACAGCTGATGGGAGGTAGGATGAAATTGTGTGTTCCCCAGGCTGTTCCACTTTTCCTGTTTCATTAACCTGTCAGGTTCTCCTCAGGTAACAGTGTATTTTTAATAGAGCTGCCCAGCTGCGTTCCTGGAGGCTGGGCCATCAGACTCCCATTCTTTTCTAAATAGACCTGAAGATGCTCCTATGAGTCTAAAGCACTGTTCTTGGTCCAAGGAGGTGGCCCAACAATGTATTGCAAAGTTTAGGGTTTGGGTTTTTTTAATCCGTGTCTCATGCAGCTCTCTATTTGTTTCTTTGTAGAAGTGAACAGCAGTGCAGCTAGAAATGGTAGGTAGCCTTAAAAATCTGTCCTATAAAGACCAATGAAGAGGATATGTGGATGGAGAATAACTAAAGTATTTGGTTTGGCTTTAATAAAATGCATATCTTAATGATGACACAGTAAAATGGAACGAATCATGATAAGAAAATGTCTTCTATGCATAAATGCACAAGGAAAAAAATGGCTTGCTTTTGATCCCATTGTCTTCCTAGCTGTACTGACAGCTGGCTAGAGTTATAGGAGAGGCTACATTGCCACTCTTAATTTCCTTCATCTGGAACATGGATAAACTTGTTTATACAGGGCCATCTTTCTTCTTCAAGCACAGTGGTACTTCTGCTCCATAGAAGGATGGCTCACTGTTATATCCCAAAGGCCATAAATATGCTACAGTCTGCAGCATATTGGCTCAAGCCCTGATTTAGTTGCTGGTTAGTAAGTGAGTCATCCATAATGTCCACATGAGACACTGGAAAAATGGCCCATATTCTGAAATGGGGAAAGAAATGAAATCGTGATACTCATACGTATATTACGTGTGTGGTAATTATTAAATTAAATTATTAAATCCACTGGCTTAGGTCTGGGCTCAGCTGCCTTTGGTGGAGTGAGGAGAGGCTGGGCCTTATCTCACACTCACCAGGTGCCTGTGAGAGAGCCTGTGTCACTCCTGTGTCACTCCTGTGTCACTCCTGTGTCATTCCTGTGTCACTCCTGTGTCACTCCTGTGTCACTCCTGTGTCATTCCTGTGTCACTCCTGTGTCACTCCTGTGTCATTCCTGTGTCATTCCTGCGTCATTCCTGTGTCACTCCTGCATCATTCCTGTGTCACTCCTGCCTCATTCCTGCGTCATTCCTGTGACATTCCTGTGTCACTCCTGTGTCATTCCTGTGATATTCCTGCGTCATTCCTGTGTCACTCCTGTGTCACTCCTGTGTCACTCCTGTGTCACTCCTGTGTCATTCCTGTGTCACTCCTGCATCATTCCTGCGTCACTCCTGTGACATTCCTGTGTCACTCCTGTGTCATTCCTGCATCATTCCTGCGTCACTCCTGTGACATTCCTGCGTCATTCCTGTGTCACTCCTGCATCATTCCTGTGTCACTCCTGCATCATTCCTGTGTCACTCCTGTGACATTCCTGTGTCACTCCTGTGTAACTCCTGTGCCATTCCTGCGTCATTCCTGTGTCACTCCTGCATCATTCCTGTGTCACTCCTGTGACATTCCTGTGTCACTGCTGTGTAACTCCTGTGCCATTCCTGCGTCATTCCTGTGTCACTCCTGCATCATTCCTGTGTCACTCCTGTGACATTCCTGTGTCACTCCTGTGTAACTCCTGTGCCATTCCTGCGTCACTCCTGCATCATTCCTGTGTCACTCCTGTGTCACTCCTGTGATATTCCTGCGTCACTCCTGTGTCACTCCTGTGTCACTCCTGTGTCACTCCTGTGTCACGCCTGCTTCTTCCAGCAGCTCCCTGGGGGTGAAACTGCCAAGAAGCTACTGTTAATTTTGCCAGAGATGTGATCCTTACTTTTTGTTTGGACTGACCTTTGCAGTTGCATATTAGGAACAGAATTAGTTTTAGTCCAGCTGTATCCACTGAGGACAAAAGTCATGCTCTCATTAGCCTGTAATCACACACACGCATTGCTTCTGCTACCCCCCTGCATTTTAACACATAGGTAAGAGTATGCAGCTCAGTGGGTTTAATGATGTCAGTCCTAAACCAGAAAGCTTGTTTTTGTTTTAATTTCCTGGCTCAAGCACAAATGTCAGTGACTTTTAGATGGCATGGAATAGTATCCATTCTCTCTTCCATTTTCTATTTAAAATTAACAGCTCCATGCTATCGGCTTAATATAGTTCAGTTTTTATCACCACACAATCCCAGAATGTCTTTGGGTGTTGTCAGCCACGAACACAGGAAATAATCCCTCATTAGGCTGAATTATCTAGACACAGCACAGGCTAGGGAGGCCAGTGCAAATACTTTTGTATTGACAAGGGCTTCCTGTTTAGGACAAGAAAGTCAAGGCACCCGAGGTGAAACAGCAGCAGCAGATTCAAATTTCATCTCAACGGGTGCAGGGAGGTGACATAAAACTTCCAGGCCAATAAAAATAAAACACCAGCTTTTGGCCACTGACAAGACTTTCTCTTCAGAAGGGATTCCAGTAAGTCACTCTACACATGGCACATATTGCTTTCAGCCTATTGTGGTTTTTGAGATGGAAAAATAACAGGTTTGGGTTGGAAGGGACTTTTAGAGGTCATCTGGTCCAACCCGTGTGATGAGAAGGGACATATTCTACTAGACCAGGTTGCTCAGAGCCCCATCCAACTTGGCCTTAAATATTTCCAGAGATGGGGCTTCCACCATCCCTCTGGGAAACACTGTGCCAGTGTTTCATCACAAAAAGCATCTTCTTCATATCGAATATAAACCAGCCCCCTTTTAGTTTAAAATCATTAGCCCTTACGATGGGCTTAAAGATTTTTTTCTGCTTTTACTTTGCAACACAGTCTGGAGATTGAGCATTCAGTAAAAGTGTGTTAAGAACACCTGCAAGATGCAGGTAAAGAAGGATCAGGGTGTTTTGATCGTGCTGCAGTGTTCAGTGTTGGCAGAGGGAACAGTGGCCCTCTGTGAGCCATCGGGCTCTGTGTGATGGGGTCTCTGTACCCCTGAGGTTTAGACTCTGACAGGCAGGTGAGAGACACTTTGACTTCTTGGTCTCCAGTTCTGCCATTTCAGAATGATACAAGTGTGTCTTTAATGCTTTTGTCTGTGTGATAGAAATTATTCTGTACAATTAGGTGCTAGAAAAATATTCTACATCATCTGTTTATTAAAGGCTATATCCATTTTTTTCTACCACAAGTTGCTATCTCTCCAACTTCATGTAGTAACCTGAGAAAAGGAGATTCCTTACTTATGGTAAACATAAACCCTTTATGCATGAGTAAAACTATCATGTTTGAGCATCTAATCCCATACATATCCATAGATATCACTGCTATCCGAAGCAATCTGTTTTTATTTTCTTGACTACTGCATTATTTATATGCTGCAAAAGTCTCCGGGACAAAAAATAAAAAATCCCACATGACTAGATAGCAGCCCCCTTTTGGCTTTTTGGTTTTGTTTAATATAAATTACTTCTATTTTAAAGCCTGG
Organism: Cinclus cinclus; assembly: GCF_963662255.1. Classification (NCBI taxonomy): domain Eukaryota; kingdom Metazoa; phylum Chordata; class Aves; order Passeriformes; family Cinclidae; genus Cinclus; species Cinclus cinclus. The sequence goes on along the minus strand of NC_085051.1, from coordinate 7,210,379 downwards.
GATTGTCCACATGTTGTTATGTTGCTGCTTAGTTCAGGTTTATCCATCCACCAGATCCCTGTGATCCCCCTTAAGGTACTTACAGAGCACAAGAAGATCCCCCCTGTAGCCTTCTCATCTTCAAATACATACGCTTAAGCGCCTCATCCTGTCATCTTAGCAAAGGCCCTCCCTGTGTTTGGCCAGACTCCATCTCTCTTATGGATATTCTCCAGAATGTGTATGTTGCTCATGTGCCCAACTCCAGCTTATGCCCCAAAATGGCCATTTGTAATGGCAGGTTTGTGGGTTTTTTTGTTTTTTGTTTTCTCCTTGTTTTTTTTTTTTTTTTTTTTTTTTTGAATGTTTAAAAATTGTCCTTTGCTGAGTTGCAGGAACCAACAGCCAGCACATTGTTCTTCCCTTGGAAGGGGTGGGTTTGCTCTGGCCTTGGCCCTGATGGCTGTCAGGGAGGAAGGAGATGCAAAAAGTGATGGTGGTGGTTCTGCTGTGCCATGTTGATGACAGTAACTGACTGACAGAGCGACTGCTTCAAACAGGATGCAAGGTCAGCAAACTTCTCAGCAGATGCTGAGTTATGGCATGGAAAATATTAACTGAGAGCAATGGAAGCAGCTGACTGTTCCCAAAATACATGGTTTACACTGAGGGTGGCAGAGAGAAGTCACACTTTTTTGCAAAACTCAGGCAATATATGTTTTCCATCCTGGCTTTTTTTTTTTCAGCTTGAATGCAAAAATTACTGGTATTGAAACATTTCCTTGCTGTATTCACAGCCTAATGTTTTATTTACTTCACTATTCACAAAAATCACTGGTATTAAAACATTTCTTTGCAATATTCTCAGCCTGGTATTTGATTCACTTCGCTATTCATGTCTGCCAGGAAGTGAAACTTTAGGCAAGCCTGGGTAAAGTGCATTGAGAAATAAATGGGCAAGCAGTGATGTAAAAAGCTGTGAAGGTGTGATTTGTATAATTGCAGGCCAGAAAGGAAAATAAATGTTAGCCCAGCCACTCATTCCTGACAGCATGGCATGAGGATCAGAGATTTATCTGGAGATTAAGGAGCAAGAGCAAAGGGCCTTGGAGGCAGGAGAACACAAAACCTAAATGATATATGAAATGGTATACAGAACTGTGGGCCTGAGCTGAATATAGAGAAGAGAGTTCTTTGTGTTATCAGTTGTCCCATTTATAGTCCTTTCAGTGTCACAAGGCTGCTCCTTAGAATAACGTCCAGTTTAAAAGCTTAGGTTATTTTTTTTAAGGGTTATAACCTGGGGGTTTTTTTGTCCTTTGGTTCTTGAGCTCTTTTAAAAATACTTCTTGCCTTTGAGGGAGAGAAGAATTGGTCCTTCACAATATCTCCTGTTCTTTGATACCTCTCAGTCACGTTGATCCTGCACTTACCTGATGTTATAGCTAGATGTCAGCCTCAGATGTGAATCTGTCACTCACATTTATTTTGCTCCTTGTCTCCCTGTACCATGGGACTATTGGGATAGCATGAGATCTGGGACTTGCTTCCTTCTCAAAAGTCTGACCTAGGGGTTTAATTATTAAAGTTAACAGAGTCAGTGGAAAGGATTTGCTTTTAACAGGCTTGCAGGAGCATCTGTGCTCATAGTAAAGTTAGGCTTTCTGTTGGCTTTTCTGGTGGACTCCTTGTTTTGCAGGTAATGCCTCTGCCCATAAAGCTCTGCTCACACCCTTTCTCCCAAAGCCTTCCCTCAGTAATGCAGCCTCAGTGGGTTCCAGGAGCTCTGACAGCAGCTCCACACAGGACAGTGTGGTGACACACCAGGAGAAGAACACAGTTCGAGATGGGACAGTGACAGTGTGGTGACACACCAGGACAAGAACACAGTCTGAGATGGGACAGTGACAGGGAGGTGAGACACAAGGACACAGACAGAGATGGGACAGGGCAGTGTGGTGACACACCAGGTCAAGGACACAGTCAGAGATGGGACAGGACAGTGTGGTGAGACACCAGGACTAGGACACAGACAGAGATGGGACAGGGCAGTGTGGTGAGACACAAGGACACAGTCAGACATGGGACAGGGCGGTGTGGTGACATACCAGGACAAGGACACAGACAGAGATGGGACAGGACAGTGAGGTGAGACTCAAGGACAAGGACACAGTCAGATGTGGGACAGGACAGTGTGGTGACACACCAGGACACAGTCAGAGATGGGACAGGACAGTGTGGTGACACACCAGGACTAGGACACGGTCAGACATGGGACAGTGACAGCAGCCAGAGCTGGAAGAGGGTGATTCAGCTCCTGCAGTGACTCGCACCCTGGTCAGACAGCAGGGCACATTTTGGCAGGTGGGAGGATGCATCCTCTAACCCAGAGCTGTGAGTCACAGGGTGACTGATGCTGGGAGCAGCACAGGGTCACGACTCCAGGCCAGATTTGGGGTGGGGTGACTGAGGTGCAAGGGGACAGGGTGGGCCACTGCAGTTCAGATGGGCAGCTTTGGTTTAGGGCAGCACAGATGTTTCCTTTGCCTGTGCATGGCTGTCTCTGAAGTGCAGCAGCTCAAGGCCTGGCTTATGGGAAGCTGGAATCACATGTGCATTGGGAATGGGGCGCACAGCTGGACCTGGTGACTTTTCCTGTCTCTGAGTCAGCATCATGGGATGGGGTGGACAATGCAGATTGTTACTGAAGTTTCAGTAACGATTTTGAAGCCTTCAGTGAGAAAACTGTAAATTATATAAGGATTGTATGTCCGTTATTAAAAGCAAGGAGGCAAGCATAAAAGCCTTTGTCTTTCTGTGCTAGGCTTCAGAAATGTCTGTTTAATGTTTGTGTTGCCAGGCTCTTACTGCTACAGGCATTTAAGTGGTTACCTGAGGGCTTAATAAGGTCTGGTTCCTATCTCTAACACAGTTCAATTTATCTGAATAATCTTTCAGCCCGATCTTCTCTTTCCAGGAAGGGGAATTTTCTCAATTTCTCTCCTGCAGCTCACCGTGTTTCTTGCCTCACTTTGGTAGTTTTAAAGCAAAACCAGCTCCTCAGTACATAGATTTGAAGGGTAGATGTGGTGATGTGCTCTAACATCAATGCCTTGTAAAGAAAGTGTCCTGAATTATAGGTTCTTGAGCTTAAGGGAACTCATCACTAAACTGGGCTGAAGCTCTGTGGCTGCCTTTTCCCCTCCACTGGAGTTACTGGAGTGCCAGTGCAATCTTCTGCATTGTAAACAACCATAAAAATTGGGGTGACATCACATGTGCCTTTTGTTGCACTGTTCCTTCTCTTGCTCCCCTTAATTTCAGCTACTTGCCTGCACAGACATGATTTCCATTGCTGCTTTGGTTTCCTTCCAGACTCAGGACAAGGAAAAGCAGCAGGTGTAAACACAAAGCTGTCACCAGAACAAACTCACGGGCATTATTTTGAATGCTTTAGGTGACTTGCTGTAGAAACAGGAATATTTTATTATGATTTGGCAGGGATGTTTGTCTGTTCACGGTTTTTTTCCTGTTTTTTTAAGAGAAGAGTTGCACTCCTGACTGCAAAACAAAAATCTGGGCTCTGTGGCTTAGTTGCTAAAATCCTAAAATAATTTATGTTGGAAGGGCTGTGTAGAGGCCATCTGGGAGTGGGAGTGCGAGTGGGAGTGTATTGCACAGTGCCAGGGCTGTGCCCTGGAAGGGTGCAGGCTTCTCCCCTGCCCTGCACAGGTGGCAGGGACACGGGTGCTGCAGTCTGCTCGTGGCATTTCTGCCTCCTTCCCTCCCACCGTGACTTTTGGGTGAGTGGTGCTGCTCCAGGGTAGCAGCAGCCAGACCTCTCTAGGCCCTGTCATTCAGGAATCACAGCTGAAGTCAACCCTTTCATAACAGGTACAAAGGATGTAAGACTTCTGTCACACCATCACTCAGTGCTTGCTGTATCTTCCCAAGGTTATCTCAGGGAAGGACAATTACTTTACAGCTACTGAGTCGACCTTGGGAAGTGCTTCCAGAAACTGAGCTTAAAAGACTAATGGAAGCACAAACGTCTTGATTCTTGATTTAGGTTTTCTGTACATCCTTATTCAAATCTGGAATTTACTACCCAAGGATGCTGTCTCCCATTATGTGTATTTTTTATTACTTTATCCCAGGGGAAATTCCCTTAGCTCTTGAGAGCGTCCAGCAAAATTTTGACTGTGAGGTGAGCTGATGTGCCAGTGAGTGTTTTTTATTTTTCTTTAGGAAATTGGTAGGCCATACTTTGCCCATCAGTAGTAGCTTTATGGCCAGTAGTCATATTTTGCATTGTGTCCTTCTGCATCTCTTGCATGTTGTAGCAGCTACATGATAGTTGCCACCCGTTTTGCATCTTCATTTATAGCAAAGACAACTACACACAGTATAAATAGAAATAACCACTGGGTTATCTGGGAAATAGCTCTATTAAGCATGCAACCTGGAGTAATGTCAAAACAAAATGATTATTTTTCTCCCACTCAGTAGCTTCTTTCTTACTGGTAGTAATGAATGCAGACAATTATCTGTCAGAATGCTGAAGATTTTTATTAATATGTAATAATATGGCAGGAGTTTAAATTTATAAGTGACTGTACTTAGTTTTCAATGGAAATGCTTCAGCTGTCTACTTTTGTAAGAGATTTTTTTAATGTTACCATTGCTCCTGATTAACGTTGGCTGTGATGTCGCTGGGCCAAACTAGGGCAATAATGAAGCTGTCCTTTTCTACACAGGTCCCAAATAGTGGCAGGGCGCTTGACTCCATCTCTGATAACCAAAGTGAAGTCAGGTGAGGGTGAGGGCAGTCCTTGGATGCTACAAGTGGATGGGAAATGCAGGGACATGCTGGGGTTTGGCAGTGCCACTCTTACTTCTGAGTCACTAGTGAGCTAAAAACCTGGGCAGAGTGTGAGGGGGTGTATTGACATGGCAAATTGCTGTCACAGCAGCTGCCTCTAATCTTATTTTCACTTATTTATAGTGTGTAAGATAACATTTTCTCTCAAGTGAGCCCTCTGGCAGGCCCCTGGGCACGAAGTTTTCTATCAGCATGGTGTGGAGCAGTTCTCTGATTACTCAGAGGGGATCATTATTGCTGCCTTGCCAGGTTTTGCCCAGTGTCTTCAGGTTGAATTTGAGAGGTCTAATGGCCTTGATTACAGACTAATAACGAGCTTTGATGCTGTGCTTAAACCCGGAGTGGGAAGAACAGCAAACAGAGAGGGAGCTGAAATATGGGACCATTGGGACAGTTTCCAGCTTCGACTTGTGATCTTTCTTTGTGCTCCCAGGCTTTACCCTGTCCGTGACTCAATTACTTATTTTATACAAGTATGAAAGATTGCTCTAATGTGGCTGGTTCTTTGTTTCTGAGGGCTGTTTTCAGCCAATGTCTTTAGCAATTGGATTTGCTTCCACATTGTTATATCCAGAGCTGCCTTTTATTTGCTGTAATTATCTGCTCCCAGCACAGCTCTGCCACACAAAGGTTTGTGCCTGTGCACACACATGTTGGAAACTGCTGCCCTTTGTGCTCTGGCTCTAGGTGGTAAAGCATAATATATGGAGAGGAGGAGGAACATTTTGTGGAATTTTTGGATCAAGGAAACAGAACTAAGTTTTCAAAATCACAAACAGCTTTAGAGTGCCCTCACCCTCCTGTTTATGGGACAGGGAATCAAAATACTGAGAGTAAAAGGAAAGATAAACAGTACCTTCCTTTATTTCTTCCTTCCCTAACAATGTTATCTGCATAACCCTCCCCACTTTTCATCTCATTTGTTTGGGGCTTGGTAGTGCCATAAACAGTAACTCAAAACAAATAGTAACATCAAAAGAGAAAGCTGTTATTTTAGATTGCTTTACAGATATTTTTATATATAACCTATTATATTTAATTTATTGCTACTTTTCATTAGCTGGCTTACACATCCCAAAAGGTTTTTTACAGTGGTTTTGTCTTTTGCATTTGTCAAACTTTGGCTGTCTATCCCTGGTTCCAGCTGCTCCCCTGTTGTGATTTATACAGGTTTGGGAATAATTACAGCTGTTTTGTTTAGTTGCTGCTGCATCCATGTGTGTAAGTCCCCAGGGTATGACAAAGAGCCCAAGTTTGTAGACTAGCATGGAGAACTGATGTTAGCTGTACCCTTCAGGAAATATAAAGTCAACTATTGTGCACTGGGCTTTTTAGTTTTGTCTTGCTAAGGAGCTGAAAACACAGATTCACAGAATATTCTGAGTTGGAAGGGGCTCACAAGGATCACTGAGTCCGGTTCTTAAGTGAATGGCCCATACAGGGATTAAACCCACAACCTTGGTGTTACCAGCATCATGCTCTGACCAACTTAGCAAAATACAACCAATTTAAACTTTTTTTTGTTTGCTTCCTGATTTCAGTCGAGGCTAGGAAAAGACAACACACATAACAGTCTTTGTTCTTGGCTAGGAGTATAGTTGCTGCCTTTGCCTTCCTTTTGGATTTGCTCACATATCAGCTCTGGCATCCCCACACCCCCTTTAGGGCAGAGAGACCTGGCTTTGGGTCACATAAATGTAGATCAGCATTAATTACATGGGTGGAGAATGCTGCCATTGCTTAAATGAAATCTCTGTCTGGTAACATCTCAGTATCTGAGGTGCTTCTGTTAACAGAGCTGTCACGTTGCCTTCGACAGTGCGCATTTTTATTTGCTTTTACAGTTCATAAAGAGAAAACGAAGAAATACATTTCAAAAGCAGCAACTAATTTTACTTGTTTCTATTTTGGGCAGCCAGATTTGAGGCATTTGCCAAGCTGTCAGGCCAGCTCGCCTACGTTTGCAGGGGAGCTCAGCAGTGGCACTGAGTGCTTATCCCATATCCTTGACTTCCAGGGTCACAGCTCTCCTGCAGTACAAGTGCTTTTCCTTTTTGCCTGAACGGGTCAGATCTGTCATGCTCTGTTCCTCGTACGAAGTTCAAGTTCAGTAAGTGTGGTTTGTGTCCTGACTACACTCCAGACACTTCCTGGCCGGTCACAAGGACTGCCCTTGGGAAGGAGCAACTTGCTCACCTTGCAGCAAGGCACTGGAGGTGGTGTGGAGCACGTCAGTGGCGTCGTGACCGCCGGGATTAAATTGTTGTGAAGATAGGAAAAGCCATCTGCTGTTTGTCCCCCCGCGTGCTCGCTATCCAGGGAGTCTGTGGCAGGCTCGCCTGCCAAGCCTGGCTGATGGGGTGCCAGGCTGTCATGTGGAACGAGCCTGGCTGCATGGGGACTGGCTCGGAGCCTTGGGGACCCGTTTGTAGGTGACACTGCACACCAGGCTGGCAGGGACCTGTTTGTAGGTGACACTGCACACAAGGTTTGCAGTGACCTGTTTGCAGGTGACACTGCACACTACGGTGTCAGTGACCTGTTTGTAGGTGACACTGCACACCAGGCTGGCAGGGACCTGTTTGTAGGTGACACTGCACACCAGGCTGGCAGTGACTTGTTTGTAGGTGACACTGCACACTACGGTGTCAGTGACCTGTTTGTAGGTGACACTGCACACCAGGCTGGCACGGACCTGTTTGTAGGTGACACTGCACACTACGGTGTCAGTGACCTGTTTGCAGGTGACACTGCACACCAGGCTGGCAGGGACCTGTTTGCAGGTGACACTGCACACAAGGTTTGCAGTGACTTGTTTGCAGGTGACACTGCACACTACGGTGTCAGTGACCTGTTTGTAGGTGACACTGCACACCAGGCTGGCAGGGACCTGTTTGTTGGTGACATTGCACTGATATTTTGTGATCCAGTCTCTGCTAGATGGCTTGGGGCAGGCTAGAGGGGTGTTTGTGTGGAGCCCTGGGTTGGGGTGTGTGGGCTGTGTGCAGACCTGCTGATTTCCCAGGATGCAGATAGTCACTGTAAATCTATACAAGAGTCTGAAATTCTTTGATATACCATCCAGTATACACAGGCAAACAATATCAAACTTGTTGAACAAACAAAGTGTTAAAAGAATATTACGGTTGCTGAAGTACAAAGGTTAAGAACCTGAAGTTTAGGAAATGCCAAATACAAAATATCCCAGATACTTGCTTTTTAAGTTTTGGGACATAAAGCCTATTTGTCATGATGATTTAGTTTTAAGGGCATGATCTTACACTGTTTTTTTCCAATGCTGGCCTTATAGAGCAGTGGGTTAGCAACCAGTTATTTAAATAGTATGTTTAATTAAGAAAGAACAGTATGTGGTATGTGAGACTCTCAGCTTTATTTACTGTACTTAACTAAATTCCTTCCTAATGGCAAAATTTGTTGGTTTTTTTTCTTCCCACCTGACACCCTCATGGATTTTTCCTGGTGTGTGCTTCCCAGTGCATAGTGCTGATCAGTTTAATATCTAAATATTGTATTGGCAGTAATGTGCCTTCACCTGATCTGAGGTTTGGTAGGTTATGGGTCTCTGTTACATAAATACGGACCAGAGATGCCGGGAAAGTTAAAATTAGTATTTTACCAACTTCATGCATGAAATGTGAACCTGATTTTGGGGCATACACTGTGTAGTGTTTTACAGGTTCAGAACTTCCATGTCCTAATGCTCTCTCTCTTCATCCCAGTCCTGTTACCATCATTGGCTCTACTTTTCACACCTTCCTCTTTGGAACCAGTTTCCATCTCCATGTCCTTCCATTAATCCATGCTCTCAGCCACACATACAGGTTTTCTCTTTGAGCCTTGTTATCCTCCCTGCTGCTTAAAATCCTCCTTTTGTTTCTTCTGGTCCCCCTGGACTGGGAGTGCTCAGTTCTGCTGTAGGACTGGTCCCTCACTTGTGGGAGCAGTGTGGAACAGACTCAGCAGACCTCAGCTGCTGAATTTAGGCATTCTTACAGAGCACGTGTAAAATGAAGTGATTTTAAAATCAGCTGCATTGTGTGTGTTTTCAGAAGAAACATGTTAAACTTTATTTTGGCACAAACATAACTACCTTGCCCAATCCCGAGTTTCTTGTTCAAGGCTCTGGAGTGCCTGAGCTGAAGCAAAGGTCACTGGTATTTTTTGGACATGGCGGAGTGATGACACGTAGTTCTACCTTGGTTCTGGCATTTTGGCTAAAGCATTCCAAAATTTCCAACCTGAGGTGGGCACTGGCACTGTGTGCTTGATACGAGAGCGTTAACACTGGACAAAGTGATCAGCAGCTGAGAATGAGGTATTGGAGTGAGGAGTCTCTCAGTGGGTTTTAAAAAGTTGATAATGATGTTTAGGAGAATGATATGTGCTATTTAATTCTTTCCTAGTGAAGTTTGAACTTCCTGTGATCAACATGGGTGGTGTAGGCACAGTGCTGCCTGTCCCAGTGTGTTTGGGCAGCAAGTGCTAGTGGTGGGCTTGCAGTGGTGAATTCTCATTGATCTTTGCTAATGCCAAGTTAAAGCTGTGGTATTTGCTAGTGCTCTGATTTTTTAACGGCATGCTAATTACTCCTTTGAATTGGAAATGCTTGTTCAGCACAGGGTAAGAGAGACTGGAATTGGTGATGCTGTGCTGCAAATAGTGTCAAACTTTTTCTGTTTATGTCGAGGTGCTGTTCTGGTTTTCTCAGGTCAAATCAGATATCACCACATTTTTATTCAGCTCGCAATACATGTGTGAATCCACACATGCATATGCATACACAGCTGTAATTTTTTTATTGTACTAACAGCGGTACTGTCCAGGAGAAATTTTTTTCCTATCATCATGGTGGAAACATTATGATGATTTTGGAAATGGCTGCTGCTGTCTGAAAACGTAAAAGAAAAGACAAAATAGAAACACAAATATTTTGCGTCTGTGCAGAGAGACTAGAAGGTAATTAGCCAAGGGTAAATAAATGGCTTTGTTTTGAAAGACCCAAAATGGTGACCCAAAATGTTTTCAAAGGTTTTCTGGATAATGGCATTTCTGTGTTCAAAGTTTCAGTCCAGAAATCTCATACAAAAGTGATAACTGTTGGCAGGGGAGAACAGTGGAAAGTTATGCCTGTAATAGGAAATCATCTCACTTTTAAAAGTGAACATTGCCATTTCAGGTTTTAATTTTGATGATTAGCAGTAGCAGCTCATCCTCAAATTGCACTTCTAACAGCAGGTGGTCCAGAATTGCATGAGGTAACTCAATATGCCCTTTTTTTTCCCCTGAGTCTGTAATTGGAAAAAGACAGGAACAGCTCACTGCTATTAATTGCACAAGCTATTTACAGCACAGAAAAATTGGTTTCCCGTTTGTATACATGCAGAACAGTGTTAGCACTGCTGCAAAGTGCTGCACTTCAGAGGTTTGGCTCTAATACTGAGCATCAAATACTAATTCCTGTTACTGAAGGTCTGCCTTGGCCTGTAGTTCACAAGCCCATAGCCATCACACCTCACCTGGTTCCCAGTTTGGTGTTAGCATATTCCCCAGGGCTGCTTTTCTTCTGTGTTTTGTAAATTCCTCTCACATCCCCAGTGGACAGGGCAGCTCCTTATGTGGGTTCTCACTGTGTTCCTGCCAGCCTTTCTGGTGCCCACAGACCTGTGGAAGATGCGTGTCTCTCCTGGGTTGTGTTACACCAGCTCTGCCTGCATTCTGCAGATGAAATTGGGATGCCTGAAGAGTCTGCTGAGAATGCAGCAGTTAGCCAAGGAACTTACTGAGATGTCCTGGTGCTGCAGGTTACACATATGTTGTACCTTAAGGTGGAAACGTGCACTGTTGTTGTCATTTGGTGTCAAAATTGCTGTTAATTCAGGCTAGGTTAATGTAAATTGCAAATCCTAGATGTAAGCATCTGTTCACATAATATGAAGTGATAACACATTTGTATTTGTGAGAGATGTGAGAGAAGAACTGAAAGGAAGATCACACTTAAACATGTGCTAACATTTTCCTCCTAAAATCTGATCTGCTGGTATCTTCCGCTGGCCCTCCTGCCTAAGCATTTTCTTGTGATGGACCAGGGTATTGTTCATAGCTGGTTTCCACTTTGGGTTCTTTCAGCAGATACTAATGGAATTTTATTTTTTTTTTTCTCTTTTATTCTATTTGGGAATAGTTGGACTAATTCAGATTGAAAGGACCTTCAGGAGGTCTTCAGTCTGTCCTAATCAGAGCAGGGTCAAATGTGAGATCAGACTACAGTGCTCAAGGCTTTATCCAGTCAATCTTTTCAGGAATGACAAAATTGAATAGATGGACTCCCAGTGATGTGATGCTGAACAAACTCTAGCAATGAGATAAGGAGACATAGAGCTGGTTACAACTGAAGTTTGCCTTGATTCTTCAGAAAGCCAGAGGTGCAAAGCTTTGAGCTATAAATGAATGTGGAACAGATGTTACACGTGTATTTGAACTTCATTGTGGATCCCCATCTAAAAAGATTGATAATTTCCCAGTTAATTTCCAGATGATCTTTTTTAACGTGCTGAGGGTAGCAGATGTGTTTGTTGTATCCCACTCCATAAAGTCATTTTAGGAAGTTAAACAGATGGATGCCGTTTGAAATTCAGCAGCTGTAGCGGCGTTGTTCCACGTGCCAGCCGGGATGGAAGGAAGCAGAGCAGCTGAGAAGTGCTTTGCCTGTGACGAGCTGACCCACTTGCCAACAGCCAGTAATGTACTAATGTTGTGACAGGAATGATTGACTACACCTGCTTTTACAGTGCAATCAGTTGAGTTTCTAGACAGCTGGGCAAGCTTGAATACAGGTTGTTTTACTGCTGGAATGAACAAATCTCAAGTTAATTCTCATGCAGGAGGTGATTATGTCTCAAAACACAGAAAATCATTCCATCGTCTGTGTACTATTTATTTGAAAAAAGGTTGTGTGTTACAGTGTCCTTGTTACTAAAATTTCAAGAGGAAATACGAAATTCAGAAAATTTCTCTCTCAGTGCTATGTCTTCAGTGGGTTGTTTGTTGTCCAGTGATACACATCAGCCAGATCTTCAATATGGCCATGGGGTATTTTGGCACTGATACCTTCCCAAAATAATCCAGACAGTGAGAGCAGTGTTATGAAAAATCGTATGATGGGGTGTGTAAAATAAATGCAAGGCTGTCAGGTCTTCATACTGTAGCTGTAAACCACTGGGTTCAGTAAAGCTCAGGGTGGCAGGAAGCCTGTCACCTTAAAAAAAATAAAATTGATTAAATGTTGAAATATCAAAGCTGTTTAACACAACAAGCCACTAGTCATTACAGTTGGAACCTCCTTTGATTTGGTAGGAAACAAAATATTAGGACAGCATGCATGAGCAGGTTTTAATGTCAGTTTTGGGTGGTGGATATTAAAAATGCTTGAAAAAAATCTGTGTTAGATCTGCATAGGAGGGTTAGTTATCAGTTTGCTAATGGGAGAACAAAGGAAATACAAGGAAATTCAAGAAGGGAAGCTTGATCATGCCATGAATGAGGCTGTGCAGTGGTCCTGCAGCACTTTAAATTTGATTATTTTGTGCTAGGTTAAGAGAGAGATTAAAGAGTAACTGTTTTCTGTACATTTCTTTGTGAAGTGATCATTTAAACTTTCTGGTTCAAAACTGAGTGTGATGTTTGGCAAGTGCAAGTAAACTACTCCCTCAAACAGGCAGGTGGTTTTTAAAAATATAATTATTACTTTTTTCAGGTTCCCTCCCCCCCAGTTTAGGGGTTAGGTAGTCCTCATCAAATTCCCTTCCTCTATCATCACAGGGGATGAAGGTTGGCTCTCAAGAATGGTCGTGGCTGTTAGGTTGATGGTTGACTTATGTCTGTGTAAATCTGAAGAAATTTCACTGAAATTTTTGATTTAGGAATTTAGAAGAACAATTACCCCAAAAGTAGAACCATTTAGTAGAACCATTACTCCAAAATTCAGCTGACTAGGATGTGCTTTTATTTTCCATAAACATCAATTCAGGACAAATCTTTCTTTAAAGGAGCTGTGGTAGTAGGCAGCATTCATTTCAGGGCACTATGTTAAGCACTTTCTGTGTTTCCTTTGATGCCACTGTGAACAATCTAGGTTTGTATATTTTTTTTTTCAGGTAACATGTTCAGAAATAGCTGGGGTTCATAATATTGCAATTAGTGACATTATATGGTGCATTGCAGGTGACTTCCAGCAGAGAACTGCTGCTGAATGGTTGCCCTGTAGAAATGCTCCCCTTTTTTGGATTCTAGGGAAGAGTGGCTGCCTGCAGGCTTGGGTTGTGAAGTGTGCTTGGCAAAAACTGGAAGTGTAGGATGTTATTCATCATTCCCTGATATCAGCTGGCATTTGGTGAGCACCACAAGCACTTACTCCATGGCTCCAGAACTGCACTGTGCAGCAGCAGCTGAACTGGATGCTTGGGCTCAGTAGGCAAGAGGATTTTTTAAATACAAATTGGTAGGAAGTGCATACTGAGGAAATGGAGATAATGTGAGTGTATGATAGGATTGGATCATTCTGTAAAGAAGATTTTGATAAATACTTCAAATTTGGAAGGCAAATTCTGATGTTGGCTGTAGAGAAACTACATCGATTTAGGGGAAATGAAAATCTAGTCCTTGCCACTTAGTTTGAGTAGTGATACTTTGCTCTTTACAAAATAGCTGAAGTTGCTTAATGATAATCTGGCCAATTTGTGTTTGTTCAGAACTGCTGATGTGGGAGTGACTGATGGCAGCTGAGGCTGGGTTGGAATGCTTAAGCAGATCCAGTTGTAAAAAGGCTTTGAAATACAGCCTTTTCTTCCCACCCGCTTCTCAGATGGTTTCTACCTTTAGGCTCTGACAACTCTTCCAGATGATGGAGCAGGTGCATTTGAAAGTGCCAGCAAGGTTACAGAAGGTGACTACCTGATGATGTGAGGCCCTTACCTTGTAAGTGGTAGCTATTTTTAACATGCCACTTCTCGAGAGGGTGGAGAGAATAGCAGCAGAGGGAAGAGAGCATTTTTTTAGGCTCTCTCCTTCATATGTCATCTTAACTTGCTGGCTCTTAAAGTCAAGAGTAGTTTGTGGTATTTATATCAACATCATCATCATCACCTTTCTTCTGTGATGTGCTCATTAGTCACAGATGTTTTCTTTGCTCTTCCAAACACATGAAGCCATAGGCAATGTCAAGTCAGGCATAAAATAATATAGGAGGTAGTACCATTAACCTTGTGGAAACAGAGGACACATGAATAGATTAAGAATACCCAGATGCACATCTCTGTCAGGAAGACGTGATCTGCAAGTTTCTTTCCAAAATGGTATTGCAATATTTATTCCAGGTGCTTTTAGTGGCAGGGAGGGATGATGTCCATTGTTATGGTCACAGACACAGAGATGTGCAAGTTGAGGTGAGCTACAGGCTGGCCTGACAGAGCTCCTCTGTTGGGATCATAAAGATTATTCATGTGTATATGCTTTACACAGTGGTCACTGCTGTGACCATGGCACAGACAAACAGTAAGCATCTAAATCTTACACCACCACAGAAAGCATTAATTCAAATACGCTCTTGCATTCCTCATCCCTTTCAGTCCTGCTGCTGCTGAGTTCAAGTCTGAGGAATGAACTTTACATGCAAAGTCAGGGAGATGGACCTTTCCAAAGCCCATCACAGAGCCTCTGTCAGTGTGGGTTTCAAGACAGCTGAGCCCAGTTTTTATTAGATTGTGAGAAACTGATATAGCTACAAATCCAAAATAAATGGGAACATAATGAATTCAAAGCTGTGAGTGTGCATTTGCTGTGACAGTAGAAACTTATGAAGCTATTGAGTGAAGCACTACTACAAGCTTACATTACAAAACCATGAAGCGCTCTGGTACAGAAATGGGATTAAATGTGAGCATTGTTCAGAAGATGCTAATTTTAAATGGTGTCATTTTCTGTCACCATGCGAGAGCATTTGCTTCTATCACTAGTGTGGCCAGTGAATTTTTGTGTATTTTCTTCAAATGAGTGGAGCAGATGTTCTTGTTCAGGTGGAACTGGGCTTGTATATTTTTTAAAATTTTACACTGTTATAAAATGAAGTGGAATTAAACCCAGTGTGAATTAGAAGCATGTCAGGGGATTACAAATGGAATTTTAGATCAGAATTAGTGTAATGCAGACAAGATTTCTGTTAAAAGAACTGGGAACAGAACCAAGGTTTCCTCCTCTTCTTACTGTTCTATATAAAGAACTCACATGTACAGATTATAATTGCTGTGGTGAGAGGATGCCAAATTATATAATGCTTCTATCCACATTCCTCTGTCTAATCTCTACCTGTTCCCCTTGGGGGAACACAAAAAAACCATGGGGTTTACACCTTTATTCCTCGACACCCTTATGGTTTCTTTAGTAGAATGGTAGCATGAATGTACTGATGGGATCAGGCTTTTCCATATTTGATACTGATCAGGGACAAAAGATGGATGTGAATGTGCAAAATGCCTGCAGTACCAAAAATAGATCCATATTTATTCCTGTCATAACTTCACTTAAGTTGATGGAGCTGTGCCAGAGCCAAGCATGCCCACAGTCTACAGGACAGCTGGCAGTAGTAAAGCTTGATGAGAATGGGTTTGAGAGAACAATTAAACCCTCTAATTCTGACACTGTGTGGTGACATTTTAGGGATATTCACCTCAACTTGAAATGATTTTTCTGGGACATTTCAGATATACCCTTAATGCCTAAAAAGCTGAGGATAGTGTTGATCAAGGTATTTTCAAGCTTTGAGTTCAGTTCCATCAGCAGTTCTGAATCACCAGACCAGCTAATGAGGTGTTTTAATTGATAGCATAATTCTACATGGTTTTTCCATTTAGGCTAATGTAACATTTGGCTTCGTTGAAGATGAATATTAACCACAAGTTGAAAGGAAGGTCTCAGTCTCTGATCTTTTGCTATTTTTCAAGCGTTCAATTTTACTTGCAATATCCAGGTGCAATCCATAGAGGCATTTTCTTCCCACTTGGATATAGAGACCCTGTTTTGTTGTTAATTGATAATGTGTGAGCTGTGGAGGCAGCTTCAGTGGTTTTACTGTTCCAGAAACGTTCATCTCATTCATAAAGGTCATCTGTTCAAGAGCAGTCAGCCCTGGGCTTTTGTTCTGTTCACTGGCTTTGTTTTGGGCAATGTGCTGACTTGCCTACAAGCTCTTGAACTACAGGGCATTAAAATAGTTTCCTTTGGTGTGTCAAGTTCTCGAGTTCATATGAGCCTGCTCACTAGAATTTTGAGAGTATTAAGCCAGGTCTCAACACCAGAGTCTTGGCACTTGAGCTGACACTCCATGGTGCTGAGCAGTCACAGCTTGAGTCCAGAGTAGTGATACTTTCTGAGCTTCAAAATCAGCTATGTAAGCCAAATCAGTAGGGTTTATTGTGGTGGTTTCATTGTGGGGTGGTTTTTTTTAGTTTGTTTGTTTGTTGTTTTGTTTTGTTTTCTAACAGGGAAGTAAAATGTTTGTTTATAGGATTGTTCCTTCCATATTCCCCCATTTGGAGAGTGGGTGGATGCTCCCTGGACTACAGGCAGATAAGGAGGGGACTTTGTGGTTACTCAGACAAAGATACCCATCAGATTTAAAGCTGCAAGGGAATTTCCCCTAGTCAGAGGCTTACCCAGCATTTCTGGGAAAGAATGAAGCTCTTGTTTAAATAGTTTGCCTCCTTTTTAAGATTACTTACTCCTAGCTTAGACACAGAAATTTGGCTGATTCAAAACAAGGGAAGGGAAAACTGGACCTTTCAAAGAAGATGAGACACGTTCCGAGATCCCTTTGACTGTCCCAGAGAAGTGGTTTCTGTTAAAAATCCTAGCCTTAAAAACAGATAAAAATTAATTTATTAAACAAGAACAACAACAAAAACTACCCAAAACCAAATCAAAACAAAAAATCCAGACAACACAAAAACTAGTCGCTTCCAAAGGCAGACCAGAATTGATGTTGCCAGTCTTTGCATATAAAGTCTGTAATATGATGCAATTTATGATCTCATGGTGTGACTGCACTGCCACTGGATACAGCAGCTTGCATTTCAGTGCCATTATGCTGTGATGTTTAGATACATAAAGTAAAATATGTGTAACGTAAAAGCCTCCCCCAGGTTTGAGATGACAAAGGATTCTTAGATGCAAACTGAATCCATGAGATAAGCAGTAATTCTAGGTCACTCCTCAAACATGTTATCAGGAATTCATATTAAGCTTTGGTGAAGAATGTGTCCATCTCACTGATTTGGCAAAATAACTCAGGATCACAGACTGAGTGTATTCAGAAGAAATTATCTTCAGTAGACTGGGCTGCATGCTGAGAAATCAGTAAAAGTCCTTTGAGTGTCCAAAAGAACTGTGGAGTATTCAATCCACTATCATCGAAGGATCAGATTCCATAACTGTTAAAGGAACAATGAAAGGTGTGGAATCCTTTTCTCTTGGTCAAATTAACTTTGTGGCTGTTCTGGTATCCTGTACCCTAGCCAGTTTCCCAAGATAAAAACAGAAAAAACAAAAACTGGCAATTTGTGTTCAGCAGGGATTGGTGGCCTGAACCTTGTAAAACATGTAAGTGAACATAAAGCTGTCAATTAAATCTTCTAAAAGCTTTTAAACCTTACAGTATTTTATTACTGACCTAAAAATAGCCTGGTTTTCAGGCCTGAATATTTTTCAAGATTTTCATACTGGAGCCCAATCTTCTCTCAGCCAGCAATGCTGAGTTCTCAGCATGGAAAGGTGGAAATGGTGTTGGAGCATTTGACACATTTCTGCTGCAATGACTACCAGTCCTCTCAGACAGTAAATTCATATTCTTTATCAGATTGGAGGGTTTAGAAATGTTCTATATAGCCTTGTTTAAGCTGACACTGTGCACAGTTATGACAGCACTGTTTTGGTAGGATCCCAGTGAGATGGATGAAGAGGGATTTCAGATGTGTGCTTTCCCATCTGAAATTGGTGGATAAAGAGATTGAGGTGGAAGCAGTTACTTAAAAAGCCAGCTACTATAAAATTTACTCCTTTGTAGTTACTACAAAACAGCCTGCAGAAGTGGTACACATGAAAGCAGATGTGCTGAAAAATCCCAGCAACAGCCAAAACTCAACATGTGAGCTTTATATGTACTGTGGGAACTTGAATTACATTTTACATTGCAACGTTGAGGAAGAATAGTACTTGATAATAAGTAGAGCACAATTTCTGACTTTAGTTTTTTGTTCTGCCACTTAGTCACTGTGTAACCTTGGCTAAGTCATTGAACATGATATCTGCAGAAGGATCCAGCAATGCTGTCTTCATCCTGGAGACACCTACAATACAATCCAAGAAATGCCTCTTTTTTCTATCTGAAAGAGTCTCAGATCTAAAAACCTGAGGTTTGCACATTTAAAACTTCCTCAAAAGACAGGGTGTTAAACAGGCAGGTCCCAGCTCCCCTTGCCATGAGTGACTGAGCATGGTTGAGCCTGCCTTCCCCAAGCACTGCTTGCAGCCTGGATGGGGCAGGGGCAGTGGGGCTGGGTTTCCTCTGTCCTGCTTCACCCAGTGTGTATTTCAAACATTTCAAGTGTAGGTTCATTGCTTCTCTGGATGCCCCATCCCTAGAAGTGTTTGAGGCCAGGTTGAATGAGGCTTTGAGCAATCTGAACTAGTCAAAGGTGTCCTTGCCCATGGCAGGGGGTTTGGAACTTTCACTCTTTAAAATCTCTTCAAACCCAAACCACTCTCTCCTTGCTTGGATCACTCTTGTTCTTGCCCCCCTGGCAGTGGTTTAGGGATTCAGTATTTGGGAATTGGATGAGGGTGGGAATAAGGAACTGAAGGAAGCAGCCCTACTCTGGAAATAAAGCAATTTGCTGGTACTGTGATGAGGATGTGGTTTAAATGCACCTTTTGCTTGCATGGCTCATGCTGTTTTTGTGACTGTTATTCTGAGGCACCCGCCCTATAACCATAGAATTCTTAAGATTGGAAAAGACCTCCAAGATCATCCAACTGTTAACCCGGCACTGCCTATTACCACTGCACCATGTCCAAGTGCCATATCCACATGTCTTTGGAACATGTGCTTCTCTGAGCGGCCTGTTCCAATGCCTGGTAATCATTTCAGTGAAAAAAATTTTCCTGATAGCCCTGGCACAACTTGAGGCCATTTCCTCTCGTCCTGTCACCTGTGGCTTGGGAGCAGAACCTGGCTCTTCCCTGACTACGGTATCCTCCCAGGGAGTTGTAAAGAGCCAGAAGGTCCCCCCCCAGCATCCTTTTCTCCTGGCTCAGCTCCCCCCAGCTCCCTCAGCTGCTTCTCATCAGCCTTGTGCTCCATTCCCAGCTTCATTCCCTTCTCTGGACACACTCCAGCCCCTCAGTGTCTTTCTTGTAGTGAGGGATAAGTGAAAGCCTTAACTGTGCCCTGTGGCACTGTATGTCCTGGTGCTGAGCCCCTCCGTGCAGTCTGAAAGCATCGCTTGGTGCCTTGATTTGCACACTGGTAATCTCCCGAGTCCGGGACGGTGCAGGTGTGTGCAGGGAGAGGAATATGTGCAGCTCTGAAATGTGTCAGGATGAGCAGGAATGCGGGATCCGGGGGTTGTAGCGGATCCTGGCATCCACCGAGCTGCCTGAGGAGGGACCTGCGACACTGAAAGCCTCCCCAAAGCCAAGTGTTGCTATAATAGGGCCGGATTACTCACTGTGCTTATTCAAATTCCTGTTGATGCTGGCAGCGGGAGTTTTTCCCGAACAGCCACGAACAATGAGTCATCTCCAGGTGTTTTGATTTGAATTTCCCCCCCCCTTTCCATATTTCAAAAAGAAACCGGTCCATGGCTCGCTCCGTGCCGCGCCCCCGTAGCATCCATCCATCCCTGCATCCCTCCAAGACCCCTCCGCCGCGCGGGTCTCCCTGGCAGCCGAAGCCGCTCCTCCCCCTGCGGAGAGAGCGAGCGATTTCTCGGCTATTTATTTATTTAATTAATTAATCCTTTTTGTTGTTGTTGTTGTTGTTGTTGCTGCCGCAGGACCA
Source organism: Cinclus cinclus (assembly GCF_963662255.1). Classification (NCBI taxonomy): domain Eukaryota; kingdom Metazoa; phylum Chordata; class Aves; order Passeriformes; family Cinclidae; genus Cinclus; species Cinclus cinclus. Next base: position 7,190,391 of record NC_085051.1, on the reverse strand, counting down.
ATCCGGGGCCCGCCCGGTGCCCGGAGCCGCCGCCTCCCTCCCGGCTGGTCCCGGCCCCCCGGGATGCGGCGAGCGAGCGGTGCCGGCCGGGAGCCCGCTCCACGGAGGGAGGGACGGACGGAACACGAGCTGCCGGCTGCTTTCCCTTCCCTCTCGCAGCTGAATCGCTTTCATTTTTAATTTTTTTTTTTTTTTTTTTCCCCCACCCCCTCCCCGCTTCTTCAGGGTTTTATGCTCGGCACTAGGGGAGCCGGGAAATTTTGTGGCCGCTGACATATTTTGATTTAAAAATCGCTGTCAGTGGACGTTTCTCCTTCTGCTCCGGCATCGTTGTCCTGTTCACAGCTATTTAGGCTTAAGAAGCTTGATTCTCTAAGGCTTGTATCCAAGGGCATCAGTCATTAACACACTGAGCTACATCTGCTTCTTGGCTAAGACTGAAGAAAGACATCTTAAGCTGGAAATCCTGCTCGCTCACTCTCTAGTGCGTACGGAAGGGGAAGCATATGCAGCAGCAGGTTCCTTTTTTTTCTTTTTTTTTTTCTTTTTTTTTTTTTTTTCCCCTCCAAAGGCTGCCTCACTTTGGAGCTGCAGTGACAAGATAATGGAGTGAAAGTCTCTCGTTTCCAGGCAAGAAAATTGCAGGAATCAGATTGAAAAAGGAGGGAGCAAGTTATATAGCAGAAATAGGAAAGAGGACCGTGGTAAAGAACTGAAAATATAATTAGAGGAAACAGGTGGAAGGCTGGCACAAAGCTAGGAGATTTTTTAGCCTGAAAGTGCTGTGGTTTTTTTTTTTCTTTTCTTTTTTCCTTTCCCTTTTTTGAAAGTGGCTTTTTTTTTTCCTTTTATTTATTTATTTATTTATTCTAGTGTTGATTTTAAATTCTAAGCTGATTTTGGAGATCTCTGCTACAACTAGGCTGCTTTAGGGTAGAACAGCTTCCCCAGCGTGTCATTTTCTCTCTCCCTGCCTGCTGTCTCTGCTGTTGCTGCTGCTGACAGAAACGTGTTAGGAAAGCAGAAAGAGAAAATGCCAGCCATCCTGGTAGCCTCCAAAATGAAATCGGGACTACCTAAACCCGTACACAGCGCTGCTCCGATCCTGCATGTCCCGACGGCCAGGACCATCCCACAGCCCTGTTACCTGAAGTTTGGGAACAAGGTGGAGGTGACGAAGCCATTGTATTCCAGCCAGATTCCTCTCAAATCTTCCAATGGACAAGAAAACGCAGGAGATGGTCTCCCAGCAAGGAAGAGTAGCTCGGTAGAAAATGGATTTGACACACAGGTTAGCAGGAACAAATGCTGGGGAGGTGTATGTGAGAATTTATTTCTGTGTTGAGAGTGTGCAGCAGGTTTTCTGGGATAAATAGCAGTGCGAGCAGGGATGTGTGTGTGTGCACTAACACCTGTCTGCAGTGGTGGGATATTTTACATTCCACACAGTGGCATGTGTAATTCTGTCAGCATGATGGAGCTGATGGTGGGGTGCTGAGGGAATGGGGCTGCGTGTGCTGCTTGCCTGTGCTGCCTTCTCTGTTGCCTCTGCTTGAACTTGGGGGGATTTACAGGAGGGAGATGGCCGAGTTGTTGTTTGTGGGGTGTGTTCTTTGTGTGCTTTCTGTAGGTGCTGAGCGTAAGGGCTGGCTGGTGTGCCTGGGCTGGGGGAGGATTGCTGGTTGTCGTGACTATGTTTTGTGTTTGGTCGTGTACTGTACCAGGGTGCTAGTTGTGTGAATGTTCTGTGTTTGTAGCTGTGTAGGGAGTGAATGGGAGACAGTGCTTGATGCTAGATTACAATATGCGTGTCATTCAGTGCAGCTAAATTAAACAGATTATGTAGGAAATGAACACTTAAGTGGAATTGCTTGTATGATGCTATACGTGCATGACATCATAGATGCAGCACATCACCGATACATGTATTTCAGGTTTCCCTTTAATCTGTGTCAGCCTTCTAATGTATTTTTATATATGCTGTTTGCTGTATAGGGAGGAGAAATGCCCGTTCCTCAGATGGTTTAATTTCTGTGGGCAGGGTGAGCTTGTCAGCATGGCTGGGGCTGCCCTGCGCTGCCGTGCCCCGGTGAGCTCCGCAGCAGCGTGGGCACAGCGTGTGTTTGTGCTACGGAGGGAGCGGAGCAGATGGGCTGCTGCAGCGAGCACAATTGATTGCTGTGCCACAGAGATTGCTGGACAGCCCTGAGATGTATTTGGGCAATGGCCATATGCGTTACACGCTGCTTCTGCCAATATCCGAGCCCCGCGGAAGGTGATACCATTATGCTGAGAGAGGGAAATGATGACAGAGACTCACCTGTTTTTTTTCCTTCTTCGACGAATAATGGATCATCCCTACCACCTAGATTCTGAAATCTGTGGCCTGGTAACCCTATTCCCTTCAGACAAGTGTGCCTACTGATTGGGCATGTTTGACCGCGTGCCCTGATTTCAGGATACCAGCACTTTCGCTGCTGGTAGACAGGGTGACGTATTGGGCTGCTCAGGCCAGACAGATCTGACTGGAGCAGTTCCTGAGGGACTGAGAACAGGAAAAGGAGACAGCCAAGCATCCAGGCAGGGTAGTGGCAGCAGACAGAGCAACCTGTGCATCACATCTTGCCCTTACAAGAGAATCGAGTGCTCTCTCTCACTTGCGCCTGAGTCTGTCCTTGTGATTATGAAACGTCAGCAAAATCTCATTATCTGCTGCCCTTTCTCTCACACATGCCATGGTTTCTGCATGGAAATCTACATTGCTGAAAGCGTAGTTGTTATTCAGAAACACTTTCTCATCTTGTAACGTTATGCTGACAGAGATCTGCCAGTGGGAGCTGTTTGCAGCAGTAAAGGCAACACTATGGTGGCTTTAACCCTTACAATGATGTGGAACAAACCCCATTTTTTTAGTTTGATGATGAGAGGCCTTTGATGCTAACTTCTTATATTTCAGCAAGGAGTGATTTTGGCTATGGAAATGTAAGATAATTTTAGATTTTTAATTACTTCAGCAGCAGGAGAAATCTTAAGCTTTGCAATCTCAGTAACCTCCTCTGCCAGGCAGTCTGAGCAGATGACCAGCACTTTTTAAGATGTGAACTAGCGAGGCTTTTTTCACTATCTGTTATCCTGAATAAACACAGTAATTTTTTTATTGTTCCTATGGATCCAGCTTTGATCCTTCTGCCCACAAAAGCATGCAGGGTTTTGCCATTCAAAGTGGTCATTTGGAATGGCAGTCTGTATCTAGAGGGAGATTTTTCCAGATGTACTTGTATCAAGGACACTGTTCATTCCTTTTCCTACCATTCCTCCCTGCCAGTGGAGGAGAAACAGGATGGATGGACACCTGCCAGGTGATATGTCAGCAGCTGAAGCACTTTTATCTTAGAAGACCTTCAGCTGCATTCAGGTATAGAAGTGCTTTCTGATAATAAGCCTGGTGAGTCTTAGTCTTGAACACTTCACCAGTCTGAACATCTTGAGAATCTGAGGGTGATCACTTTGCTTCTCTGCATGGTTTATCTAAAGTACCAATGAGACCCTCCCTCACCATTCTACTGGGCAGGCACCTGGCATCACCTGAGAGGGAGAGCAGTTATATTCCTACAGTAGAATTCAGCATTTAGATCCACAAGCTGGACCAATGTGGAGTGTTTTGGCTCCTATCTTCTGTAGATCTGGGTCCCCATGCAGAATTTTCAGCCCATGAGGAAGGACATCCTCCTGTGTGGGTGGAGGGAGAATGAGAGATTGTGTCACTTGGACCACTTCTCTTTGTTCTTGGAGTATTTCAGGGAGTTAATCCCATTGAAGTTTGTCCTTTTGGCACTACATAACACAAAGTTCAGTGGCTTATTTCAGTGATTATTCTAGAGAAGAGGCTGTGTCTAGAACATCATCCAGAAGCCACCATGTGAGGATACCAGGCCATGTTCTCATGCTGGGTTGGCATGTTTCAAGCCACTTACACACCACAGCAAAACTTCATGAGCTTTTTTTCGTGCTTTCTACAACCTGATTCTTCAGAGAACATAAGCACTGCAGGTGGTATTCACTAAAGTACCAATTTTTAAAAAAACTGCTGAAAATCAAGATGTGCCACTCACAAATGTGGTATCAATGAAAACTTCTAAATATTTTGCTAATTTTATTCCTCTTGATGTGGTTTTACATGTGTAAACTGGATTTTATAGTAACTGGAAGTTCTGTGCCTTAAGGCCTTATAAGGGCAGTGTGTTTTCTAAAATGCTGTGCAATTTATAAAAAGCATACTTCAGAATATTTCAGAGGCACTTTCCAAAGAAAGGTCTGTGAGTTTTAGCATCAAGCCCATTGTAAGTGCTAGTCGGAAATCTTACATGGATGAATCATGGCAGTATCATTCCTATTTTACTGTTACTGATATACACACTCTATTTTTCCATATTAAATCCCCTGTGTTGTGCACAACAGTATCTGACTATTGCAGTGGTGCTTGTTTTGTCTAATTTGAAAACACCACCAATAAATTGTACTACCCATATTTAGAGAGAATTGTTTTGGAAATATTTAACTTTGTTACCAGAGAAACTTCCGTTGAGTAGATAGCAAGATCGTGATCTCTCATCTACAAAATGATATTTCTCAGTGGTTCTGGAAAAGTCAGATGCCTTTGGCTACTAAATTTGCATTATTTATTTAAGAAAGAAGTCATTACCAATTAGGAGTCTGTGGTCGTGGTGTAATTGTTCGTGCAGATCCAAGAAGGAAGATGCCATTGCAGGCTTACAGTCTGCTGCCATGTCATTGTGAATGTCACTGAAGGAGATTGTGGATTTAATTACTGTGTTTATTGCTGCTATGTTTTATTCTTCAACTTCTTGATTTTCTTTCTCCAGAGAACCTAAAAACTAATCACTGTTTGTACCTTCAGTAAGTGAAGCAGCACTAAAGGCACCAGGACCTTGCTAAATGGTTGGTCCCCACCCTTCCACTAAAGACACTTCAAGTTAAGAGACATCTGTTTAACCTGGGTTTAAAGTATATGTTCACAATTACCTGTAATTGTGCTTAGTTTGGCTGGGAGGGGAGGGGGGGTAGGAATTGGTATTTCTTTGGAAACTTCTTTGCAATATTCATTGCTGAAAAGCAGACAGTTGCCCTCTCCTGGTGGACATGGCAAGCAGGTGTTCACTGGGTATGATGTTCTCCCTCACTTTTATCTTTCCTTACACTAGGCAAAACCTAGGATTTCTAGAACTCTTGCAACTCCTTGTGCTATCCACTGAACTCTTTTCAGTTTCCCTAGACTTCTTTTTTAAAAAATAATTCGGTTTAAAACTGGTTAGATATCATTGTCTGAAATCAAGCTACCTCTCTCTGTTTGATTTTTCTTCATATTGCTTTCCCAGTTTGTGAAGATCTTGTTGAGTTGGGCAGCTTGGATCTGAGGTGGTCTAGATGTCCCTATTTTCTAGTCTTTCACTAGATTTTTCACCTAGTGATTCTTTCCTAATTTGTCAAGATCATCTACATCTGGGGTGTGCTCCAAAAGCATTTGCCACACCTGTCGAAGTTAAAAACATCTGTGTTTTTTTCCTTGAAGTTAAACACATCTGTGTTTTTTTCCTCGTTGCCCATTCTGTAGCCCAAGTAATGACGAGGGTATGGAGGCTCAGTTACAAGTCCCTGATACAAATGGAGTGGATAGCCATTCCCAGGTTGGTGGCACGCTGCTGGCACCTTCTAGGGGGTTTTTCAGTCAGCTGTGTACTGCTCTCAAACTGATTAACTTAATAGGTTCCTCCAGTATTTTTCCACACTTCAAATTTAGGCTCACATCAAATGTTTGATGAGCCACGCGTGACCCAGATTCCGTGGGCTATCAGTTTCCTTTCTCTGCCTCACTCCCCTTGTGCCTGTGCCATTAGCGATCCAAGTGAAGCCACACAGTTCAGATATTAGTAATTACTTTTCTATATTTTAATTAACTTTAGCAGGAGCCGTTTAAACCTTCATGTCACTGTCTTGCTAATGTGAAGCTTTACAGAGGGAAGGATTAATTAAGCATGTTGCAGAGAAATGATTCCTTCCCTTCTCATGTGCATTAGCCATTTTTGTGTGTGATACTAGGCTTCACAGTTCTCATTCTGAACCAGCTTGCAGAAGGGATAGGGATCAAGCAAATCTTTATCTGGACCCAATTTAAAGTGAGATGAACATTGATTGGTTTCAGTGCCGTTGCATGAGCTGCCTCAGTGGTGTGAAATTTAGTCTTGCTATGATTGCTGAGCTAATTATAAACTTTTAATTATAAAATTATGAGAAATGCCATCAATCATACTGATAACTTTCACATAAAAATCTCTTTTTGCAATTGGAAGAAACCAAATGGTGATGGGTTTAGGGTATGAACAAAGGATAGATTTTACTGAAGTTGGGAGAAGCTAAGGAAAACTGTAGATTCAGGCTATCCAAATACAGAAGCACAAAGTAAATTTGAAGTCAGTACTAATGAGCTTGTTCCTATGATTATAGCTACGTACCTAAGCAAAAAGGTTCTTTTGTTTTTACAAAACGGCCTGTACTGTATCTTTGTGGTGGATGTTTTTTGCACACTGTAAGCAATTTGAGGCTAGGAAATGGCCAAATTCTTCTTCTCCTCTTCATGATTACAGTGGGTTTATGATTACAGTTGATATATTTCTAGATACATACTGAAAAATATTTAATTGTGGTGTGGGGGGGGGGGGTGGGGGGGTGGTTGTTCCAGATGAAATGTTGCCAGATAGAAAACAAGAAAACAATTCCAAAATTGTTTTATTGTGATTGTATTTACAAGGATTTTTCAGTGATTTGTCTTTTCTTATAAAGAGCTACCTTTTCTAAAGCCTTGCATTTGAACAACAGGTGTAATAACATTGCACCATAAATTCAGGAGGCTCTTTAGTCATTGGGTTTTCATTTAGAATATGCAAAGGGTTACTTTGCATAAAGTAACTGTTCAAAGTTCCATGTGTTTTTTTATCATATTGGAAAATGTTGGGTTTTTTTTCCCCTCTTACTTGTGACAGTCTATTGATCTATCTGGCTGGAACATTTGAATATGCTTAACCTAAGAGCACCCCTTAGAGGTAGGAAAATTCTTCTTAGTTTTTGGGGAACATTTGTTCAGTGGATGGCTGATGCACAAAGGAATTTAGCCAAGGTCAGAAAGTCTGCAGCTCTATAGAAAATTACTAGCTAGTCCCTTGATACTAGATTATCTTTCTCCTTTGCTGCTACTTGTTAACAGCTCAAAATGCTCATGCATATGGTGTCCATGTGCTCTCCTTCTGTGCTGGAAACTGGTAGTTTACTCCATGAGGTTGAATTTCTTAAGTGAACACTCTCACTTTTTTTTTGTCCCTGCTTTAGCAAGTGATTTTTATCACCTTCTGCTTGTTACACTTGATGCAGTGACACCCAAGCAGAAAGAAGTAAAAGGATATTAGTAGAGTAGAACAACAGATACTACTTTTGAAATCTGCTGGTGCTGAACCTGAGCTTTAGTTCTCAAAAAAAAAAAATCTAATTATAAAGAAATCTGATAAATCATGAACCTTTCCCAAGTTTCAAATATCTAGGAAGTACAAAAAAAAAATAAAAAAGAGACCAACAGCACTTATGCTCTTTTTGCCTATCCAGAGGGTATCAGAAAAGAAAGCCTTTATTTATTGAGATAGTGTGGATTAAGTTCTGTGTTTTGGAAATTAGTGGTTGGTATTGGCTGGTTTTAATTTGCTTCTAAGAGTCCTTTGAGAAACATTGTCGACTCCTTAATTTCACTTTCCAGATTGTCTCACCACTAGATTTAAATCTCTGAACAATTTGTAGAGTATTTTACTGCTTGTAGCTTACAGATTCCCTGTTCTTACCAAAGTGGAAGAAATACAGCAGGTACTTAAATCAGTAATTATTCTGCCTGAACTTTCCAAGTTTGCAACAGGATAAATATTTTAAATGCTGTTTAAGAAGATAGATTTGTGTATTAAGAAATAGCTGGGCCTTTAATGAAAGGGTGTGTGTTCTGCTCTTGACCTTTTTTCCCCATTTCTTTTTTTGCTTCTTGAAACTTTGGAGCTGAATCTTCTACTTTTTATTTCGGTGTAAATCAAGAGATGCTCTTAATATTTTAACCCATTAATCTATTTTTTTCCTTGCAGCAAACTGTAGAATCTCATTCTCTTGAGAAATTCACCTGGCTAAAAATACCCTGCTTTAATATTATTTTTAGAAACATCTATATTTGAAGTATATAAATGGTTAGATATTATGTGTATTATTAGACATGAACTGTTGGTACATTTTGTAACAGGAAGCTGCTGGTTTTCCATTCACCAAGAACTGGAATTCAGTCAAACACTTGGCAGTTAGTTGTATGCCTCTAATTTTATCTGTAAATGTTTTTTCTGAAATAGTTTGTAGAAACAGTCTCAGTTTCTTCAGTTTTGCAAAGCATAGTCATGAAAATAATTGCTAGAACTTAAAACAAATAAGCTACCTATTAAAATAAATGAGAAAACAGGTCACTTCTTATTTTAGAACAGGCTGAGATCTGAAATTTTATTCTGATTCCACCTTTTTTTGCCTGTTGAAAGTATTTTTAGGTGTGTTATTCTTGGATTTTTTTTCATTTTAATTTTGAGTTATTTTAGAATTGGAAGCAATGTGTGGGAAAACAATGCCTGAAAGGAAAAAACATCCAACTTCTGTATTTGAAAATGAACTTTTACCAGGACTTTTCCCCCTGTGTGTATTGAATTTTGGGCTGTAATATCATCATATTTTGACAGTGTCTTGTTTGCTTGCATTTTTTTAGCTTGTTTATCCCTTGTCTTGGACATTCCCTTAAGTAATTTTTCGTGTGTGGATATTTTTTTTTGTCTCTGCAGCTGTGGCTACAAGTTGCCATATCCTCACTTTCACAGTTGGAAGGAGTCTCCCTAAGTGTCTTTATTTTACCTGTCCTGTCACTAATATTGGTCCATTTCTTCTGTCTTGCCCTTTATGTAATGACAGCAATGATATAATCCTAAAGTGCTTTGGCTTTACTGGGCTGTGAAGCCTTCTTGGAGAAACACAGAGAGGTTTGTCTCAACTGCTGAACAAAGGGAGCTAGTTATGCATATCCAGGCTTTCTCATGAAATATCTAATCCATAAATAGATAGAAACCCTAAACCAGTCCTTGACAGGCTGACTTCCTCGCTGGCTGCAACAGTAGCTCTTCTCACTGCTGGGGTCTTGTTGGCTTGGGTCTGCTTTTCCAAACAAAAGGACTGACCCAACTTCCCTGACCATGTTCTCCCTCGTCTCCCAAATAACATCGTAGCAGCTGACAAGGCCTTTTAGCCAAAGGAACAAGATTTTTCAGAGTTGTTCAGGAAGAACATCTTCTAGAAGAGCTGTCTGAGGACATCTGTGCTTTGCTCTTGGAATAAGTGAGAGAGGTGTGTGACAGGCTGGAATTGTAATTTTATGTATTTTATGTCTTACGGAGTGACATTCTCAGTCATGAAGGCTGTTGTAGTAATACCTTTTTGTTTCACACAATGAGGGGATCTTCCCTGCTAGGATTGCTTATCTTCTGGGAATGCTGACCAAAAAATATTATATTGTCTTTTTCTGCCACCTGTTAGTTCTATATACCTGCCTGTTGGTAGAATAAAATTAATACCCTGGTAGGATTTCATGTTGCTGATCTAGCTTGTGTGATATTTTACTGAGACTTCATTATACTTGTATATCTTGAAACAAATATTTAGAAACAGGTTCCTTTTTTTCTTTAGCCATCTCCACTTGAGCCATGTCCACTGTTGGAAACTACAGGTAATTTCAGTACTGACATTTTGATCCACAAAGATCAATGTGCAACTTTGATTGCAGCTGGTGGAGACAATAATTGATGGATCAGTCTGGTAAGATGAATTTGATTCCTTTTTAAATTACTCTCCATTTGCCAGAGACCTGTGGATATTTAAATCTTCAAAACTAATCGAAAAATGTCACGTGTTGTGTCAAGATCAAATGTGCATTGACCATTGATGCAGTCGCTTAGAAATGGGTTTTGCTTTTCTTGCTCAATAATCAGGGGTCAGTCTGCTTCTCAGGACAGCCACATGTATTCCAGACTTGTCTGGGGTTCAAGTGGGATGGATTATTTTGGGAAGGAGTGGTTTTGGCATCGCTGCATCTTATTCCTTTGGGATGGGCTCTGGAACACACAGGGTCCTCCATAGTAATGTGCCAGATGGGCACTGCCAAACAAAGCTGGCAAAAAGATGCCAGGTCCTCCAGCATGGAGCTGGAAATGGTAGGCAGCAGCATCCTGTTCATCCCTGCGGAGCCTCTCCAGGACAACTGTAATGAATTTGCTTTATTTCACTGAATCAAACTGCTTTCTGCTTTTCAAGAGGAAGAGAAGTGGTTGCCTAGGATGCTGTTTCCAAGCAGTCAGATACCAACTTTCCACATTGCAGCAATGTAGATTTTCTTTTCCTGCCTGTAAGATGCCTTTTGGGCTTCCCCTAGTAGGGTTTGGAACATGTGGAGTGATGGGTGGTACAACCACCAAGATGCAGTATTATGTGGTGGGATATCATGCCTGTGGGTGGGTTGGTTTATCAGGTTGGATAGCAAGGCAGTTTACCTTATTTTTAACACAAGAATGAATTCCACCTTTCCCTTGTTAAGCAGGTCAACAAGGAACCTGAAATAATAATTTTTAAAAAGTCTGTGGAGCTCCTGGTCTTCTTAATAGCAGATCCTTCACTCTCCTTTCACTGTTGCAGCTTTGTGCTGAAACTTAATCTCTTGGCCACAACAGTGTGAACTAAAGAAGATTTAGGCCTCTTTATTGCCTCCCAAGTGCTCTCATATTCAGCAGAAGAGGGGTTTGTGTTGAATAAACAGAGATTTTCATCTATTCCCTTCACAGTCTGAGAAATGTCTGCTGGTGTTGGACATGATGGAGGAGACTGATGCCACCCTTGGCTGCTGTGTCAGCATTTCTGAGCCAGTGACCCGTCAGATGCACTCAATGTTTATTGTGCAGCATTAAGCAAAGAGAGGTTTGAAATTTCCAGTGTTCCACCGGCAAATAGTTGAATTTTAAATAATTTTCCAGCTGTTCTTATTAGCGTATATAAATGCATTTTCAACAAATAAAAGCCCCAGGCTTTCCATGCACATGGGCACGTTTTAGTTGTGCAGACAATACCTGTGGTGGAAGGAGGCTCTTGCAAAACATCTTGTGAATGGTGCAGCATCACTCAGAGCCACTGCCTCTTCTCCTTCTCCTCTCCCTCTCCTCTCCCTCTCCTTCCCTCCCCTCCCCTGTCCTACAGCAGCTGAAATGTCAGGGCTTGGTTTGGCCAGTGTTTCACATCATTTACAGCAATGCAGCTAAACGCTGGGCTGGAATGGATGGGAGCTCAGCTAATTTGCATGATTTCAAATGCCAGCTCGGTTTAATGTAGAGCAGCTGGTATATGCTTAACTCCTTCAGGAGAAAACTTAATACCAGCAGATCGCATTATCCAGGGCTATGCTGCACCTATTTATTTATTTATTTATTTATCTATCCTTTCTTGCTGCTTCCTGGATCCTTTGCAAAGATCATCTGTGCATGGCTGGCAAAGGGCTCTGCTCACTGCTGATATTTCTGTATCTTGCAGAGTTTACAAAGCAACTAGTCCCACCTGTGTGACAAATACTTGTTGCATCTCCTGAGCATCCACTTGCACACTGACCTTAGCAGGCAAGACTCTAAATTAAGATGTGTCATGGTGAAGGGTGGTGAGATTAGTTGGAAGAGGGACAGGTGTAGAAGCCTGGATTATGTGGATTACTGCATAGTCAATTTCTTAGGGTTACGTTTCAAGGTTGAAAATGGCTAATTCCACAATTAGGGAATTATTGCTATTCCTCTGGGTGCTGTGCTGTTCCTCTGGGTGCTGTGCCAGCAGCCAGAGTCACCTTGTGAGGGAAGGAGGACTTGGCGGATCAAAGAATTCCTTTGCTCCCCTGAAATAATTAGCATAACCTCAGTGAGAGGATGGAGGGAGCATAATCTTTTAATACCAACCTTTCTCAAAATTGACCTTGTCACAGGCAGACTCAGCCTTTCACAGAGAGACAGATGTGTGGTAGAGTCACTTTTACTGCATCAGAAATGCTGGCACAGTATCTCATCCATATCTCAGAGCCAAAATTCTCTTTGCCTTTCCCTAGGTGATCAGCCTCTTATGCCAAAGACTCTGAACGTGCCTTTGGATGAGCTCTGGGATATTGATGGACTTGACAGAATCAGGGCTTCCTCAAGGCACTTTCAATGGGGCGTTCTCTTCCTCTGGAAATTCTTTATTCTGTCAAGCTCGAGTTTTCTCTTGAAACAACAGTTTCAAATGGTCACTTTTGAAAACCCTGATCAGTTTCAAGTGCAAGCCATTAAGCTGGAGATAAAACTGTGTTAGGTTCTTTTGACACAGGTAAGTCCTTAAGGGCTGTGTCTCCAATTTGAGCATTTCTATTACCCTTTATAAACCTTTATGGTACACAATACCATGTAGTTAAGTGGTTGATACCAGTCTGTGTTTGGTCGATGGGACAAGGAAGGCCATGTGGTGCAGGAGAAAGGACAAGCCTTCCCTAATGAAAACTGATTATTGTCTTTTTTGTTGTGGAAGGGAAACCTCTAAGAAGATGACCTCCCATAATCTTCTTCCATGAATGCAGAAAATATTGTCTTTGGTGATGAAATATTTCATTCTTTCATCTTCTGTTGTTCCTATGTAAGATCATTAACATGCCTACATGCTGATGAAGATTATAGCCTTGCATTATATAGGCAAATTATTTATGGTGTAGTGTATGTATACCACAACTAGGTTGAACATCTGAATGTTTTTGATGTGTAATATGCAAATAAATCCAGCCATCTGAGAAAAAGCCTTTACTCTTGCAGCCTGAAAACACAGTTAAGCATGTATCCATCCTTTAAATAGACAGAAACCATTTTGTGAGACTGTTTAGAGGGTTCCTTTCTAGCTGAGGTAGAGAGCAGTGTGGTTTAGTAATTGGTTGTCAGGCACCAGGTCAAAGCTTGGAACAAATGAGGCTATTTGTGTTTATCAAGTCTGACTCCAGGCTTCTGGAACAGTAGCAAATTAGCCAGCTTTTCATTTATGCTGTGTGTGAGAGCTGTCTGTGAGTTTGTAAATCCTCACCAGCCGTGCACTTGGGTGTCTCAAGTATTGTTTGTTTTCTTTTTATAGCTAAGGGATAAGTTTATTTATTTTAATGCATTTCCATTGGTTAATACAAACTTTTCAGGGATCCAAGCTTGACCTCTAATGCTTATTATTTTTCATTCCTTGCTATTTTCCACCACAGATATTTTTATTTGCTGTTTTTAGGACTTTTCCAAGTGGTCAGAAGTTTAGAAAAGCCAGTTCCAGCAGACTGGATGTGCTGTGAAAAAGCTAGAAGAAATGATAAGATTAGTTTTTATGGCACCCTCGTTTTGAGCCCTGCCTTTCTGCCAGGAGGGGTTTCAGTCCTAAAGGGCAAGGAGGATGCAGGGTGAGCCTGAGCCACAGGCCATCAGGATCATTGCCACCTCCTGGCTGCCTGCTGCAGTTTATCACCAGCAGCTCCCTTATCTCACAGGTGTTCTGCAGAGATAAATCCATTATAATTCCAAGCAGCTCAGGTAAAGTGATACCTGGAGCCCTGAATTACCTGAAATAGCTAAGTGTGGGACTTCTAAACCTTCATGCATGTGTGATCTGTTATTTTCTTATTGATCTTTCTTCTTAAGGTAATACTTGAATCAAAGCAAGCGATACTCAATTTGAAGTCCTTTCCAATAATGATTTATGGATTCTAATAAAACTTGTGGAAATAGAAGTCACATTGTTAGGAGGAGGTTCTCAGCTATAAACAGATATCATTACTTTTGGCTGTGCCTTCTGAAAACAGCAGTTTATCCTTTATTGCTGAGAATAATTTAAAGAGAAGATGAGAATCGAAGAGCTGTTAACGCTACTTCAAATTATAATGAGGAGTTTGTGGGCTATGGGTTTCCATCTGCACTCCACTTCTATGCCATCTGCCCACGAGGAGAAAATCATCAGCTGAGAAAATAATAGGATGTCCTGCATTTAGTCAGCCACAGAACCATCAGTTACACACGAAACCTTGTGAGGTTTTTAGTGGAACCTGAGCTTGCTCTGAAAAGGAAAAGAGGAGTGTAAAAAAAAGGCTGTTGAGATTTTGTAGGGTGGAAAAAGATTTTAAGCCCCATGAAATGGGTGATTGACCACGTTTGTAAAAGTGAGGGATCTTCGGTGTTAATTTGTAGTATGTAAAACAGCTGAGAACTATCTGTGGAGGCAGAGATTATGCTAATTTATGCAGTCCACATTGCTACTGCAGTTTAAAAATAGCTTCTTTTCCAGAGATCTAGAGCTACTGCAGGTTGGCTTTGCATTTAGCTCTGCAAATTTTACCAGTTTGAACACAGAACAAAGCCTGGCTTATGTGTCTTTTATCACAGAATCACGGAATAGTTAAGGTTGGAGGGAGCCTCTGGAGATCATCTAGTCAAACCCCCCACCAAGGCTGTCACCTAAAACACATTACACCCGAATGTGGCCAGGTGGATTTTGGATATTTCCCAAGGGGAACACTCCATGACCTCCCTGGGCAGCCTGTTCCACAGAATAAAAGAATATGCTGAGTTGGAAGGGACCTACAAGGATCATGGACCCCAAGAATCACACCAGGTGCTTGACAGCGTTTCCCAGATGCCTTTTGATCTCTGCTGGGCTTGCTGCCATGACCACTGCCCTGGGGAGCCTGTTCCAGAGCCCAGCCACCCTCTGGGTGAAGAGCCTTTTCCTGATATCCAACCTAAACCTCCCCTGACACAACTTCAGGCCATTCCCTCGGGTCCTGTCACTGTCCCCACAGTGAGAGATCAGAGATCAGTGCCTGCCCCTCCTCTTCCCCTCATGAAGAAGATGTGGACTGCCAGGAGGTCTGACCTCAGTCTCCTCTCCTCCAGGCTAAACAGAGCCAGTGCCCTCAGCTGCTCCTCACACGGCTTCCCCTCCAGACCCTTCACCATCCTCCTGGCCTCCTTTGGTCACTCTAACATCTTAATGTCTTTTCTATGTTGTGGTGCCCAAAACTGCCCCAGCGCTCGAGGCGAGGCCGCTCCAGCTCGGAGCAGAGCAGCACAGTTCCCTCCCTTGCCCGGCTGGCGATGCTGTGCCTGATGGCCCAGGACAGGGCTGGCCCTCCTGGCTGCAGGCCACTGCTGACCCACGTTCAGCTTGCCATCCACCACGACCCCCGGGTCCCTTTCTGTGGCATTGTTTCCAGTCTCATTCCCCGCTCTGTCTGTACATCCCAGGTGCAGAATCCAGCACTTTCCCTTCGTTGAACTCCATGTGGATAGTGATTGCCCAGTCCTCTAATCTGTCCAGACCTCCCTGCAGGCTCCTTCCAGTTTCGTATCATTGCAAACTTGCTTAGTATTCCTTTGAGTGCTGCATCCAAGTCATTAATGAAGATGTTGAAGAGCACAGGGCCTAAAACGGGGTCCTGCAGAACCCCATTAGTGAAAGTCTGATGCCACCCCATTCACTGTCACCCTTTGCACCCAACACGTGAGCCAGCTGCTCACCCATCACATGGTGTGTTGATCCAGCTGTGTGCTGGACATTTAAAACAGAAGGTCACTCTGAGAGGCATTATTGAAAGCTTTACTGAAATCCAGAAATGCTGTGTCAACTGTCTTCCTTTGATGAACCAGGTGAATTACCCTGCTGTAAAAGGAAATCAGGTTTGATGAGCAGGACTTTCCCTCAGGAAGCTCTTGCCATGCTCTCTGCAGCGGTGCAGTGCTTGCTACTGTTCCCGATTTTGTGGGGCTCTGGTTGGTTCTACCCCATTGCATTGCTTCCATTTAAGAGGCTGAGAGGGAAATGTTGCCCCTCAGGCTTAGGAATGGCACAGAAGTATTGGTGGATGCTGTGAACAGCTGCAGTGGTGGCCTGAGGCTCAATGCCCAAAAGAATGAAATCAAATCAAAGTGTGTTTTGGGGTTTAGGTATCTGGTTTTGCTTTGTAGAGCTTGACACCCATTGCTCAGATGTGTGGTGCCTTGGAGTACCCTGGAGAGGTATTTGGCTCATCTTCTGCCACTCTAAGTGTCATTGTTTTGGGTGTTTATGGGATGTAAGGAACGAAAAGGTGTCGCGGGAGAACCTCCATGTACAACTTGTGATTAAAACCAATTTTCAAGTTGTCATTTGAACTACATTTCCAATGTGTGTTGGTGAAAATGAGAAATAAGAAATGTATTGCAGCTGGAGGCAATGGCTAATTTGATATTCTGATTTAGTGTTTTAAATTCTGAAGGAGCTAGAATGAATTTTGCAGTTCAAGCACTAATTTAGCTTTATGAATAGAATTACAGACAATGCTGGAACTGAAATTAAAGACCAAAGCAATTTGGGACAAAAATTTCCTAGTGTGCAACTTGCATTTGAGCAGCTGTTCCTCTAAAAAGAAGATGCTGTTGGGTTTTGACTGCCAGAAGATAAATTCATCCTAAGCATGAGCACACTCAGGTTTAGAAGTATATAGTGATGGGTGGAAGGCAGGAGAATATAATTTCCCTTCCTCTTTTTCTTCTACCACCTTCAGACACATTTCTTTTCCCAGTGCAGGGATAAGACTTTTGATAAAAAAGCTCTTTTAACAGAAAATTGTAGCAGAGAACAGTGGTTACAGTGCAAATTGTTCCAGGTTCTACCTTAGAGTCATGTAAAATGTTTTCTTGACTTAGGTCAGTATGGCTGTTAGGGAGGGAATGCTGATCTCTCTGTGGCTGGAGCTGGAAGTTCCTGGTGGTCTGAGGTAACTGAGCACTCAGAACTGTACATCTGAAAAGCAGGTGTGGATCAATGACTCCTTTCTGCTTACCTTATTGTAATTCCAGATAGGATACTGGTGAGGTCAGATCAGAGATGTAACTTCAAATATGAATTTGCCTAGGATTGTATTTTTCCTACAGCTCCATTTAAAGAAAACCCCACAGATCTGTTTACCAGACTGCTGAGAATACTGCTGGGATACTGAGACGAGGCCAGATTGCTCTTTGATTTACAGCATCATCATTCAGTGTGATGTCTGCAACTTGTGTTTACAATGGCAATTAATTTCCACACACCAAGCTACCTCTGTTTTCTTGAACTTGAAATGATTGGTAAAGCAAGACCATATAGTCCTAACTCACTTATATAACAAACTCACTGAAATCTGAGAAATACAAGCCACTTTTTGGATCTAGCTTTCTGTTCAAATCCAGGCCTTGTGTACTTCTATAATTTCTAGGTTATCAAAAAGTATTTTTCTTTTCCCTGCTTTTCCATATATCATGTGGTTTAGGGCATATATGCAGTGTTTGGATATGGAATAAGTGAAATCTTGCATGCTGTTCACTCTTTGAGCCAGAATACAACGAAAGGGTGTCAGTTTGCAGAAATCAAGAAAATGTGATGGATATCTGCATGAGGCAGTGACACCTTTAGTGCAAGAACAGCAGGATTTGCCAGATTGGAAGTGTCAGTCACGGGTTCCTGGGAGCTGCTTAGGTTGGACCCAGTCTTTGGACTAGCTCATGAAGCAGAAGTAGCTGTGGGGATCCTTTTTATTTTAGATACTTAGTCTGATGCTGAGTTTAAGTTTAAAAAAAAGCTCTGAGTGGAAGGAAGGAGGGGAATGGGAATAAGGCAGTTGGTGCAGCTGTGGGATGACTTATCTGGGCAGCTATTGCCACCTGGTGGTGCTGGGCAGAACCAAAGCACACCTAGTTTTCCTTTGCTTTCCCCGATCACTTGCATGGGATTAAGTAGCCATTGGGTATGGATTAGATTTTATGATAAATAATTTTTTCAATGTTGGAGAAAAATACGCGGTATTTTATGACTGTCATTTATTTGGGGCATAGATAATGTAAAAAGTATGTAATGGAGCCTTTCTTTGAGCATCATCATATTCTGAATTGCCAGACACCAGTACTTGTGTGGTTGGAAACTCATGCAATAAGTATGACTGATGAATCCAGAATCTGCCTTTTCTGGTGCAAAAATGGAACAGGAGGTAACGTGATGTCCTCCCAGCCTTGGAGTGTTTCCATTAGGGACACACTGTGACCTGGTGGCATCTGGGTGCAGAACTAATGAACATCTCTGAATTGCTTCAGCAGGGTCCAGTCACTGCATTACCAGGGCAAATTTGATTACCATAAGTGATTAGTGTCTTATCTTGCTGGAATTAGTGGATCGTTATCAAATGATGACTTTTTGCACTTAATGTGACTTAATTGTCCTTTCATTATAAAGAGTTTCATTGCAATCCTTTTAGCAGGGGAATACAGATTAAGTTGTAGCTACCAAGAAGAAAAGGAGATCACTGTTCAGCCCCTCCTGTTCAGTGACAAAGCCACATTCTGTAGCTTGATCTGTAGATTCTCTGTCTCTACAAAACATCTGCATCTGCTGGAACATTTCAGAGCTTTGTGTTTTCCAGTGAAGTACTGACATAGGTTATTTGCTGTGAATCTTGCAGGCAGCACTTTGGAGCTAAGATCAGCTTTGTCATGTATGGAAATTTGATCTGACCTGTGGTAGGGGTCTGACCTAAAAGTCCCTTTCCCTCTGTTGTAGCTGCTGTGAGCTGTGCCACAAAAATCTGTTTTGGAGAAAAAATATCAATCCATTAAAGTCACAAGCATTTGCTTGGAATTACAGCTGAAAAATTTCCATTGTGTTGTCAGGTCTGGAAGTTTTCCCTGGAAGTGTTCAAGGCCAGCTTGGATGGGGCTTTAAGCAACCTGGTCTAGTGGAAGTTGTCACTGCCCATGGTAAAGGTGTTGAAGCTAGATGGTCTTTAAGGTCCCTTCCAACCAAATCATGATCCTTCATAATGAAAGAAAAATAATTTTAATGGAGGAAAAATATTTCTGAAGCAATTGCACTGTCCTTATAGCTATCATCTTTGGATTTCCAGTTAATATGGCAGTGTGAGCTAATTTAACAGGACCTGAAATATGACTAAATGGTGTCCTTGTGTGCAAAAGTCCCTTCCCTCCTGTATATCAAGTGCTAATTTCACTTGGCTCTTTCAAGCCAGCTTCACCTTATTTTTTGGCTGCAGGAGATCCATTCTTACTACAGAGTGTAGTTATTTTGTGACTTGCTGTTCTGTATTGTTATTAAGGCTTATTAGATTTGTAGGCTTATTGGCAGTAATCATGATTTTGCCTAGAAGCAGTTAAACCAGGAAGAAGCAGAACAATTTTTGTCAGTCACTTGTTAACAATTTCAGTTATTAATGTTCCCTGAAATGGAAGCCAGGCCTTATTTCTCATGCGTGATGGTTGGTTTGTTTCTTTCTTGCTTTCTTGCTTTCTTTCTTGCTTTCTTGCTTTCTTTCTTGCTTTCTTTCTTGCTTTCTTTCTCTTGCTTTCTTTCACTTTCTTTCTTGCTTTCTTTATTGCTTTCTTTCTTGCTTTCTTTCTCTTGCTTTCTTTCTCTTTCTTTCTTGCTTTCTTGCTTTCTTTCTTGCTTTCTGGTTCATATGTGCTTAATCCTCAGAGTACTTGGAAAATTAATTGGATCATGGTGGTACAAATGCTGCTTATAGTGATCCCTGATTGTAATGTGCAGTGAAAGGGGATGAAAGGAAGTGTCTTGAATTTGAGGTGTATTTTTGTTTTTGTTTTTTTTTTTCCAAAGAATTTGTAATTGAACATTTCTAGTCTTTTTTTGTGGTTCTGCCAGCACACCAGAAGGTCTTTAAAGCTCATTGCTCTTCCCAGTCCTCTGGTGGTCTCCTTCATCCCAGGTTTTGCTCCCCCTGGAAGCAGCAGGTAAAAGGTGGTGACACAAAGGTGTTTGCTGGAGCTGCTTCAAGATGGGGTTAAGATGGGGTTTAGGTGGGTTTTACTGCCCAGGTGAGCGTGGGGCTGCTCAGGTGAAGAGTGGAGTGCAGGCATCTCTGGCACAAGTAAGAGTCCCCTGGACTGATGGGCTGTGCTCAGAGGATGCTGCAAGGTGAGGGGCTCAGCTGAGCTGGCTCTTAGTGACAGGAAAAAGTGGATTGAAATGAACTTATTGAAGGACACTTCTATTGCTCTTTAGATTTAAAACCACTTAATATAAGGGAACAATATTTGACTGAATGTGTCAGATGGATGAAAGCCTGCATTCTCCATCTCAGGCAGTCTTACCTGCACTGTTCAATTTAGCCAAAGAGGTCCCCCACTTTTTATTGTCCAGGAAAGCTCTGTGTCTGGGACAGAGGGACAATGCATTCCCAAACCATATGAATAGGACACACAATTTTTGGAAGGCATCCTCAGGCAGATGTCTCTTTTTACATTCCCTCTCTTCCCTCCTCCTTCCCGTTTTTGGGACTTGGATGGACCAGACCTCAAAGTTTCCAAGGCAAAGGTCAGTGGAACACTGCTTCTTTTGGACCAAGTGCTTGGAGAGTAAACCAAGCAGCATTAATAATGTTTATCTGCAGAGGAAAACTAATAAGGGCTTGTTCTCAATTTTATTTATTTTTCCTACTCACACTAGTGAAGTGCTGTAACAGTAGCAGCAAGAGTCTTTTCTTTTTTTCCCCCTGGTCTGTGATTTGAACTCTGTGTAACCAGACTAGAGATTGGAAACCAATCTTGTTTTCAGAGGCTGCTTGCCTCTGAAAATAACATTGTGCTCACAATTATCACATTTTAGGACATTCAGAGCATAGTTTGACACTGTTTTAAGATCTCTTAATAGCTTAGAAGCAGTATTCGAATTTTCTCTTTGGGGCATGGCCTGACACCAGTGAAAGAATGCTTAATAAAATGAGAAATGTTTAATTTAATGTAATCAGACAGGTCTGATTATTTTATACCTTGCAGCTTTTATAATTGCTAGCTACACTAGGTGAATACTAAAGTGAAATGCTAAATTACATGCTCAGGCTAAAAGGCAAAGACTCAGATCCCATAAATCTTAATTTTTCTTATTTCTTCTTTAGTCATCCTATTAAGGTACATTGAGAACAGGCCAGGAATAATTTTTAGTGCTGAGATATAAGCTAATTAGACACACAAGTGATAGGAAATGGTGCAAGTAGGGGCAAAAATTGCCTGATATTCTAGTATAACTTTATAACTGGAAACCTGTTAAATGTTTCAGTGAATCTCAGTGAAAATGCTGATGTTATGTTCTTAAACAGGCATCTGAAATTTAGGCTGATAACTGAGTTAACTTAGTGAATGCTAATTATTTTGTTCCAGTCAGACTGGGCTGCAGGTCATAGTCTAGATTGGGCCAGTCTTGGGAGCAGATTAAAGTAACATGCACTTCTTTTCCCCATCACGAAAATACAGCCCAGTTCTTAGAGTGATTTGAATGGCAGTAAAACTTATTTTTGACATCTATGGGATGAGGATGTGCTCTGTTCATTAGTGCAGTATAAGGTGAACTCAGCAAAATGCTTCTGGTTGTTTACAGTGGGGCATGCTGTAGCTTCTTTTTATTTATTCATATTTTCTATTTGTCTCATATTTTGAAATACAGAAGAATGACAGTGCCAGTAAGCCATGAGAGTAATCCTTGATGATGATAATATGTAGTAGAATAATACTAAATTAAAAAGCTATATTCAAAGCTCTGTGCTATTTTACTAATCCATCAAAAACATAAACCAAGTTTTGTGGCAGAATTTTTATGTTTATTTTCAAGCAAGTGATAATCCCTTTAGAATACCAGAAGCATTAATTGGATATCAACTCCAGGGACTAGAAAAGCTTTTCTTATATAAAACTTGTTTTCAGAACCCCTGCCTTAGGCAGCTTGTCACTTGTTTACCCTTTAGAGAAATCTCTCTCTTTTAAAGCAGCAGGAAGATGTTGAGATTTGGCTGTCTGTATCCAGAATTGTGAATAAAAATTTGCATTTCCATTTGATACAGACTAGATCAGTCCTTCATGATAAATATCAGTATCTTAATTTCTTTTTTTTTTGGTCATTACTATTTCTGTTTCTGTCCTCAATTTCAGAGTACAGGGAAAAAGCAGCTAAAAAGTAGCTGAGTAATATCTTTATATCTTTAGTTGACTTTTTAGACTGCTGCAAACTCTTTTGAGCCTGAATGCTTCTTGAGGTTTTTTTTTCCCCAACTGACAAAGTTAATGATGTGGCAGGATGAAAACGGAAAGAAAAGTTGAAAGCAAGTAGAAAAGATAATATTTTAAATAACAATTAAAAAATAAAAAAGGAGGCACATTTTTAGGAAAAATTGTTTTCCAGTCAGTGGACTTAACAGATAATATGTATTAATTTTTTTAATTATATTGAAGAGTAGGGAGAAACACGAAGTTACTTCTTGTCACTTCTGCTATTATCGAACAGTAGTAGAGCAAAACAAGTTCCAGCTGCCCACAAGTGCAGTGAGCCAAGAGGAGGCTGGCAGAGGAGGAGAGGGGAAAGCAGCTGGGAGGGAAGTACAAAAGAGCAGAAGTAGCCCAGGCAGCTGGAGAAGTTTTTGCTCTAAAAGGCTGATCTTTTGAGGTGTTGGAATACTGTGGGAGAGTGCACTACAATGTGCTCCACTACACTCTGAAACTCTGTTATTGCACATCTTGTATGCACGTTTGTACCTCGCTTTTATCTTTAGAGTTCAAGGGATTATCAAAGGAGACATGCATTGTACTCTGTCATTAAGGCTCTAATTATTTAATTCCTTGTACCTTTGTTTTGTAATGTCAAATTAGAGCTGTTCTGGCTGCAGCCTGTCGTTCCCCTATGACATACACACGAGTGTTATTCTGTGAAAAATTGAAGAAAAAGTGCATTCAACTCAGCCCACTTTGAGTATGCAGAGGAAGAATTACTTTTTGTTGTGTAGGGTCATATCAAGTAATTGTGTTTTTCACAGCAGTGTTCCCTGCATTAAAAACAGAAAACAACAAAAAAAACCCCAAAAGACAATAGATGAACAACAAACAAGTGTTTCTGAGTTTCTCACTATAGTTTAATTTTTTAGGTAGAAGGTTCACATAAGGTTCACAGAACTCTTACGGGAACTAAAAATCAATTTTGTTTGGGCTGCTGAGTGAAATGTGAGTTCATTGAGGAGAGAGAGGAGAGCCTTGTTGGGCATCCAGCTTGGGTACTTGGGCATCCCCAGCACAGGACCAGGGTTTTTCCTCTGTTTCCACGTGTCCATGAATTTCAAAACCAAGTGTTGCTGTGCAGCAGCTGGGAATGTGCCTTGCTCTAGTTGCAAGCCTGTACTAAGAGCTTTTCTTCATCATGTCACCTGCCCTTTTGGGTAAGAGATGAGATCTACCCCAATGCTACTGTCCCCAGTGGTGTTGGTCTTTGGCCAACTCTTCCAGAGTAAATAGCATTTATCATGAAAATACTAGGCTGTATTTCATGACCTATGTTTATGTCTCCAAATTGCTGCTTTCAGGGAGCTGATTATGGCTGATGACTGAAAGGGAAATGATGCATCTCTGAAGTCATCTGTGCCTTAGAGGCTGGGGAAGGGGGAACACAGAAGGTGGTTCTGTGGCACTGGCAGCAGCTACTTCCCATCTCTTGATTGAGCAGGAAAAGCAAGGGGAGCTGTGCAGGGCTGCCCATGGCGATATCAGCTTCTGACTCAGCCATGCCATGAGCAAAGCATGGAAGCTTTCAAACCTGATGCTCTAATAAACAACCAAAAACTAATGGGATGGTCCTTATTAATCCATTAGCATTGTTCCATGCTATTTTCAGCATACTCAGAACAAGCCTGGGCTTTGTATTTACTTGTTTAGAGTTGAAGATGCAGGTACAGAAGACAAATGTGAGGAGAACAGCAGCATCCAGAACCTTCTGTGGACACTAGAAATACTTCTTTGAAATGAAATTAGTTGGGAAGACCTGATCGTGGCTTACTGTTTGACCAATAGTAAGTTAAGTGCAGGTTTTACAGGCAAACTGCTCGATGGATTCAACTCTTAAATAGAGCCATAGGATGGCCTGGGTTGGAAGGGATGTTAAAGATCACCTTCTTCCAACCACTGCCCTGGGCAGGGACACCTTTCACCAGACAGATTGCCCAGAGCCCCATCCAACCTGGCCTTGGACACTTCCAGGGATAGGGCAACCACAGCTTCTCTGGGCAACCTCTGCTAAGGTCTCACCAACCTCACAGTAAAGAATTTCTTCCTTAATATCCAATCTAAACCTACTCTCAGTTTGAAGTCATTCCCCCATGTCATGTAAAAAGTCTCTTTCCATCTGTCTTTTAGGCTCCCTTCAAGTACTGGAAGGTCACCCTAATAATTGCACCCCTAATAAAGTGGTTATATATTTCAGTATTTCTGTATTTGTAAGCATACATAATTTCATGATATAAATTTAAACTCAAATCTACCATACAGGCTCATTGGGTCACAAAATTTTGTGCTCTTGAATTAGCAACTACTTCATTTAAGAGTGAAGTATAAAGAGTTTGGCAAAAGGATCTGGTGGATACCAGTTGTTATCAAGTGTTCCAGGTGGCTGATCAAGGCTATGAGTAACAGCTATTTTTTAATTAAATCTTGGTATGTGTTCTTTTGTGGGACAGGTTTCAGAAGTTATGGTGAGTGAGCCTTTGTTAGCACTGAGCACCTTTGTCTACAGACTAATTGAATCATTTTTTTCGTACTATTCTGCATCTCCTTAAGTAGAATTGCTTAGTTAATTTTAAATTCTTGCTGTTTAGGGCAGTTGGCAAAGACTCAGCAGAAACAGAGTAAACAACATTTTCCTATCTGTATTTTAGTCTGCCTATTAAAATAATATGACTCAAGAATTAGTCTCAAATATAGTAAGTCAATCTATTTTTGTTTGGTATCAATATTATTATTTTTTACATGTTGGGAAACTGGGGAAGGACGTATCAGGTCATAGAGCTGGGAGTGTGGGCTAAGATTATGTTCCAATCCAAAGACAACACTGCCCTACAAATTTTGGAGGAGGACCCATAGGTTTCCTTGGCAAAGATAATCCCTGAATTACCGTCCTTTTCAGACCTTTGGACTGTGGGACCAGGGTGCTTGGAAGTCATGATTTGAGCATTTGTATCCCTCAAACCACAGTGAGAATTTTCTGCTCTCCATCATCTGGGTGGCCTTGTTAATATTGTCAGCATTGCTTAACCAGTTGGAATTCAGTGTACTTGTATTTTTGTTACTTTATTTTGCAGCCTTTTCCCCCAACACATTGTGTTCTGAATCAAGAATTTAATATTTTTTTCAAAAATTCCCCAGACCCCAGCTATTTCCTGGTGCACTGGTGAGCTGTTGAGTGCCAGCAGACTGGGACTTGGGATGGAGCACAGGAAGGTTTCCATTACTTGTATATTCCTTGGAATCCTTGAAGACTGCTGTGTGTTGCATTGGGTTGCTGGCAGGAGTCAGGTGATAGTAAAGATTTGAGGTCGGCAGGAACAGATGTGTGGCTGACTGATACACTTTAATGGGGAACTAAGAAATAACCTTTGACGATAAATAAGACAGTAATAAATGTGATAATTCACTCTGACTTCCTCCATAAAACAGTCCACATGACTTCTGCTGACTTTTTTTTTTTTTTTAATTAGTTCATGATATGATCTCATATTTGCCCTTACTCTTCTCTGACAAATGAAATGGAGCAGTTTGAATCTTGTCTTGTGATCCACATTTTTCAGTCCTTAAGTCATTCTCGCGGCTCCTCTCTGAAGCCTCTCCAAAGGTTAAACCTGTTGAACTGTTTTATGCAACCAGCCTTAAACCCAGCAGGTGATAAAGCCTGTTCTTGTTTGATAGCCACCTGTCCTTATGTGCCAGTATTGCATCACCCCTCCAACCAGAGCACAAACCCTGGCATCCTGATGGCACATCGTGGCTGTCATGCTCTCTCCAGGTGCACTGAACTCATGGAGAGTCACTTGCTCTGTGATGTTCTTAGGTTTTCCTCATTATAAGATTGCATTTGCTGTGTTAACACCTTTTCATGGTTTTAGTCGGTACAGAGGAGCTTCTTTTGCTTTGATCCTCCTCTTTTATTACCGTTTACTTCTCCCATTACTGATGTGCCACCAACAAATTTCATAGTCCCATTTGGAGCTCGCTCAGAAAAGTAGGGCTGAAAATTATTCCTGTGAAACACGGTCAAGCTGCTTATTTTCGCAAAGATTATCTCCCAGTTATCATTTGTTTTTAAACCAGTTAACTCCTTTTCAGTCCACCAGATGTTTGCTGGGTTGATTTGTTATTATTCTGGTCTTCACCGTGCCAGGTGAAAATGAGGCAAGAGCCTCCTCACAGAATCATATCTGTGTTATCACTTTTGTAAGCTCCTGTGAACTCAGCAGTAAATACCAGTTTAACAAGACATGTTTTCCAGAGAAAGTATGCTCATTTGCCAGTAATAATGCTGTCTGCTTGAGCTGTTGATTAATTGAGTTTCTGCCTCTTTTTGTACTTCTGTCTGGGACTGGTGGGAGATTGTGACTATCAAGGCCATCTCATTATCTTTGATCTGGTACCCAGCATGAGCTGTCTCTGTGTGCTCCAAAACCTCCCAACAACTGCTGAAAATCAAGAGTAACTATGTGTGCAGCTCCTTCATTGGGTCCTCTAATGGTGCTACTTGATGCAAAGCATCTCACCTGCTGGTTTAGAAAACATTGAATTCAGAAGCTCCTGCTCAACACCCTTTTGAGGGCTTTTTTGGAATGAAAATTGTTGAGAATCTTGTTATGATTCCATGAGCTAGGCTCTTGTTCTCTCCCACATCGTCTTTAGCAAAATACTGCTGTTGACAGCTTGAAAATTTCTAAGATGCTTTATAAGATTATAATTCGTAGATATTTCCATCCTGTAGTCGTGAAAGAAAGACATATGTCATACAGTAAAAACAAATTAAAACCTAGCTTTCAGTGAACAGAAGATTGTAGTATTTTTTAACAAAATGCATTGAAAAGCAGTAATAAAACTAATATATTTTCTTTTCCAGATTTAAAAAAAAAAAAAAAACACAAAAAATACCCAAAACCAGCAAAATGTTGATGTGTTTAAAAAGCAAAAGTAATGGGTAAGTACAGGAGTGTGGCTTTGTTTAATGACTGCAGAGCAAGTTGTTAGCACACATATTTTTCATAGGCAAACAATGAATTATTAGTGAACGGATTTCCCCAAGCTTACTTTATAGTAAATGTTGCATGGACAATGACTGCGTGCACTGAGTTCATTCATAATGTCTCCAACACCTGTTTCCTCCTGTTTTTCCAGCAGTTTTATTTGGAAAGCATTGGGAACTGGAATGATGTCTTGTTAGAGCACGGGGTTTGCTGGGGACATGTGTTTCTGTGTCATTGAAGACTTGCTGGTGAATAGCAAGTGTATTGTTCAGCACTACTTTAATAGGGAAGTTTAGGCACCCATTAGGGCTGTAAATAATGTCCTTTCCTGAAGGTTCAATTTAATATTGACCCCACGTCATCATGTATGTGTTGCTGAAGATCATAATAAAGGCTTGGAGAGCTTGGGTGCTTTATGGTTTTAAAGGATTCAAATACAAGCAAATATCTGGTCCTTGTTCTCTTTTGAAATTGGGCATTGTATGGGAAAGGCATCTCCTGGATCCCTCGGCAAAGCTGGGACACAGCAATTGGGGAGGAGCTCCTGCCGGGACGCTGCCAGGGGGCAAGAGGTCATGCATGGATTTTACCAGCTTCACTCCTAACCTTATCTCTTTCACTGTGTTGTGGGAGCCTGAAAGGGAGATAGGAGGATGAAAGGCAGCTCCAAAGTCTTAGTTTTTAATGGAAGAAATAAATTCCAGTTACACCTGGCAGCGCTATCAGAACTTGAGGGCTTGGGAAAATCCACTAAATAAGTGTCTAAAAGCAGCACAGATTTTAGTTAAGGATATTAATTAGCTTAAAAAGTGAGATAGTGAGGCACAAAGCTTATGCTTTAACCTCAGCAGCTTTGCTTTATTAGTATTTCAGGCTGATTACATGTGAGCATCTCTGTCCACATTCAGTGTGCTCAGCTGCCTCAAACAGGGATAAAATGAGAAAATAATCAAACCTGAGCCACACTTCAGTTAATGTAAAAACAGACAGCAAACCGTGTTCAAAGAAACAAGACCGGTTGGCCGGAGAGTCCTTCCATCCGTGTCTGGTCTTTTAATCTGCCTTTTGTTGCTGGGGCAGTTTGGCTCTACTCTGTTCTCTGGGTCCCAGAAAAATGAGTTTTTGCTGTGATGGTAGACAAAAATCTGTCACTTTCTGAGGCCTCTCCTTTGTTTCTTACAGTTTCTGCTTTTGGCACCAGGTTGAGTGATGAATGAAAGTATGTGGCTGTTCAAACTGGCAGAGCAGATCATCAACAACCTTTTAAGATGCTTAGGAAGTGTCAGAGGCAACGCTGACTTGTGCTGTGGGTTGTCTTAGCCCCTTGTACGGGCCGTAATCCTGCAAGTGTAAAGCTACACTTGTCTCAGTTCCCTTGTTGTTTTGCCTGGAGTTGGTGTGCTTTTTGGAAGCAGAACAGCATCACGTCATGACATTTAGGCAGGTGCCAGCAGGCTGATGGGAAGCCCTTTCGATGCTCCCACTGTGGCAGCAGCAGGGAAGGGACAAACCTAAGCTCAGCGAGGAGCACGCACTGCAGGCACTGGCAGCTCCTCCAAGGTGCTGCTGCCATGCTCTTGGAAAATCCTTTTGGCAGCACACCCAGGCTTCTCCCTCCCAGTGCACGCATTCATTCATTCCCTCATTCATGAGTCTGTCAGCAGGTTTTTGTCTCAGCCTGTGACCCTCCTGAAGACCATACATCTTCTGTTCAAGCCCTCGAATGGGCTGTGACCTTCCCCTCTTCTGAGTGTTGTAGGAATGACCTTTCAGCAGGGTACTTGCTTATGTAGAGGGCTGGCTGAGAAGATTTGGCCGTGCTAGGGCTTTGGTCCACGTTGGTCTGAAGGGAAAGAACAAGAGTTCTTTATTCTCAGAAGAGGATTCAGATTTTACTTCTACAGTTCAAAGGTAACCTGTATGCATAAAGTCTTTGAGTGCTTTCCACATGCAGCTCTTTCTCTGTGCATAGCTATTCAAGCTACCAGACTTTGTGAGGCAGTTCTTTTT
Source organism: Cinclus cinclus (assembly GCF_963662255.1). Taxonomy (NCBI): domain Eukaryota; kingdom Metazoa; phylum Chordata; class Aves; order Passeriformes; family Cinclidae; genus Cinclus; species Cinclus cinclus. Next base: position 7,161,116 of record NC_085051.1, on the reverse strand, counting down.
ACAGTGCAGGAATATGATTGTTTATTTCAACAATTATTCCTTCTTCATTATCACATAATATAATAAACTACAACAAGAGAAAAATTGCAGACTGAAAGAATTAAATCTAAGGCATGGAAGCATAACTGTTAGGGAAAATACTTCAGTAGGAAGGCACGTGCATTTTTTTTCTTTATGGAAAAGGGTACTTGTAGAATTTCAAATGCCAATTTACTGATTTATTGTGTTTCTTCAGCAACATACTGAGTGAATACATATAGCAGCCTTGCCAGTAAAATCATACAAAAGGAGAATTTTCATATAAGAAAATGATCAGTTTGAGTACAATTTGGTCTTTTTTAAAAATGTTTTAATATATTTTTACTGGACTATTAAATGAAATTTCTAACAATTTCTAAAAATTAGAAAATTATGTTGAACTGCTCGTGGGTCCTGGATCCTCTAGCTATGGGTTATGCCTGTGGTGATTTCTTGCCTCCCCTCCTTTGCAGCCAGCAAAGTTATCTTTATGCAAATCAAAACGTGTATTTGGAGAGAGGGTGTGAAAAGGGTGGCCTGGGGAATTCCTTCAAACGTGTTTTAATTCCCCGTATTTTCCTGGCCTGACCTTTATGAGGTGTAGCACCTTCTGCAGAGCAGGAGGGTGAGGAGTGTGGTTCCCACTGATTTCATGCTGCTTTCACAGCACGGTGAAATTTCATTTCACCTCTTGGGCAAGAGCGGGCATGAATCCTCCCACAGCTGAGAATCGTGTCTGGATTGCTGTGCCGGGCAAGGTGCTTCAGGGAAACAGGGAGGTATTTCAGAGGGGTGCAAGAGAGCACCTGTGGAAGGAATAGCCTGCCCTTTACAAAGACCTTTAAAGCCGTATCTCAAATACGGTGTGGCGAACTCCGGTATTTATTGCCATGAAATACAACTCTTCTCCATATTAAAATACTAATGATTATAAACGCTATATTTTGTTTATGTATCCGAAGCCGATCTGCGATGCTCACCTGTTGAATAACTTTTAAGGCAGAATATGCTTCCTTTTCACTCGGGGCAAGCCCGGTCCTTTCCCAGTCCAGCAGTATAAACCCAGTTCTGAGTGGAAGCAGCTCGGATACAACGGAGCCAAGCTGTCAAAAGGGGGAGAACCCCCCGTAATCCGCAGCTGCGCCCGCCACTCTTGAGCATCGCGGCGTAGGGACACGCGTCCGGCCACTCGCTTAACCTCTCATTCCAATGTTCCTGCGCTGGGCTTTCCCCGAGCTCCCCGCCCCTGTGCTAGACCCCTCCCCGGGCCGGGGCTCACCCCCGCCCCGAGGGGTGCAGGATCCTCCCCCGAGAGGAGCGGAGCGGAGCGGAGCGAGCGGAGCGCGGGCATGGCCGGAGCGCGGCCCCGGCAGCCCCGGCCGGGCACACTGCGGGACAGCCCCGGGCAGCGGCAGCGGCAGCGGCAGGTGCCGCCCGCACCATGAGCGTGATGCTGTGGCGCTGGGAGCGCAGCAACAGCACCATGAAGCTGGTAAGGACCTCGGGACAGCCGGCCGGGGCTGCCGCTGATGGAGGGAAGATGATCCTGGCGGGGTTCTCGTTAGCCAGCTGGGGTGATGCTGGGTCGACGTGCTCTCCAAGCGGATGCTCTTTTGCTGTTCGGATTTGTTACTCATTAATTCATAGTTTGGGCTTGTTTTGTTCAGTCTGCTTGCTGTTTCATCCCTGTAGTTAAGCTCGTTTGAAACTAAGAACCGAACCATCAGTTATGTGTGTAGCCCTCTCCCCTCGTCTTCATTTATTCATTGTCTTTCTTGTTGTTTTTCTTCTTCTTGGAAACAGGTTTCTCTCTTTCAGTTTTGTCGCCTGGCAGCATTTGGAGTTTTGTTTGCTCAATAGTTTTTAAAATTCCCCTCCTTATGTCTCCTACCCACCTCCCCCCCACCCCCAATCCCCTCTCCTTTCTTCTCCTTTCCTGAAAAGTAAAAAAAACCCCACTGCACCGTATAAAGTGTGTGGCTGCTCCGTTCCTGCAGCATAAATGAGCTCAGGAAACCCACGTATCTGCCTGTCTGCTTGAATTACTGTCCGTACCAAGATAAAAACTCTGATCAAAACTTACAGCGACTTCTCATCAACAGCCTTTTTATTTCATTTTATTTTATTTTATTTTTAGCTATTTGATGTAAAGAATCTCAAGATACTGGCTAAGATAGCTTTAAATGTGTTTTTTCTATTTCTCTGGCAGATTATTTAAACAAAGAAAATTACATTTCTATGCAGTTTATAGAGGAAATATTAATTTTCCTGAGAAATTTATAATAAAGCCGCAGGATTTTGCTACAGGTCTAATCCTTTAGCCTTTATGTGTGAAAATTCTGTTGAAGTCCATGTGGGAGTTAAGAGTTCCCAGCATCTCTTCCTATCAGTCTCTGCAATCAAAGCAATTTATGCGGCTGGTAAAGTAACAATCTCTGTTTTTACATACTTTCCTCGCAAGGAATGAGGTGATAAACACGTGTTAGTGAAGGAGTATTCAGCTCTGGATACAGCGCAGCCCTTCGCGTGGGATCAGATAGTTTGGGATATTTCACGCATGAGTAGCCCCTGGAATAATGAATTTGTGAGCTGCCAGTGGGGGTTGCCCAAGCCTGGTTCCCGCTGAAGCCGAGGGTTTTGGGAGGGAGGTGACAGCGAGTCCTTTCCCTCGCTTTTCATATGCAAAGAGCCCTTTGGGAAGGAGAAAGAGCTTATGTACACAGGTGTATTGCAGAGTCTTTGCATACCCATTGGCCTTTAAACCCGCCCCCAGCGGGCTGCACGGGCAGCACCAGCCCCTGTGAGAGCTGAGCTATGAGATAAGGCAGAGAAAAGGACAAGTGAGAAGTCAAATAGTTGGTGGTCCAACAAAAAATCCAAGTGATGCTCGGAGTGGAAGAATTCCCCTACTCCTTGGGCAGGAGGGGAAAGGATGAAAATCCTTCACCCCATAGCCTGCTCCTGACCCACATTCCCTGTCGAGCAGCAGACATTTATTGCCCGTGCAGTCAGGGAATGACAGAGATTTTTGTCCCTCTGGGACCGCCTCCTGCCTGGCCTGGTTTGCTGGGTGCTGGAGCAGGGAGGAGAGCTGGGAATGCTCCTCAGTCCTGGGAGCCTGGCAGGCTTCTGCCAGGGATGAACTCAGCTTTGTGCAGAGCTCTTCCAGAGGCCTTGGTTGGTCTGTCTTGATAAAGTGGATCAAAGAAAGACAGCTTTAATATATGTATGTGCAGATATTATAATAATAGTAAAAGAATCCTCAGCTGAGTGTCAGAGTAAATACCTCAGACATTTCATTTCTGCTTTCTCTCCTCCTTCCTTTGGTCCACTGAGGTTTCTGGGGAAAAAAGTATGAGAAAATGCTTGCCAGTCATTGCTTAGGGTGAGCTGATTATGGCTACTATGCCAACAAAAGACAGATGCATTCTGCTGAGAGTTTTGGGTGGTGATGGCAAGAATCACTTCATGGTTGAAATGGTAAGATTCAGAATGTGGAAGCTTAGGGGTGGGGTTTATTTTTTTTAAGATTTGTACTATAGGGCTTTTCAGGTAGCCAGGATAAATCTATCTGCCTGTTGTCATCACGGATTCCCCAAATATCAAATCCTGCAAGACTTACTCAGCTAAGTTTGTAAAAATTGTGGTGTTGCCGTAAGGGTGCAATGTGAAATAACTCTACTGAAACTTTGTGTTGGTAGCTTCTTTTCCATAATATTGTCCTCGAATAATTTTGGGGGATGGTGGCCTAATTTTTGTCACACACCACTATACAATCCATTCAGCTGCCATCTTGTCATCTTGAATTAGCTGCAAAATACAAGGTTGCTTTCATTGTTCATATAGTTCCTGGGCAATCATGACAGGTATCTTGCCAATCTCTCTGAAGCATATTGATGTTATTACTGGACATTCAGAGGAATGGCCAGACAGTAACCCAGATAATTTTTTTGCTGAATAGACTATGTCTACTTTCTGAGGTATAGCCTACTCTTGGGAGAAAAAGAATAAATTGTGTAGCTTGCTCCTGTTTGTGCTGAGCAACTTGTGCACAGGTGATAAAATTATTTTGATCTTAAGAGTTCCTTATTCCCGTGTTTCTAAAAACAAATGTTTAATGCTGATTTTATTTCCGTTTTACATTTGAGACTAAGAATATTTTGGCATAGAGTGTTGTAACACCTCCTTCGCTCTTGCTTTTTGTTTAACTGTTCTGTCAGCTTCACACCTTATGCAAACTCCTTTTTCTAATGTAATCCAAACAAGGATTGGTCCCGCCCTACTGTTTTATGACTTTGAGAATTCACAAGGGTTAAGGTATTGGTTTTTGTGATGATTATAGGTTGTAAAAAGCATGTGATCCTTTTTCTTTCTGCCAAGTTCAGATTGTCCCGTAGGTATCTTATAATTGCCCAGCCTTGGCAGAGTGAACACAACGTGTACAAATATGAGAATGCTGCAGCCTTTTACAAGGCTTTTCCTACTATTGTATCAGTAGAAACATGTTAACTAACCTGTCAGTATGTTACTGGCAGTAGATAACCTTTCCAGGCTGGGTTTTCTTCTGTGGTTTGGTTGAGGTGTTTTTTTTGGTTTTTTTTAATGTTTGTTTTTGTTGTTGTTGGTTTGGTTTTGTTTTGTTGTGGGTTTTTTTGTTTGTTTTTTTGTTTTGTGTTTTTGGTGTTTGTTCATTTGGTTATTTGAGCCCGTAAGAAACTAATGAATGAAGACCCTATGTATGTCTTCTTAAGATGAAACATTCTGTGTCTGACATGATGTAATAAATTACCCCAGGATAAGCCTGTATTGAAAGATTTATTTCTTTGAATGGAGTAAAAGAAACTTGACTGAAGAGCTACAGTAATGTCAACAGAGGCTGTAGCATTTGATTGTGAAATGTACCATAATGGTGTTTCAAAAACAGATTTCAGATGTACAAACATTTGATCTTTTTAGGATTTTATTTAATGTCGTTTAATTGTGACTTTTGTAGCTTTTGCCTTTTCTCATTTGAGGTCAGACATGGGCTATACAGAGCTGGAGAAAACTGCAGGCTGCTCAGCTTTCCCTGTCACCTTTATTCTTTCTGTTTTCCATTTAAAAACACGAATGGTACTTGCTGTTAAGCAGATATAATTATTTCATAACTTTTCTCTCCCCATAATTATTTTCTTCTTCAGTTTTAAAACATCGAATGACACGGAAGAAAATAAATGTGCATGTGTTTGCATGAACACTTTATATATGAGCTGTAACCTTTGAGCAGGACCAGATTCTCATTTCCACAGCACCAGACAGGCTCGGGGTGTGGGTGTACGTGCACCTTAGTGTTCCCATCCTTGGCTTTACTCCATAGGAGACCCTGAGATCCAAGGAATGGGAAAATCTCTCCTGCTAAAGGTCAGGAGGTGCAGGAGGAGTTGGACCATGTCCCTGTGGGCTGGGGAAGAAGGAATGACTCCTGCTCTGCACCACCCCAAATGCGTGCCAGGGGTGAGTGATGCCAGCTGGATCAGTACCTGAGATTTGCAGAAGTTAGCAGGCCCTAAGATGGGTAAACCATTGGATTTTTAAAACATGTTATTGTAAAAAATGGAGGGGGGGGGGGGGGGCAAGTTACTCTTGTAAAATAGTGAGCTAATTCAAAATGTTCTCTGTGAAGAGATTGTTAAAAGGTTTATCTCTATGTATAAAATTTCAGTCCTGGTTTACACATGACTTCTCCTTCTATTAAACATTTCTCTTTAATGCTCTTATCTGTATGTGCCTTCTGGGCTGATGTGGAGCATACAGCAAAGGGAACATACTTATTTGGAAGAAACACTTCATTCTGGAAGAGATTTTGAAGTGCTTAACTTAAAAACTGAGAGAGAAGAATTGACTGGACTGATAAGAGATTTGCAAAGTTATGAAATGATAGGCCTATTTTTGCTAGCTGACTTAGCATTACTTTTCATTAAGTAAGGGAAAGAATTCCTGCAGCTCCCTAAGCTTTTACCATCTCTGTTAGTGCTTATAAGCAGTTTATTGGAATCATCATAGCATTATCTTGCAGCTGACTATTGACTTGGTGTTGGAATAGGATCACAGGCTTTTCCAGGCCAAAAGTGTGGAACTTGAGCCAGTTGTTAGATGTCTAGATCGAAGGCTTAGTTGCTGGCACTCTACAAAGATTAAAATAAATAGCAAAGTATAATTCAGTGTTTCATAGGTTAGCCTGAAAAAGGCTGTTGCACATAATCACGCATTCCCCACACTTCTATTTAATCACGCAGCTAAAGAAATGTTCTTTTAACACAGAAGCCTGTGAACAGTGTGTTGCAAGAGCACACACCTCTTTATTCTGAGGATCAGTCAGGAGAGGACAACACAACTGTGAGCTGCAGTATCATAAGGCTGTGCAAAAGGGAGACTTGGTCCTGACAGGTGTCAGGAAAGATGCATTCAGCAGAGATAAGGAGGTGTGAAAGCAGTGAAACGACCAGGAGGCAAGTGAAACATCACCCAGAATATTATGCAGAGTTGTGGCATCATTTACAAAAGGTCAGTGCAAAGGAAAAAGGGCTGTTGGGTTAGTCACAAGAAGGAAAATCTGTTTTCTTGGCACTCCTAACCAGAAAAAAAGGACAGTGTGGGCATTTGAATATTCTCTATAAAGACATCAAAATACAGCAGGGTTCTTCTAATCACCACAGCAGGTACCGAAACAGACTCTTTCAAAGAGGGAAACCTCCACACACCTTCTAGGAGAGACTTGGATCATTTATGACAGCACTTGTATCACACAGTTAAATTCTCAGATACAGGTACTGTATGTGTGCATACATGTGCCAGGGACAACCCACCACAGTCTGTGTTTTTCTGTACAATACTTAGATACTTAAATATTATAAAAATCTAAGTATCTAAAATTGTTATAGTTATTTAAGGAGTTTTTGTCATTACAGAAATCAAAGTGAGTAGAAAACAATCACATGAAAATGACTTAATGTGCTTAAGGTAAATAAACAGCATATTATAAATGCCTTGTTTCAAACTCTACATGTCAAATATGCGTGTCATATATACATATCATATGCATTTCAGTGCAGATATCTTTAACAAATCCTTACATAAGGAGTTTCAGAAATGCAGATTTAAAAATGTATGTAGATGCTGTATGTTGCTTGGTTTAGGCTTTCTGAAATATTCCAGATGAATCTGTTTGTCTGTGTTAATTTAGAATTCAGGTGTAAAGGTTTGAGCCTCATTTAATTCTGTTCTGTGCTTATAGCAGTAAACAGACTGGAAAGGGGTTTGAGGTAGGTGATCCTTCAAAACGCATTCTTGTTCTGGTACAGGATGCATTTTGGGATTGCAGCTTGATTTTGGTTTATTTACTTCTTACCCTCATAGGACACCAAGGAATGTTTTAAAATTCCATGCACTTTTCTAAAAGCCTTATTATTTCTTTTACTCCCAGTTGTATGTGGTTTTGTGCTGAGTCTTGCTCTGTTTTTGGAGCACGGAGGGATGGATGCAGGTGGTATTTAATGGCACATGAGATAGAGGGTTTACTGCTTTAATCAGTGTCAGACTTCACTGTTACAGTGTTCTGATTAATGTAACAATTTCACCGTTTCCATTAATATAAAATCTGAAATCCACTTGGCTTGCATTCTCTCGTTCTTGGTAGAATGATGCCCCTGAATTCTCCTGCAGCCTCGTCTGCTCTGGCTCTCACAGCCTGTTCCTGTGCTTTGGGGGTTGTTGCCAGCCTGTCTGCTGCCTGCTCTGCTCCCCCTGCTCCTCCTCCTCGGTGTTCTGGGGCTGTTCAAATAGCATCTTACTGCAAAGTTCAAATAAACCTAATTCTAAGAGTTTTATTTCACAAGACTTTCTCCTGATTTCCCAGGTCATTTTCTGCACCATTTCTGGTCTAAATTCTTCCTTCTTGAACCCAGGTGGCAAGAACCGTGCAAGATGTTTCATGTGAAGCCTTACCAGGGCATTGCACATTGCACAAAGGGTTTAATATGTCTTTAATTAAAAAAAAAAAATCGTGTGAGTAAGCATTAAGTCTCTCACCCAACCGATACTTGCCTTCTTTTCTTAGCAGGTAGTTCATGATGAAGGCCATCATGGTGGAACTGTGACTGCTCAGATGTTTTCTGTGTTACCTTTCTGTCTGAAAAGTCTTCCTTCAAATACACTCGGTTATTGTCATAGTGGATCTGCTTTTTTATTTTGAAATGACAAACATCAATTCCTTATAGATTATCTAGGCAGTTACTAATTTTGTTATAACCATCCTAATCTTGTCATCTAAGAATCATGATCCTACAGAACGTTTATCAGGGTGGATACTGTTAAAAGAGATGATTTTGTGTGGAAGGGATTAACGAGGCTCTGAGCTAAGCAGTATTTGTAGATTTTTATTTTTTTATCAGTATCTTTTACAATGAAGCACTGGAGAGCCTGTGGAGCATTCCTGAGTATCCGGTTTCATGCAGTGGCATCAGTGTTCTGGCATCTCACCCTTGTGCCCACCTTGGAATGGGATAATGATCACCTGTGAAACACTTGGGCATTGTAAGGCAAGCTGATTTCCTCCTCTATGCTCTGCATCCAGAGATTTGCCATATGGGCTGTTTCCTTTCTTAAAGAAATCTTTGAATGTCTTATTTTGGTCATTTAAAAAAAAAATAAAATCTGGGATCAGAATTCTACACCAGTGGATTCAGTACAGGGCATGTGCAAAGACCAGCACTTTCAAAGGCTTACCTGGCTGTGGCTTTGTTTTGGCAGAGGATTCCAAAACCACGCAGGTGCCATTTTGTTCTCTTGTGATACCTGCCTTAGTATTCAGAAGGTAGAAGTATCTGTTGTTTGATTTTAGTTTAAGACATTGCTGTGGAAGATTTACATTAGGAGAGGGTTCACTGTACAGGATACTGGGATCTATGATGGTGAGGTGTGTGTGAGGAGCAACTAGTCTGTTCTGGCCTTCTGTAGAAACATTTGTGCAAATTTGTGCCCTTTTGAAAAACTGTATTTAAATTTTGAGTAGATTGCCTAGATTGATTTACTGAGATCACAACCAAGTTGTGTGAGGTGTTGCTGAAACTTAAAAGTGGCAGCTCTTGTTCTGGAGGTGTGTAGTATAAACATGTCCAAGAATTATTACATAAATAAGGCAAGGAGTGGGAGGGGTGACAGGCATAGAGAGATGTAATGAGATTTATTCAGTGTTGAAAAGGTCCTTTTCAAGGAATAAAAGGAAACACACCTGCCACTCTGGGTACCTTAGTCTCTTGTAAATATGATTATTTTCCATGTGTCATTTCAACACCTGTGTTTAAAATATTGCAAATATTGCCTGGTTGGCTTTTTCCTTTGTTGAAGGAGAATAGATATATATAATTAGGTTCCTTTCCCTCACATCCAAATCGAGTTCTATCTCTGTCCCCATATAACCTGTCCTTAACTGATTAGCTCCAGCACAGGATGGCCCTTGCTGCCAGGGGAGAAAGCCATCAAGTTTCTCACTTTCTTTAATGCACTTATATTGTGTGCTATTTGATATTTCCATTCTGGAGTCACCAATTGCTGTGCCAAATCCCATTTCTACTCAGCAAGGCTGAAGCAGGCGTGTGTGCTCTTGGGGAAAGGCGTGTGGTGGGTGCTGATGGGAAAAGCTGAAATAATTGTTTGGGGAGAAGTGAGCATAAAGGTGCTGCTGATTTTTGGGTCATTTTTGGACCTAGCTGTTCTGCTAAGCCCCCATTGCCATTCAGGTAATGAGGTGTGGGCCTTGGGAGGCTTTGCTGCTGCCTTGCACTGGAGGTCACATCCTCCCTTGGTGGACTGGGGGTGTATGGTGACTCCATGGAGCAGGTGAGGAATTTGATACAGTCTTGAGTGGGTGCTTGGGAGGTCTTCCCATAGGATAATACACTTTGTACACAAATAGAAGTACACAGAAATATACTTAGGGTCTCTTTGAGCTAAAGAGAAAATGCTTTATAATAATGCTGAATAATTTAGTTTGTACTCAGAGGTAAAAGAGTACCTTTAACCCAAACTGCATGAAAGCCATAGCTTACTTTTTATTATATACTTAATGTTAGGCTGACTATTCATCCATAAGCAAATATTTTTGTTTTATAAAATAAAGATCCTTTAATGTAATTTTGAAGGCAGAGCGATTGACTATGTGTGTTTAGCAATAATGTGAATGGGGCCATGTGTTGGGTTCAATTTGGTGTCAGCTGTTCATTGCTGATCTTTGACTGGTTAATTTAATGTTGTCTGACATTTGCTCAACGAGCTTTTTTGTTGTTCTGCTTTTTTCTTTTTTTGCTGACAAGTGATTGCCAATGAATTGACTGATGAGAGAATAAAGGAGTCTGGAGATGGTGTAAAGCAGCAAAGAGATACATTTGGGAGCCATGGATCATTTGCTGAATAGAGGAAAGGAGAGGGAAATTTTTAACCTTGTGTAAAAGTTAGGGTTTATTACTTTGTTAGACATCTGCTTTCCTGATGCTAATTGTGTTTAATCCTTCTTGGGGGTAGAAGCTGGTGTCAGGGCTACTCAGTAATTTTATGGGGTCTGCCAGTCTTAGCTGCCCTCATGGAAATATCAGGCTGCTAATCTGATTTTTGGGTTATTTGAATTTTGAGACAACCATCTGCAGAGAGTTGGGAGAACAAAATATTGTCAGTGCAAAGCAGGTGTCCACGAAGAATGTGCAAAGCCCTCCCTGACCTTTATCCCTTACCTAAGCATTGTCACATCCTAGTTTATATAAAGAGTAAACATAAAGGGTCGCACTAATCAGACACAAGTGTTTAAAAGACCAAGAAAGCTCGTTTAGACCATTGGAATACTTTAATATGCTATTTACTACTAGTTACATTAACAAAAGGAAAATTTGATAGTGTAGAAATACAGGAACAGATGTGCTAAATGCAGTTATATTGTCTGTAAATGCTTAGTTCAGAATGTGTTGCTGAGAGCTTACTTTCTGCATAATTGATGTGCAAAACACTGGATGAATGTCAGCATACAAAACTGCAGGGACCTCAGTCCATGGAGAAGCCTGATTTAGGGTACCAAACAGCAGCAATATTCCATGCCATGTTTTCTATCACATGGACTCTTGGGATTCTTTTCACTTGTTTGTTTTTGTGCTCTCTCAGTATCTCAGGGTGTAAGATTGCTCATTTTTCAAATATTTCTGATTGTTACCAGTTATTGCTTAAGCCAGTTCATAGTAATTATTTCTTTGTTCAGCTATGTAGTAGTAGTAAATTTTTCCCTTGTGCACTAATAAAATGAGGTTTGATGACCTCATGTGAAAACATACATCCTTCAAATCCTCTAGGAGCTTCTGAATCACAGTAAAGAGATCTGTATCTTTTGAAGGCACTACTGTTCCAACTTATTAGTATTCTTTACAGTGTGTACTGGGAAATGTTAGTTCCTGATGTTTTTGTATACTCTTCAGAAATGCCTCTGAAAGAATCTATGGACTTCTCATGTTTCAAAAACTAAATTGTGCTCTGATTTGATTGTTTTCTACTTTGGGATCTCTTAGCACTATGGCAAGAGTGGACGAGCTGACAGTAATTTCCATAAGGATCCATTCTTCCCAGCGCCTACTGTAGATACAAATTTGCCCTGTGGGGCAGAGCAGCTGCTGCCTCTGTCATCTCCAATATAGTTCAGGAAGATATTTTCTCTTTATTGGCCTTTGTGTCAGAGTCACTGTGATGGGGACAAGCCTGCACTCCCTTGATTCATGCCTGGAAAGTGTCACCCACCTTCTTAAAACAATGTCCATGTTTGAGAGCGATGGAACTGGCTCAGAACCACTCACTGATTGTCAGCTGCCTGGATCTGTATTCCTTGGAAAGTTTTGTCATTTTGCTGAGGCTGCCCTGTGTGTTCTAGTGCCAGATGCAGCCAGGGGTGAAAGGCTCATGCCTAGAAGTCTTGTTCCTCTAGAGTCCAGCAGTGATGGCTCAGGAGGAAACCTGCAGGAGGTATCTGGGAAGGTTATTTGTAGAGATAAAAATGAGTTTGCAACCTCATAATCGTTGTGGGATTGCATAAACAAAATTTTCAACCAGAATTACTGTCAAAGGTATAAAACTAACACTATAAAAATAACAGTTCTAGGAAATTCAGCAGTAGAATTGTTTTGTTCAAAAAGCAACGACAAATCCAAACAAAAAAACACCTTCAAAACCAGAAAAACCTCGAACAAATAACCAACCCCAAATCCCAGCCGTGAGCTGCTTTTTCTTTCAGGTTGTTTTAATTGTGGTTTTAATTTTCATTCACAACTAAACCATTTCCCCATAGCTTAATTCATTTGTTACAATTTCAACTTTTAGATGATGCTCCTAGCCTGCCTTTTGCAAAAAAGTGGCCTGTAACCTAAAATCTCAACGTAGTGCTACAACGGCTGCTGCAGCTTTCTTTTTTTTTTTTCCTTTTGAAGTTTATTTTTCCTGTTTCTGAAGTTTTAAGATTACAGAGCCTCAACTGTAGTTAAGGAAGAACTGGGCAAGTAATGCTATAAATAATAGTTGTTCGATCAGGGTAACAGGCAGCCAGTCCTGACAGTTCTTTTTTCCTTTTTCCCCCTCCTAGTGTTAGGATCACTGCAGTTAATTTCTGAATCAACATTTTATGCTGGTGCATAATTCACTTTTTTTCCTTCTTCTTTTCTCAGACATGCTCTTTGTTCTGCATTCCTCCAACCCTTGCTCCAGGCAGAAAAGAATAACTGATGTTGCTAATGTCCCTGAGCCTTGTTTCTGTGCCAGTAGGATCTGTCCTCGGAATGATTACCAGTAAATTGCTCTGATTTTATCTGCAGCTAAGCCATGATCTTATCTGATGTTATTTTAAACCATGCTTAGTTTCATACATAGGTGGGCTTTCATCTTCATCCTGTGGGAATATTTGACCACATCTATAGCATGGATCAAAGTGAATGTTGTCATCTGAAGGAAAACTAAGCATTTACCAAGTTTTTTTTAAAAAAAAAAAAAGTCAAATGTTTGATTTCTATGGCTCCCAGTAAAATGATCACAAGGATTAGTTACAGGAGTTTATTACCTGTAAATTCCATATAATTTTTCTTCTCATTAAACCCTTTATTCAGTTAGTTCTAACAACATAAGTTTGCTGGAGGAACACTTTCCTAGGTGTAGGTGTTCAGGCAAAAGCAGGACTAAATGGGAAACTAAATGGATACCAGAGAAAGGGACTGTGTAGGTGTGTGTAAAATTACATTCGAATTTGAGTTATGGAGATCCCAGTGAGGGTAGGCAGCCATCATTGCCTTGTGCTTTCTGAATTTTCCAGAGCTTGGAGGTCTTTTGATCAACCTCCTGGCTGCATATAATTCTTGAAGGACTATTATTAATAATAATAATAGAAATATTTCAACCATTTACGTTTTAAAAAAGGGATGTATGAAGTAAAATCATAAGGGACTGATAATAGTCTTAGCCTGGTATAGGTCATAATGTTCAAGACTTGGAAATTCCCATTAAATATCTTTATGTTAAAACTCTTTCTGCTGGAAATAGATGAAGCCTGCAGTTGATCTGCCTCTTGCCAGTTCTATTAATGGACTGTGCTATATTTATATATATTTCTGAAGAAAGCTTCAGGAGCAGTGCAAGAATTATTCCTTTTGCTTGAATGATTTTTTTCAGGAAGGTACAGGAGGCTTTCAAGTGGCTGATGGCTCTGTGAGGGAGCTCCCAGACAGAGATTCCCAAACCTGCTGTACCTGTGGGAATTGTGCCTGTACTGTCACTTCTTGATCAACCATAAAATCTACCTTTACATTATTAATTCTGGACTGCTGTAAGTCTTACTTTACTGGATTTTTTTTTTTAATGCAGGTGTTAAAAGTTCAGTATCAGAATTTTTAGCAAAACCCTACAGCATTGATATTAATTGCCAGATCAATGAAAGCACAGGCTGGTGTCACTTTAGTGAACCTCTCTAATTAGGAGCATAGGATTTGCCATCACAGATCAGGCCAGTGGTTTACTGAGTCTATGAGCATCCTGCCTGCAGCAGTGCCCACAGCAGCTGGCTCTGGTGGTAGTAACATCCCCCCTCCCTCCTTCTCCAACAATGCAGAAGGTCAGTGGGAAATGAAAAAGCAGAATTTCCCTCTTGTATTGTGCAGGGAATCATTCTTCATCCCAAAGACAGTAAATTGGTAACTGGAGTCTTGACCAGCCTGCTTGTAAGTGGCCTTTAGGGATGAAAATTACTGATTGTTTATATAGTCCTAAGCTAAACTTAGGTACAGAGGTTTGCTCCTTCCCATTAGGAAGGGGTGTTTCTTAAGTATTTATAAATACTTTGTACATTTGATTGAAAAGGTATTTGTGACACAGACTGTAGTGGAGAAGAGGGAGCTAAAATTTTTTCTATAAGATCTGCACTCTAGAGCTTTTTTCTTATATTCTTTTAGTCTGCATCATAGCTGGGGACACTGCCCTTCTTTGCCCCTTTTAATCTGATCTTGTGCCAAATGTGTAGCTTTAACTATTGCCAATTTTCTTCTGTCTAATTGGCATATAGATCATGATGTAGAAAGCTCTCCCAGCCTTCTAAGTGGAAGCAGGAGGAACAAAGCTGGAAGCAGGGTCAGCATTGACAATTTAATGTAATTTAGAAAGTTATCAGTCAGTGGAAGATTCAGTTAGATTTGTATCTGTGAAACAGATGGCCAACTGCAAGACCATTAGATTAGGTTTGTTATGTTTGTGGAAATTAATTCAGCAATTTATTTATTTTTTTTTGTTTGGGGAAGGAAAAAAGAAACAACTTTCAAATGCTTACCAGGAACAGTTAATAAAGATGACCTTATTTCCTGTAAAATATGGCAAACAGCTTGTGATCCCAGGTAGGCAGGAAGCTTTTTTTCTGTAACCTGATTTCTGGGCTGTGGCAATATAGTCAATGACATAAAACCCAAGAAATGCTTCCACCTATGTATAGATGGTTGTTAGTATATTCAAAGACAAGAATTTGGCCTCAAGATCTCATTAACAAAACATTTAGGGCCAGACACCTGTGTGGGCTGCATCCCCTCATCTGTATGTTGATGCAAATATATACAAATATTTCCTTCTTCTCTGAAGAGTGAGGACCAGATTTCAAAAAGGTGGGAGATCTGGCACTTGTTCAGTCTTTTTAAAGCTATCTGAAATTTTCTGAAAGATTGGTTGTTTATTTTGATGGCTAGGAGGAAGATGAGTTCTTGGGATAATGTGGCTCTAATGGGAGAAGCTGGATCCTTCTGACATTAGTCTTTTTGTGCGTCTTTGGGATGGAGTCTTTGCCACACAAATTAATGCTCAGCTGTCACAAAATATTTTTCACTATCTTAAAAATGCAGCTTAAAATAAAAATAGGACTTTCAAAAGTAGGTCACACCTAGGATTTGTCTAGCCAACTGTCCCATTTCTGACAGTGCCCAGGAGCCAGAGGAGTGTTAGAAGTAGAAATATGGGTAGAAGATAAAAAACGTCTTTGGAAAAGTAATTGGCTCCTTCTCATTCTTACTCTTACCATCAATAAGCTTTAGAAATAATGGAATTAATATGTCATTATTTAACTACCAACTTCAGTGCTGTTCAGCACTTCAGCATTCCTGTTCAGAAGAGTTAAATGTGCACTCAGTAACTTAAGAATTGGGTATAGCCTTGCAGCAGTCATGTGGTCAAGTCTTTGCTCAAGTTTGGGTCTTGTTTCCTCCTTTCTTCATTCCTTCCATCTCCAGATTTTGCATTGATCTTACTTGGCAGATGAAGTGATGGATGGGTTGTTGGCCTTCCTCACTCAGCTGCAGTGATTTTTCATCCCTGTGCTGGTTGCCTGTTGCTTTATGTCGTTCCAAGTGTCAGAGAGCGCTGCCTCTCGCCGGCTTCTGGCAGCTCCAGAGGCATTACCTCTCCTGAAAAGCCTTGGACACTGAACTCAATTACATTTTACAGAGGGAGGAAAGTAGTGCAGATGACTTAGTGTTTCTTGAGTGGCATTGGAGAAACACTCTGTTTCTGCAAGAGGAGGATATTTGGCTGGTGACTGCAGTGTTGATACGGACTGAGCCTACCCAGGCCCTGGATTTGAAGTCTCATTTTTGTCCATCAAGTGCTAAGCAGACCCAAAAGGGAATGTTGGCTAGTCCTTCTTGGCTAAAGGAGGACTAGGATTTGGTGTGAGATCAAGGCCAATTTCTGTAATTCCCTAATCCCCACAGCAAACTGGTTTTGTTAAAAATTAAGAAAAGCTTTTGCAATGTTTCCTGGCCTCAGTGTTTGGATCAAATACCTTTCATCTTCATACACTGCTAGGAGTTGAAAGGGTTTAGTATCATGTGCCCTAGAAAATAATTTTACTTTTGCTTGGAGTTGCTTCACATCTGTGAAAGTTGTTTTGATGAATTAATCCTCTAAGCAATCAAGAGAAAATGAAATAGAGGAGTGAGTTTGTTCTTAAAATGCCACATGGCAAATCAGGTTCCATTTCCAGCCCTCTTCAGATTATTATCTCTTGGATATTGTATCTTTTCCTTGCCCTTTTTTCCTCAGAGTCCAATCCAGTGGAGATAGTTCATCTGTTCTGATCCCTCCTGTGGCCATGGCTTTCTGCCCAGAGGAGATGATGCTGCAAACACGCAGATTTGTGACCCCAGGTGAAAAAATACTGATGAAATTACAGCAGCTGTTTGGATCTCTGTCATAGATCTTTCCAAATAGAAAAAATGGGTCTGTGTTTATTAGAAGAGTTCAGAAGACTTATTTACTGTCACGAGCCAAGACTGCGTGGAGTTCTGGGAGGTGATCGCGTCGAGTGTTGGGCGCTCACAGCAGAAGCTCTAAGGCTGCAGCAGCCTGGAGTTAGACCCTTCTCCCATCTTCAGTGGTTTTGGGGGGAACACGTGCAAACTTCCCCCCTCTCACACTCAGCCTGGTGCATTAGCAGAGCTGCTGCTCACAGCACAGTCCTGAGCACATCGGAGCCTCCAGCCCTCTGAGCTGCTTGGGCAGAGCAGCTACTTCATGGCACAAGTACATCGTGTTCTCCTCAAACCCCATCAGAGCCCCTCTCGCCCCCACCTCCCCAAAACAAACACCCACCTCTGCCACGGTGAGGGGCTGTGCTGGGGGGAGAGCTGATGTGGAGACACTGTGGCTCCCGGGCTGTTTGCTTTTCGTGGAGCACTTAAAAGAGCCGCATGGATCTGACTCTGGCAGGAGAGTGCCTTTTGAAAAATCAACACTGAAAATGTCAGACATCTATCCTTCAGCTTGGCAAGAGAGGAGGTGAAGCAGCCCTTCCTTCTCACCTTGGCAGCGTTGGCTGTGTTACTTTTTTTTTAATATAAAGAATTCCAGCCAAGCATCCTACAAGTGCCAATTCTCTGTATTTTTAAGGAATGCCAGCAACAGTGGTCAAACCGTGGAATTAGGGCTGACTTGAACGTGGTGAGGTCTTGCCAGAGGGCAGGCAGCCCTTGCTGCACCAGGTTGTCTGTGTCCATTCCAGGTCTCGTTCAGCCTGATGCTTTTTAGCTTGCGTTTGTGATAGATAAAGCCTTCAAATATTGTGAATGTCTTAAAAAGGGGTGTACCTGGAGATTTATGTCATGCAAAATCTTGGGTTTCCTAATAGAGCACAAATTTCCATAGATGTTAGGAGCATTTACATGAAGGAGATTGCCTCTATAATAGGTAGAAAGCCTTCTGATTGTAAAACCACAAACAACCCAAAACAACAACAAAACAAAACAGTCCCAACAAAACCCCAATAATTTCTGTAATTGTTCTTTTAATGCCTAATGTTTTTGTCCAACACAGAAGACCTGCTCAGCTTTATTCTTGCTATAAATAGCTTTGATATGACAAAATATACTGATCCTGTTTGAAATTGATGCCAAACATTGGAGCTCTCTGTTAGAGACCATAGTAAGAGAAGGGAGCAGTGGGGGTATAAGGGAAGAGCTGCAGGAGGGGTGGGAGCTGTAAAGTGTGACTGTGTCAGAAATCTGAGTACAGTGCATGCGTGTCTTCAGCTAAAATTAACCACCCAAGCTTCACATGCCAGCATATATATAATCATTTAACTGTGGACCCCTCGAGAAGGAAGAGCAAGCTGGACTCAAGCAGAATAGATTCACGTTAAATATGCCAATAAGTAGTATGACCTTCCAGGTCCCTGTTCGTGGGAGAAGTAAATTTTCCTGTGATCATTATAAAACAGTAAGCAGCTCTTGGCTCCTCAATCATGGCAGTGGTGCTGTTGAACAGTAACTAACTTCAGCCTCAGAAATGTTGTTTTGGGTTTTTTTTTTTTCCCTTTCTTCTGCAGCTTCTTGGGATTTTCTGTGGTTTCTCTTCTGAGTAGATATGTGTCACCTTTTCAGATAAGCCCTTTTCTGTCGCTGTTTGTTTGTGGGAATAGATGTAAATGGGTGTATTTTGTGTATGAGAACTGTGATACTTGAAAATAACTTGCTGAGCACTTCAAGTGACTTTTTGGAAAACACTGAAAAAAAAAATAGTGCGTTTTCTGCTCTTGTTCTCTGAGCTAGATTATAATTTGTTGGCGTGAGATCAATTCAGTTGTTTCACCGTGGCCAAATGTGACTTGGAATGGGTTTTGCCGATCAGCTCAGCAAACTAAACTCTATTTCACTTGGGGAAAGGCGACGGGGTCGGTGCAGGTGTGAATGCAATCTCATTTCATTCAGGACTTGATGGGGTTTTTTTGCAAGGGTCTAATAAGAGAGCGGCCACCTGCTTGGCGTGGTGTGTGTGTCCCCAGCCTGACAGGGATCTGTGTAAGGCAAACGTGGATAACGGGAGCGCTGAGAGCGCGCCGTGCCGGGTGCCGGCGCTGTCACTGTCCTTGCTTCACCTTCCAGGCTGCTCCAGAGGAAAAGGCTGCTCTGGTGAGAAATATCCGGCCCTCTGTGTAGGCAGCACCTGTCAGTAACAGCGTTCAGAACCTTTGCAACTGCGGGGGAAAAAATGGAATTCTCTCTTTGCTCCTCTTTTATATTAAATGTAGTAAAATATTCAGTACAGTAAGAGTAGGAAAGGTGCCAGCTGGCCACTTGAAAGCATGATGCCTTTTTGGTATCCACCAAATATTTGCTCTAAACACACTCGGTGCCTGCTCTGAAGTGTGGGTGATCCAAGGCTCTATTCCTGGAAAGGTTGCAAGCATACTAAAATTGACACATATGCTTGGCTCTGTGTGCTGTGAGTCAGCCCATGGCTTTTGAATAGTAGTCATATGCATGACAAAAGCCCTCCTCAGTTGGGAATAAGGCTTTAAAGAGAGAGAAATAAGTAATCCCAGTGGTGTTTAAATTACCCATTTCTCTATTTAACTTCCAAAGTCTAATTAATGTACACAAGTGTCCAGTAAAATGCAATATTCAGAAAAAATATCCCCCACCAACTGGGTAATAATTCAAAGCAGTTGTAACAAACACTTGCACAGCTGAGTAGAATGAGTAGTTTAGTTGAGTTGCCTTAAGAAATGGGGAAAAAAAAAGGGGTGGGGGTGGGGAAAGCAGAGCAGAGTTACCTCTGTTTCCCCAGAAATGTGGGAATCAAGTGGGAATTGCAGATGGTTATAGATCAGTTCTCAATAGTTGATGATAACTCAAAAGTTACAGCACTCTGGGTAGTTTAGAATACTGGCATCATATTAGATCCAAATCAGTAGGTGTACGTGCATATGTGTGTGACAGCTGTGTTTAGGGGATTGCACATCATAGAACCAGAGTGGTTTGAGTTGGAAGGGACCTTCAACATTATCTCATTCCAACCCCCTGCCATGGGCAGGGACACCTTCCACTAGCCCCATCCAACCTGGCAAACAGTGACTTCCCAGGAAGGTAATCTTGCTGTCTCACCTCCCTGCTAATGTGGATACACCTTATCCATCCTGTGTCCTGCTTTTTAAGCCTTTGTTTTGCTTTATTTTGCAAAATCTTATATTGGGTGAAAAAACATGAAACAGTCTTTTGGGATAGCAGTGCAAAGCTTTGTTTATTCTGGAAGAGTCGGCATTACCCTTTTAGTGGGATTTGTGTCTTGGTACAGATGTAAAGATAGACTTCTATGGGATTTAAGAAGCATGTAGGGGTAACTGAAGCCACATATTGTAATCAATCTTTGAAAAAAGGTCTGTGACAAATGCTGTTAAACTGGATTTTTAAATTATTTTTTTGCCATGTGCTTCCTTGTTGTCCTTTTGTCATTAACTTAGCAAAATGTTGTTAGGGTCATAATCTCTATGCACTTTCAAAACAGCCATTGTCCTTCCTGTGCTCCTTTGGAGCCAGAGATGCTTCAGAGGGATGGGTTTTTCAGCTAAACCTTTGGCTTTAGCTGTTTAGCTCTGAGCTGTTCAGTGTGGTATCTGTTAAATGAGATCACAGTGTTGGACTGTAGCATGGATCAGCAGGAGACTGCAGTTAGTGTTACCAGTCAAAAATTGGGATTTCGTGACTCCACATGTGCAAGCCCCGTGACACTGGGCAGCAGTGAGTATCTCACGGGCTTTTCCAAAACCCCATCGTGTTGTAAGGACTGCAGGCATTCCCCTTTGGTCATCTCAGTGTGTTGTGGCTATTTTTAGGTTTGGTGGTGTTTTTTTTTTCCCCTGTGAACTTCAGCAGGCAGTGTGGCTTGGTTAGCAGCAGCACAGGCACTGCATTGTGGTGGCTCTTCTGGAATGGGAGTTTGTCGGTGTGACTAACCCTGCTATTCAATAATGAAAAAAGCCTTGCTCTGCTCTAATTATGCCACATGATGTCAAAAAGATATTCTTCAGCTGTTACCAGATTCATGAGAGCCTGATTCATGATAATTATTGGGAGAAAACAATCGGAGTCTGATTAGTTCAGAACTGACATAGCAGGGGAAGGAAAGAAAGATTTGAAAATTTACTAGGGCGTTGATTATAATTAGATTTTTGTGTGTATGTGTGGAAATGATTAACAAAGAAGAGATTCAGGCCTGTTTCCTACTTGCATAGAAAAGAGACATTCTTTTCAAGTAGTTTCATGTGAATCCTTTTCTCTCCATGAGTGTATTTCATAATACTGACTCAGAGGCAAAAGCATCAGGTAGTTTCCACTTAAAGGAGACCAAGAGTACACGATAATACCTGACTCATTAACCTAATTGCAGCCTCTATGATACACTGGGTCTCTAAAGGATCTTCCTGGATTCATTGCTCCCTTGACTTTATTCATGCTTTGTATCCTGGTTTTGCTGGTCAGTTCTGCTCCCCAGCCTTCTTTAAGTGCTTGAGGGTGGCCGTGTGGGCTTGAACAAACAACCAGTTCTGCAAAAGGTACCTTTTTACTGGTTCAGTGTTCAGGTACAGGGCAGGTGGGCTCAAGGGTGCTGGGATGTGGTGGATGTGCTCTAAATGCTTCAGGAGGCTTGGAGTGCCCAGGAATTTTAGGGGTCTCCTAGCTGGAAAACAATATTCCTCTCTAGTCTGAAATGTGCTTTAAAGAAGCAGGTGTGAGGCTAAGGAAGGAGCAGTGGGGAGAAATCCTATTAAATTTCAAAATTCTTCAATGTTATTGATGGAAGACGGTGTACAGGCCTCTTTATTTACAGACAGATTAGAGAATCTTTAGAATTTGGATTATTTTTTTCCCCAAACCTGTTTTTTGCATTACTTTTTAGTGCGTTAGCTATCACTCATAATCTACTAAATATGTCCAGGATTGATACTTAGTTGTAATGCTCTTAATTCCAAACTGGTGGATCAAAAGGGGGGTGAGATAGAGGAGAAAATACTTATCGCATATGTTTTTAATTTGTTCCCAGGTAATTGGATTCTTAAGTTCATATACTACAAAGAAAAAAAAATAAATCTACCAAACAGCTGAGTCCACCTTTAACAAAAGCTGAGACTTAGACCCCAGTTAAACATTAACCTGACTTGGACACAAAGACCTGCTTATGGTGATAATTTCCAAATCACCATGTTCACTTGATTTTTTGTAACCAAAGTAAGGAAGCTGCCTCCAGTGATTTTCATACTGTGTGGAATCACTGAAAAGATTTAAAAGCCCATACTGGTGTGTATTATAAAGCAGTATCTCTTGGGTTGTAGTGGGTTGAATATTTAATATCACAAGATTTTTATATTTTTTAATTAGGCAACTGTTCAGGTAATTTTCACATGAATATTCAAACACATGACTTCATACCCATTTGCTGAAAATACCTGAGGAACACTCTTAGTTGATGTGCAGAGAGGAAAATGGAACGTTTCTCAGCAGTGTTTTCTTACTTCTTTTATTATTGTTTTTCCAATTATTTGCCTGGTTTTGAACATTTGAAAACACTGTGTGCTTTGAAATGTATTTCATGTATCTAGAAATAGCAGCCATTGTGCAATTTTTTTTGTCTACTTATTTGTATGGAAAAGGAAAAGAAACATTAGAAATGTATTTGTGTGGTACATTACAAAGACTTGCAACAAACAGGTTTTGAAAACATCCTGGAAAGTTTCAATGATTAGCTTAATATATGGCATAAAAATCAGTGGTGACCACGAGGAGCTGCTACAATTAACCTGTATGCCTAAAAATGCTTCAGAGCTTGTAAATATATGGCCAAAGCAGTTAAAAAATAATAATTTGCATGTTATGCAAACTGCAAAATAATGTTGTGTGATAGCATTTTTAAGAGAGGCACAGGTTTATTATATCTGTGTTTTCCTGTGAAGTGTTTTCCTAAACAACTCATGGAATGAAATAATATTCCACATCCTTAAATACCCCAGAAACAAATGCTTCCTCCATACTGGTGTGCATTTCATAATAAGCACAAAAGCTCTGCTTGTAGCAGGCTGACTTCAGCACCCAAAGTGGGGTTTACAAGAATAATTTGCCATCAGAGGGAATTTCTTTTTGTGTTATCACAGACAGTGAATCAAGCAGCAGGTGTTTGGGCTCTTCCAAGTTGTCTCCTTTACCAGGACAATTTAAGGGAGTTTGGGGATTTCTTTGATGCAGTTCTGTTTTATCTCCAGGATATGAATATAAGATCTGGTGTTCCTAGGGCAGTAGGAAGCAGGTACAGGACAGCAGCTTTGCAATGCCAGCCATGCATTCTTACACTGTTATTTGACTTAAAAATCAGTCCTGACTAGCTCTCGAGGTCTTCCTGTTGCTGAGATGTCAGGCTCTGCCAGGAGGAGCCTGCTCCTGTTTTAACTCTAGGGCTGATCCAAGGATTTGTCTCCATCATGGAAATGATCCAGGATGAAACCGATGCATCAAAGTATAATCTTAAATTTTCTGAAAGTCTTTCAGTGATAAATTAGGACATTAATTGCAGCCCTCCCATTAAAGGAAACGTGGTTATTGTGTTTGATAAGTTCCTTGTCAGCTGAATTGCAGGGATGGGGTGGGGGGGTGGACTCTTGCACTTGCAAAGTAAATGGTTTACAACCTGTTTCCTCATATGTCTTCACTCCTAGATAAGAAAGCTAAAACCATGTGGCAGAAAAGTAGGTTAAGTCAATCCTAGCTCCTTGAAGTCTTTGAATCTTTTAAAATATTTTCCTGTTATGGAAAATGTTTTCTTGTAAAAGGAGCCAAGGAACGCAATGTCTGGTTTATGTGGCGTGGGTTTTTTGCCCCTTTTCTTTTCTTGGTCACCTGGGGAAGTCACTCACGTGTACTCAGCCTTTATTTCATTGAGATGTTTTTCAGCTCTGGGTTTTTTTTTTCAGTGAGGTGTTCCAGCATGTTTTTCTGTTCAAGCCCATGACGCTGTTGGGGTAGGAAAGGCACATCCTGCTGCTCTGAAGGGGAAAGTAAAGGATAAATGGTAGAAAATAGGGGCATATCTTTCAGATACTAAGTGATTTGTTCATGGCTGCTACCAGTTGTGTTTTACAGGTTAAAAAAACCATACAAATTAAGACTTTATAACAAAAACAGCTCCAGTCAAAATCTCTGTTCTTCATTTTACCATATTAACATTAAGTCAGCAAGTGCAAGAGGAGTGTGAAATTATAATCCTTATATTACATCCAGGTTCCCTCTGTCTTGTGGCAAATACTTGCCCCCTAGACTTGGCAGCTGGCTTTTGATTCCCGTGAAGGAGGACATCATCACCACACTGGAAATGCAAGGCTTGAGATGCTTCTGAAATGAGTAGCCGGGGATCAGTAATTCAGAGGATCTGCACTGCTCAGCCCTGTGCCCTGCAGGATAAGAGGGATGTGGAGCCACTGGGGTGCCAAGGTGGTCCATGAAGGTGATCAGGGGGCTGCAGCTCCTCTCTCAAGGCTGGAGTTGTTCAGCCTGGAGAGCCACCCCAGGCTGCTCTTTTCTTTCTGTCCATCAGTAGCTGTGAAGGAAAACAGTATTTCCTGGGCAGTGCACAGGGAGGGCTTTCCCTGGGTTTTTGGGGACTGAATGCTGTTGTTCCCTCTGGGTCAGTGACTCTCACCTTGGTGTTGAGGCATTTGTCATCCCCGCAGGGGTTTGTAGGGTCTGTGAGGGTTGGGATGGCTCGTGATCCCAGAAGCACATTGAATCTACATCTGCTAACTGGTAGACTGGATTGGGATGAATGTGTTTCCAGTACTCTAGACACTCTTCAGAATAGGGGTGGACTTTAATATTTAGGTATTTGAAAAGTAAAATCCTGATATTTAATTGTTTTTACCCTGTTTCTTTGGAACATAACAGGTAATATTACAAAATCTTAATTTGGAATATTGTCCTGTGTTACGAATACTTTTATTTAATTCATAAGCAGAAATTCCTAATGAAATAATTTAGCTTCTTTTGATAAGCTAGCATGAAAAGTTTTCTAAGTTTTCTGATGATCTTGAATAAGTTGTGCTAGCATATGATGAGCAGTACTTAATACAAATAAAAGAGAGATTTTGGCTGCTTGGCGTGCTTAGTTTTCAGGTAATGCATTTTGAAATAAATTCCAGCAGCTGGGAGTTTGCTTAACAGGTTAAAAGTGATTTAATAGGCCTGTTTAACCTGTGAGATGGAATTGATTAGAATTGGTGGATATTTAGGACCTCTAAAAGTTTCTTTGGTAATACAGTAAAGGAGTTTCCTCACAATGAAACAAACTGCTGTATGGCTAATATCCACCAGTAGCCTTTCTGGGAGAAGAACTTTTAAAACTTTCTCAATAACAGCTGTGAAGAAAAAACGTCAAATGGAAAACAAACAAAAAACAAAACAAAAAAAAAAAAAAAAAAAAAAAACAAAAAAAAAACCAAAAAACAAAAAACAACCCAAACTTGGGTGGAAATTGGAATCTCTTATGCACACTCACTGCTGCTGTGGAATATTCTGCTGACCTCTTGATGGTCCATTCAAGCTGTAAGGTGTTCAGGAGCTTGCTGTCATCTGCCCTGAGCTTTGATGTCAGGTTGCTGAATAGAAAAATTCATCCTACAGTAAGCTGAACACTTGATCTGCACAAGGCCTTGAATTTTAATGCTGTTGACTTGTTTCGAAGAGGGGAAGGAAAAAAAAAAGTGGTGATCTCAAATCAGCCTTTTGGATATTGGGAGAAACAATTCTCATTTTCCAGGTTGTGTTATGATTAATAGTTTATTTTTGTTTGTCTGTCTCCTAACAGATTTATACGGATTGGGCTAATCACTATCTAGCAAAATCTGGTCACAAGAGATTGATAAAGGACCTACAGCAAGATGTGACTGATGGAGTCCTGCTAGCTGAAATAATCCAAGTTGTAGGTGAGTGGCTTTCTGTGTTTGTTCCAAGTATCCACCAGCTCGCTCAGACAATCCCTTTTTATCTTCTACACTAACAGAGTTCGTGGGGAGGGAGAATCTGTCAAACTGCATGGAATTAGGTAGATCACGTTCACTGAGAAGCTTTGCTAATTAATTAGAAAAAGCCTTGTCTTGTAGTGGAAAAATATTGGATGTTGCTGATAAGATCTCCTGACACAGTAGTATAACTTCACATGGCTGAATAAAAAAACAAAAAAAAAAAAAACCCCAGATTTTTTTTTTCTGCTAGGATGCTCTTAGTCCTCAATATTTCTAATACCTCTTGGGTACTGGTCTGAATATAATTAACAGTGATACTGTCTCCTGTGTTGAACCTCTTGCCTCCAGTTGGATTTGGGAGATCCATATATACAGCTGGGAAAGGAGGAGCAGCATAATTTTTGTGTGGCAGAAAAAGAAATCTTTCGTAACGAGTTTTCAGATGAGGAAGATCACTTATCATTAGGACAAATCTCAAGTGCAGCCTCTGTTATTTTATCCAAAGCCCTTAGTTCTTTTAAATTAGTGCATTAATGCTTGCAGATGATGAAAGTTCTGAACAATTTTCTCCGTGTAGAGCTACATATTGTCCCTCTTCCCTTGAGCCTGGATCCTTCATTAGTTCCTTCAGAGGCTCATCCATCTGGTGCTGGGGATGCCACAAAACACATGCATGGGCCGATGGAGATGGATGGAATGGGAAAGCCTGCTGATGGGAATTAGGACAGCCATTGTTAGGAGCAAACAGACAGATTTGAGATGCAAATTAAGAAGCCAGCAATGCAGGAACAGGACATCAGTGCATGCATATTTATTGTGTGTGTTTGAGGTGCTGTGAGGGAGCTGCTTCTGGGTTTAAGGCAGGGATCTGCAAGCCCTGCTCTGGGATGGCACTGTGAAGCATCTTCCAGTGATTCTGCTGGGATATGTTAAAAAATATTTTGTCTCTGCTGTACAGCAACGTAGCATAGTAAATCTGCCGTGCAGTTGCAGAGGTGTAAAAACAGGCCATGCATGAATTGATGATTGTGTGTGGACAGGTATTCACTATGAACAATGCTCCTTCCTATATCCGTTTCCTTTAATAGGAGAGGTTTTTGGAAACCCAGGAGCAGTTAGCTGTTGATTCCTTTCATGCCTATCTAGCTACCCTGCCTTAACACAGCTGTAGGAAATTTCTGCCTGAGAACTTGCGTGCAAGAATACCACCGCCAAAGTGTGCACGTGGTTCCTTCTACCACCAAATGTAGCTCTTTGAGTATTGACTGGTGAAAACCCTTATGAAATTCAAATTATTCCTTCTAAAATACATAACCAGTTATTGCTTTGATCACCTTTACAGTTTGTTGGGTCTTTTTTTTTTGGCCGTTTTTATAGCTGCCTTTTGGCTAATATTTAAGAGAAGTTCTGCAAGGTTTCAGAAGTTGAAGTATGAGGAGAAAGATTTCTTTTTCAAAGAACCTTTTTCATGTGAAAGAAGGGTCATATTTAAACATTCTGAGTTTAATCATCCAAATTAATAGTGAAGAAAGGTAATTTGTATCTGCTCTGTATGGCTTTAGGCAGCTGCATCTCATTGTCACAAAGATGAGGAGGGCATTCACACCTAGAAGCAGCTTTATCTGTAGCCTGCAAAATCCAAGCTTTTTCCCTAACTACATAGTAAGAAAGCTTTGATATGCAGTGCAGGAGAGGGTTTTTTTATGTCATGGTGTGCTATGGGTAGAAGCAACTATTTGCAAGTCAATTAAAATGTATTCACATCATTCTTGTTTATCTCAGCTCAAAATTTATGAGCATGTAAGAGAATGTGTAAGAACTATATGCCTTAGTAATGCCATATAAACATAATAGCTGTGTTTAAATCCATGAATGCAGATACACTGGGTATGACTTGGGTTCTTGGAGGTATCTCTGTACACATGTTCCAAACAAGAGACATCGCATTCACAAGTTTGTTAGTCTCCTTTCTAGTAACTGTGAATGGTGCTGATTTATAGGAATACAGCTATCAATTCTTAAGTGTTATAAATTGAGTTGATGGAGATGTTGCATTGGTACTCAAGTGAGAGATGGTAAATATTATGAGATGGGTGCACAGGGCTTGAAAAAATGGGATTTAATTAATTTGTCTTGGTTTCTGTATGACCAAAGCCAAGATGGAATTCCTGGAAGCAGTGTGTGCTCTTCATGTGTAGGGGCTAATGGACCACTCTGGGGAACACACTGTGGGTTTAGCTGCAGTCTCTTTCAGATTAGCATCAGTTTTTCTTTACATTGCTGTGGGATAAAGCAATGTGGGATAAAAGTGTGCTGTGACACTGATATGTAAAATGGGATCTATCAGGCAAGAGTGAAGTTGTGTCACTGGTTTATTTCTCATGGCTATGACTGCTACTGGCATATTGTGTCAAACGTGATCCTCCTAACTGAGGGAAACCAGGGAGTGGGATGGAGTTCTGGCTGATATTCTGAGAATACGTGGGACTGCTAGAAAATACAACTTTTAATGCCTGAATCAAATGGGATGTGAGCGCCTGCCTTTATTACAGTGAAAAATCTGTGGGAAACTGAACTTTGGCTGTAACTGGTTCTTCAGACTCAAACAAAATCATTTCAGCATCCGAGCTGAAAGGTGAAACTGAGAAAACTCAGACTCTAAGGCAAACATTATCCACCTCAGGGATTTCATTGTTTCACCTCTGACCTTAAAGATGGAAACTGCCCTTCTGCAGGTTGGGGTAGCATGTAAGCCATGGTCAAGAATCTTGAAAAGTTGTTTCACGATTTGTGCTTTAAAAAAAAAAAAAAAAATTATTATAAATTTCCCATTTGGATTTAAATCCTGTATTCACTCTCCAAGCAAACCCACTGCCATGCTGACATCCCTATATGTGTAGTGCCCACTTTTCCGCCCAGCAGTGATTCAGCTTCCAGAGGTCACATCTTTCCTGTAGTTTAAAGGAATTCCCCTTGTCACTGTACAAGAGGTTGTCAGAGCAGTTGGCTTCTGCCCCAGCTGTCTCTGGAGGCACGACCCAGTAGAGAACTCCAGCTGCTTTTTTTCTTTTTGTGGCTCTCAGTGTTTCACACATTCACTTGGACTGGACAGCTACAATCCAAACCCCTTTACTGACCTGGCAGCAAATTCTCAGGAAATCATTAGAATAAATGCCCTTGCTTTAGGTTTTTTTTTGCCTTATTGCCTCTTTTTTTTTTCTTTGCTTTTCAGCAAATGAAAAGATTGAAGACATCAATGGCTGCCCAAAAAATAGGTCTCAAATGGTAAGTAGTAAAGTGGTCTGTTGTTTGTGTGTGCATGGCTGAGTGATAGGGTGGGATTTCAATGTCTGGGACTTCTAATAACAATTTTTAATTAGTTTTTCACAGTAGTGAACTAAAAGTATAATCTTCAGAACATTAATATTACGGTTCTTGCCCCAGTGTACTCCAGAGTAGTTGAATTAGGCCATATAATTTATCACATATTTACAATTGAGATTATTCTTACATTGCTACTTTATATTTCTGAAATATCACATAATTGAACAGAAATATATAGAAATAAATGAGATATTTGAAAGCATGATTAAGAGTTCCTATATCTTCTGAAATGAAACAAAGTAAATGAACAGTATGAATGAAATGAAAAAAATTCATAAAATTCAAGATGCAATTTGTTGACAGATAAGAAGTTGGTTTATATCTTGCTTGTATTTAATATTCAAACCTGGAGAACCAAAAGTCAGTCCAGCAAAATTAAAAGCATATAATACCTCAAGAGTATATTTGCTGTGAGTATTGCTGAATCTGAAGGTACAGCAGAATTTTATTAAGAAAAATAAATATAATAATAAATAATAAAATAAAAATAATAAAAAATTGTTTTTAAAAAGCATTTAAATAAAGAGCATTTAAAGTTTATTACACTGCAAACAAGGTTACTTCCTTCTGTATCTTGATAAAAAGTCATTTTACAACATAAATTCTAATATCTTCCTTTGGTATTGTAAATGCTTGCTTTGGGACACTTGGATAGCTGTTCTCTGTGTGAAGCTATTGTAATGTTTTTTATTTTTATGATTGTTTCTGACTGCCCCTACCTTCATGACTTCAATATGAGCACAGCTACACATGTAGTAAAATGAAATAAAGATTCAAGGAGAGCTTGACATCTTAAGTCAAAACCCACACTGTTCTGCTCTTCTCCGTTGGCTTTTTGTTGTTTCTTGGAAGTTATCAATCTTGTTGAAGCCATGGAGCAAGCGCTCTGTAAAAAGCAAGCCATCAGAAAGATTTATCATTGCTCCTTGCTGCTTTGAAGAGGGTGGTTGCTGTTCTTGCTGTAGCTACAGCAGCTGTCTGGAGTATAAATAATGAGGAAATTTTGACAATTGCTATAATTTAACATTCCACAAGTGTGTCGTAAGAACTGAATTTCATTCAGGACTGGAGGCTGTAGCCAGTTCCAGGATGTTGCAGCTAAAAAAGTCAGTTCAAGTCATTATTCTCAATGAAGAGAAAGTGTTGCTCTGTTGGACAGTGGGATGCATGTAGTAGGCTGCTTATGGAAGCTGGATCACGTTATAACCAGAGGCATGCAGGGGACATGTGCTGGGTCAGGAATGCTGGACAGGGCTGGAAGGACACATTTGGTCTGTGCTGCCTCCTCTGATGTTACCCCACTTGCTCATTCAGGAGGGTGCAGTGGGTGGGACAGTTCCCCCCACTCATGAGACCTGCAGCCACAGCTGGGCATCCCCAGCAGTTTTCCTCATGTGAGAAAAATGAGAATTATGCTTATGGCTTGCTTTTATCAGGTGCACATGCTTACAGAGCTCTTTGTCATCTGACTATAAAAATGCTGTTGTCTTCCAGAGAAGCTGTGGCTGCCCCATCCCTGGAAGTGTTCAAGGCTGGGTTGGAGCGGCTTGGAGCAGCCTGGGATAGTGGGAGGTGAAACTCTAGGTGATCTTTAAAGATCCTTCCAACCCGAATCATTCCATGATTTCTCTAAGGCAGAACATTGGAATCTTCATGGGGTGGTGTTCGTGCAGTTACTTGCAGGGTTTAGGGCGACAGCCCTTTGGCAGGTCCAGGACGAATACAGCAGTCTCATCCTTTGCATTTCAGTGCACTCTATTAACACAGCTTACAGGGTCCTGCAGAGTGTGGGAACTGGTGTCTGGTAACTCTGACTCACAGAGGTGGCAGAGGCAAGGCCATCCAGGTACTTAGGTAATGTCCAGATGGCCAGTCTTTTTCTAAATTAATCTTTCAGTTAAAAGTGTCCATATCCATATTAGAGTGCCTGAAAGGTGAGCAGCAGAGATGAGGACACTGGGAGGGATTTAAAAAAAAAAAAAAAGGCACCAATAAATGGAGATTTAACTTTGGTCATTGTACAGAAATACAGCAGATCTCAGAGGGAAGGAAGCCTTCTCCCACCCTCTTTTCCCTTTGTAGAGTCCCAATGCCTTGAGCAGACACATGTGAGCTGAGCTGTGAAGAATCAGCTCTCTCCCAGCCAGGTGTATCAGCTTAGAAAGCTGGACCAAATCCATTGAAGGACTTGGGGAAAAGAAATGTCTTCACTTTCACGTGGCAGAGTCCCAAGCTGGTGATGCCAAACCTGAGGGAACGCTCTGCAGAGCCAGATCCAGCCTCTCTGCCTTGTTCCCAGTGTTGGAGAGCATCAGGCAAATTGGCCCAAACTGAGCATTAGAGACAGCTTGGGTCTGTCAGGCTCCAAGCCAGTGCTAATAAGGCTTGTCAAGTAAAGTTTAGTACTGCAGAACCATGTGAGACCATCAGTGCTTATCAACCTTGTCCCTGTGCCAAAAATTACATGACAAGGACCCCACTGGCTCTGTGAAAAATCACTTAGGTGAGAACCTGTCCTCCCATCATCATCCTGTCTGGGTTATTCTGCTGAGGGGACTATCCCTGTCTTCCTTTCCTCCAGATAAAGAGTTGGCTGGCTTTTATATAATCTATTATAGACTATTCTATAGCTTGTCCTCTGCGTAAAATCTGTTTCAGGGTTTTTTTCCCCAAACCTCTATATTTTCATAGTGTAGATATTTGTCTAAACAAAAGCCTGTAATTCTGATGATTAGTTCCAGCTGGATGCAGAAAATACTGTGGGTAAGAGAGGATGTACTTGTATGGAGCACAGGCTCTGGGACCAAGAACATTTGGAGAGCATCGCAGCACTTGGGTTTTTTAAAAAAAGCCCAGAAAATGTTGGCATAGTTCTTGATAACTGGGTGAAGGACAATAAATCAAGGCCACTTTCCTGTCCTACACACTTCTGAAAAGAAGACTTAGGTGAATAAGTAGGGCTATCTGAGTAGGGCTATCTCTTCTAATATTGTTTGTTTATAGAGAAACAGTGATATTTTTCCTTTTTTTCGTATTTGCTTCTTGTTTGGGGCATGATTTTAGAATTTAACATGTGGCATCTTGCAGATTATGGGAGGGGTTAATACCTTTCCATTAGGTATTATAGCTTATTCTTACTGGTATGGATGCCTTTGCAAGTGCTGAATGCTACCTCTTGTAAAAGGGCTCATGCCACTTACATTATCATTTGTAAAATGATAAACAGAACCCAGAGTGTATGAGTTGCCTATGCTACCTTATATATGTATGAATATAGCAAAGCTAGAATGTGCTGAAAGGAAGAGGATTGGGGAACCTGTGGGTGGATACTCCAGACTTTCATCTTCCCATGTCTGGGGAAGTTGTGGGACAAGGACAGGACAAGAATTTGGAGCAGCAGAAAGGCATGTAGGCTTAACAAACACCACAGCACCTCCTATAAATAGGAGAGGAAATTACTGTGGTTCGCCTGTGGGTTGGTGCCCGGGCTTTAATATTTTTCAGGATCACTTTGTGTCTGTAAGTATCTGTTCTCAAATAGCAAAAGGGAGGTTGTTTTTTTTTTTTCATTTGTTGTCAGGAAGATTTTAAGAATCATCTCTCTCTGATGCAGACACCAAGCTGCAGTGGTAAACTAATACCACTCAGTCTTGCTGCTGCTGTTTGTCTTGCAAACAAAGGATCTTGTACTGACTGCAGTGTGGGTCAGAGCCAGCATTTCTTCCCAAGAACTGTATGGAAGTTGGGATGAAGGCCGTGTTTTCAGTACAATAATTTTCAAGGAAATGTTACTTCCATTGATGGGAATTTGACCATTTTAATATTTGACTGATTTCTTGTGTTCTGATAATGAGTTATTTTGTAATGTGTGTGACACCTAAGGAACAATTTGTATGGAAATTTTCCAGCATGATGGGGACCTTGGTTTTGACGTGAACAGTACTGAGAATATTAATTCAGCTGTTGGAGAAAGGTATCCACTCACCTCCTCAGTGTGATCCTTGCCAGCTCCATGAATTTTTATTGTTGAAAGAGCATAGATGTTGAAATCTCCATTACTGATTTGTGTGTATGGCATGTGTTATCCATATTTCCGTGTTCTCTTTCTCAAGAGCACTTTAATGAAGTGAGGTAAGTGCTGTGAGTGCTCCTGTGGTGTGGCCCATACTTACAGGAGATAGCTGGGCTCTCACATTTGTGGCTTGATTGGAAGGAATAATACAAGCTGAAATCATCTGCATGATCCGAGCAGCTCTCTATGTGTGTGAGGAAGGGAGCTGCTGCGTTATGTACAAATAACTAAAAATAGCTGCTCTATAAGTAAAAAACTTAGTTGCTTGTTTTCCCATGGAAAATAATTCTGTCTCTGCTCTTTGGGAGCAGGTGCCCACCTTAACCTGCTCCTCTAAACATTTTGAGCAGTTTTATACAGCCAGTGTTGTCCAAACTTTCCCATAGGAAGGTGCAATAAATCTGCCAGGCTGTTGCAGCAGCCTCTGTATCCCAAAGCCAAGGAAGGCTCTGCTGCTGGGGCATGTGCTGCTAATTCAGGGGAGCAGCCCTGCTGGAAGGTCAAAAGCATCACAAGCACATTTTTTTCTCTGCGAATTCCTAGCGTAGGGTTTTTGGAAATGCATCCCAGGGGTTAAATATAGCCGTGTATTTTCAAGTAATCCAACTCCTAGGCTGTGCAAATGTAGTCAAGGGAACTTTCCCATCATCTAAGCCTTTCCCCACTATGCCTGGGGAGCTTGTAACTTAGCAGGAGCATATGTTTGGAAATTTCATCTGGTTTGATGCTATAGTGGTAGCTGATGGGTATCTCCTGGCCCTGAGCTGGTGCAGTTCCTCACAGCTGAAGGTCAGCTGAGGGAGAAGACATCCCCCAGTGCTGTGCCATCCTGGCCAGTGACAGACACCAGCTCAGCTTCTGTGACTGCTGTGACTGCCCGTGCAGGGACATGGCCAAACAGCAAGTTCTGGAATGTTCAAAGAATTTTGTTTAAGCTCTCGGGGTTTCTGTTGGTCGTGTATGAACTCGTGTTGTGATATAGACAAGAATGATTTACTACAGAGATGATCTGTCAGGTTGCTTGTACTTATCTGTCCTTCAGCCTCAGTTTATATGACTCTTGCTGCAAGATAAGATTGATTTTACTGTCTCTGTTTTTTCCCAGATACCCACACTGTTGTTATGCTGCCATGCTTACCATTTCTGCGTGGTAGTCAGTGAGACAGGCGTGGCTGCATCAGAGCTTTCTGTGCTGCAGAGCTTGCAGTCTAAATAACAGCACAGGCTGCCCACTGTGCCCACCCCCCCCCCCCCCCCCCCCATCATCCTGCATAGAAAAAAACAGGACAAATAGAGCTGGGCCAGATCAGGAAAGACCAATATGTGCATCTTCCTGCCATGAGGCATGGCAGTGTCATCAAACAGAGATTTGTTTCGTTTCTGGAGGGGATGGTTTCCAGAACTCCTCCTGCATGCAGGGATGGGTGATAAGGCAGAGTGTGCCTCCTGCATTGGGTGGGTGTGTAGGGTGCCTTTGGAGACATTGCTGCTGACACTCTTATTTCAGTCCCATAATAGATCACCTCTATGGTCCTCAGTGCTGTCAATTCTTCACCCTTTACAGTGATGCAAGAATTTGTGCATATCTGTCTCTGAAACAGTGTGAGGCTCAATAAAGAGCAACAAAGTAATTTTTATGGAAAAAATGAAATATATAAGCTTCAGTATCAAGACAGAATTAGATTCTGTTTGATTGTTTATGTCACAGTTAAATGGAATTAGTGTGTTTTGAATACCTATGATTCTGCCCACCCTGTATGGATGGGCTAAATACATGAAACAGCAAATGGATTGAGGGTCCCGGGTCACTCCATGTGTGTATATGGAAATGTCTGTAGCTTCCACTTACATATTCACACGTACACCAAAGTCTAGAAGCACCATTAACATGATTTTCTGCCATGACCATTACATTATTACATAAATATACCTTTTATGCAGTACTTTGCAAACACATGGCTTCTTATAATACTTGGCATAAATGGGGAAAACTGGGAAATCATGGATTAGAACCTTTCCTAACTAAGAAGAAAAAGGTTGATTTGAGGACAGATGGAAGTAAAAGTTAATATATTATTCTCCTTCAGCTTGGTGCTATAAGAATTGAGGCTGTTTGTATGGAAATTCTTTCTCATGCCTGGGCATTTCTTCTTACAGGAGATGCACTGATAAGCTCTTCACTGTGGAATACCTGTGTAAACAGATTTTGGCTGTTGCAAAGAAGGAAACATTACAGAGAAATAAACTTTTTGTCTCTGTCTTGCCACCGATCTTTCCTTTTCAGCCATTGCATATACACTGTAACTGTGTGATAATGGTTATTTTAATTAGCTATTCTTTGATGGTAGTGCATATCTATAGCATTTTATTCTTCTGTTTTTTCTGCAGAGCTATTTTTACATATACAAGCAGTATTACTGCACTTGTTCTGAGCAGTTATGCAGGGGAATTTCAGTAGGAGTTGTTACCCAGGATCCAGGTGCAAGGAAGGAGGGGACACATATGTGTTGGTGGTGCCACTGGAACAAATCCCTTGGGAACAGGTGAAGCTGAGAGCCCCAGGCCTGCAGACACAAGAATGCCTGTCAGCCCCAGGGAGGGAGCTGGGAACGGGCTGTGGCCACAGCTCCCTTCCCAGGGACCTTTTTTAGAAATGAACAACTGTCAGCAACTGCACTGCAGGACGTTCTTTCTGAACAAGTTTCATTGAGTTCTGGGTTCTTGCTGCAAATTCAAGTTAATGATACACCAAGCCTTCATCATCTGAGCTGGTGTTTGGGGACAGAGAGCAGCCAGTGCATGGTGCTCAGAGTGCTGTTGGTGTCAGTCCTTCCTTTTAAGTGTTTGTGCACTCTGAAAAATACTGGTTTGTGTAAATTTCAAGGACGTTTTAGGGGGAAGTCCATCTTTGGTAGATATTGGTGTTATTTTAGATGGAATCATAGAATGATAAAATTATTTGGGTTGGCAGGGTTTATAGAGGCCACCTAGTTCCGAACCCCCTGCCATGGGCAGGGACACCTTCCACTATCCCAGGTGGCTCCAAGCCCCATCCAAGCTGGCCTTGGACACTTCCAGGGATGGGGCAGCCACAGCTTCTCTGTACAACGTGTGCCAGAGCCTCACCACCCTCACAGGGAAGAAATTCTTCCTAATGTCTAATTAAACCTGCTCTCTCCCATTTTAAAGCCATTCCCCCTTTTCCCAATTGCACAGCATGTAACTTTCAGCCTGGGAGCCCCAGTTACAAAAGGGTCTTCATGAGCAGCAGGGAAGGTGGAAATAATGCATCCGTGAGAGTCACTGCTGTCCTCGTTGAGAGTTTGAGCACAGCTATGGCTTCTCCCCACCTTTTCCTCTTAGTTACATGAGCAGAGATTCTGTGCCAAGAAACAGTTACTGTGGCATGTGCTAAAATATTGTCGAGAGAGCTTAATCTATATCCTAAATAAATGATTCTCCAGAGGCAGGATTCTTTGTTGATACTTGTTTTGCCAAGCTGTGTTTGTTGTTGCTTAATCATAATTTAGAACATCTCAAGATTTCGAATTATTCACAAATTATCAGCTTTACCTTTTCAAAGATCTGAAAGAGCTAATAAATTAAAAAAAATATATATATCCAGGGATGTTTTTTGAAGAAATTGCTCTTTTGCTTTCTTTTTCCCCATGGAAAGTTCCCGTTTTAAATAAATAAACCTGAAAAAAAAACAAAACAAAACAACAACCTGAAAAGCTGAATAAAGCAGGAGCATTCCTACAAACCCTCCATCTGTCTCTCCCTGAGTAGATCAGCTTTGGCAAACCTTGGGAGTTGCTCTGGATGGCCTGAATCCATTCACAGTACAAGCTTGCCCCTTGGATGCTCTTTGTTGTCATTAGGAATTTTGGCAAGTGTGAAGCACTTTTCTCTTGTGGGGTTTACTTGCCCTCATTTCTGTTCACACTGGCCATGTTGTGAGTGAATGTTCAATATTTGTCCCATTATTTCTGCAGGAAGAGCTGGAAATGCAGGATAGCAGAAGTTTTACCGAGGCCAAAGAGAAGAGGGTGCATGAGATGAGGCTTTGGCTGGTTCTCCAGCCTTAGACTAGTGCCCAAACTTTCCTTGTCTTTAAAAACCCAAAGTAAGGCAATTTTAAGAGGAGAGTCAACTCTTCATGTACATTTGAGCAGATTTTTGTTTCTGTGGGTATATCTGCCACAAGCTGGCTTCAGAATATGGATTAGCTTAATTTGCCCTTGCATTGCGTCTTTTATTTTATTTCTAAGGTACCCAACAAGTTCTGTCAAAATCCTGAAAATGTTGGGAGACATTTTTATCCAAGTAGTCAGGCAGGCAGATGAGCACTGGAAGGAATATATTATTTTCTTTTTTAGAAGATATATTTTGAATATGATAACTATTTAATGGAGATTTATTTGAAACAGAGAAATAAGAGTTAGATTTTATATCCTTCTGGGACAAGTGGAGTTTTCAGTTCTGCTTTGGTATTTTTTATACATAATTATGTTTAGGAAATAGCAAATGAAATATAATTGGAATGGGGAGCCCTTCCTCCCCCAAAACTCTAGAGTTCTAAGGATTGTCAATGTAATGACTTAAGATTTTAAGGCTCTTTCTAAGCTTTAGGATATAAAAATATGAGGGTAAAAAGCCTCATTCAAAAATACAGACAAGGAATAGAGTTGGTCCTAAAAACCAGCTTGTGTTAGGCTATTTCCTTGTTTCTGCACTGTATGTGAAGTCTGCTGGAATATTGCATAGAGGTTTGTGAGGCCTTAAAAACTTTCATATGAATTTAATCTTTTTTCTTTTGAAAATTAATATGCTACACATAAAATTGAGCCACAAGTTACGTAGAAAGCACTGGTTTCAATATAAGAAGTGGGTTTCCTGGATAAGCTCATCAAAACTCCCGATTTATCACTGCAAAAGTTGGAAGCAGAGGTCTTGCATCACAATGTGAGAAACTTCTCCTGGTTTGTAAGTGAAGAAACCTACAGCAAGTTTTATTCTGGTTTTTGTTTGAGAAAAGCATCTGTGTCTGTGCCAAGGGCAGCACTGGTTATCCTTTACCTTGTGTATTTGACTTGGCAGAGTTGACCAGACAGCTTTGGCTGGAGGCAGTGTCCATACTCAGGTTTTTTTGTCAGATATAGTCAATGTTTAACATGTCAGTGCCCACCTGTGGGTCTCCATTTACAGGATGGGGATATTTTGGGGTTTTTTAAATTTGTTTCTGGCATATCCTGTTCTGCTCATACAGGCCAGGACATGTTTTCTCTCTGGCAGTGGCAAGAATAGAAATTGAAATTGCTGCTATATGACAAGCACAAAGACTTGTGTGATGATCTGATCTTGGACATTTCTCCATGTACAACACTTAGCCACGATGCCTTCTGCTCCCATCCTGTCAGGTTATTCATGTTAAGAGGGAGTTTTCAGGTAGCTTTTCCTTCTCTGAATGTGAGAATGGGAGTGATGACACTTGATATGTCTGAGCAGAAATTTAATTTTACTGAGTTGTTGGGTTTTTTTTTTTTCTCATAATATCCTAATTAAAAGAAAGGAGGAGGAGGAGGAGCCCCAGAGGCTGGCAGCCCCTCTGGTGTGGGCTCAGCAGTCCTTGGTTGGCATTTAAGGACATTTCAGAATAAATACCCATCACCAAAGGATGTGGGACTGATAGCACATGATGATAGTTGATTACACCTGAATTAAATGTGGCGATACCCTGGTAATGTTTCTGAGTGAGAGAATCACTGTGGGTGGCTGTGCTTGGTTTTCCTTCTTTATACAGCCTTCCCCTGTTTTGGGTGGGCAGGGAATGAGAGCATCCAGCTGCCATCTTTCCTGCTTTGCTTCTGCTGTGTTAAATGTTGCTGACAAAGCAAATGAGAAATCGGAATTGTCAGCCAAAAAACAATTGTAGCTCACAGTGAAACAGAAAATATCCACTCCCCTTTGGCAAATCCAGTCCTTTCACATCTGCTTAAAGGGTTTAAGCAATATGTGGACTTGGCAAAAAAAGGGCCCATAGAGTCTGGGTGATGATTTGCTGCTGAATGCTGTAATTACAAGGAGGCAAATGTACTTTGTGTTGGAAGTCACCAGCATGCAGAATCATTGGGGTTTTGCTGAGAATTATGGAATGGTTTGGGTTGGAAGGGACTTTAAAGACCATCTTGTTCCAATTCCCTGCCATGGGCAGGGACACTTTCCACTATCCTGGGTTGGTCCAAGCCCTGTCCAACCTGGCCTTGAACAATTCCAGGGATGGGGCAGCCACAGCTCTGTGCCAGGGCCTCACCACCCTCAGAGGGAAGAATTTTTTCCTACCATCTAGCTGAGATCTGTTCAGAAACTTCACTTCTATCCTACACACATCTAAATGGTCTAACTATCACGGCTTGCTATCTCCAGCCCTGTCTGAACTGGGGGCATCTTTCTCCATAAAACAATATTTTCATATTATTAATAGTTAATACAGCAGGGGCCAAGGGCAGAATCCTTCCTTGGAGCTTTTATGAGTGAAATTCATGGCATGGTTTCATGGTTGTGAAGTCATCTCTTTTAAAAAGCTACATGATTTCTGATGCACTAAACTAATTCAGCCAAGATCAGGGTTCTTGACTCAGGCCAGCTTTGTTGTGTGGGAAGGACCTAATCCTGCATTCAGTGTTTCGCTTTCTTCTTGGATTTTCTCTAATTTCCTCCTGTTTTCCTTTTCAAGCTCTATTTTTCTTTCAAAATCAACCAATTCCTCACATTCCTGCCATTCTGCTATGTAATGTTGTTAATATCACAGATACTGTGTAAATCTTAGGAGAGTCATTGATGCCTTTGCATCTTTCAGTTTTATTCTTTTAGTGAATTCCTCGCATGCGCAGTGCTGTACATCCCTGCAGGATCTTATCCTAGGTCTTCATTTTCTGAGTGTAAAGGGTGTACTTTTGCACATCCCTGTTACTCCCACTTTGTTTCATCATGCCTGATGAAATTAGGGTATGTTCCATACCAGTACAGAACCAAGAGCCCCTGTTTCTAGCAGCTTTTAGCCAGGCAGCAGCACTGGTGTTTTAAGGCAGCCCATTTGACCTTTAGTGTGGCAGTGAGGTTTCAGGTTGCTCAACCTCTGGTCCAGATACAGACCTGTGATGGAGAATCATCCATCAGCCTGAGGATGGGAGTGATTTATCTTAATTCAGTGCCTACAGTGCTCAGAAAAACTAGGGGTTTATCCCATAGGGGAAATGGAGTGATTTTAAAGGGGACTCCCTGAATCTGAACAGGATGAGTCTGGGGCATCAGCAGAGACAGCTCAGTAGCACCAAGAATGAGAACATGGATGAGGAACTCACAACCCAGATGTAAATCTTAATCCCGTGCTCACTCTGTCCTAAAAGAGAGTTTATGCAAAGATGAGGAGCCTGGGAAGAGAAGCGAGCAGAGCAGGACTGAGAGAGGTACTGCAGATCTGGAGTGGGGGTGAGATACTGCTTATCTTTAGTCACTAACCTGCTTATTTGGAGAGGAGACATCTACCCACAGCTGTGGAAGTCTGGAAATACTCTTGGAATGATGCAGCTTGCTAAGTGCAGGTACTAGGAATGGATTGATCCTTTTACGTGGTGTTTATTCTTGAAAAGGTGAACTTTGGTTTTCCGGCCAAGTCCCAAATCACCTCAATAAAAGAGCTGTGTTGGAAACTTGAAAGGGTTGTTGAGTACTGAAGAGGGAAATGGGTCAATTAACTGTTGGATCATATTTAACTGTGGATAAATGAACCTTTGAACTGCACCCTGCTCCAAGCTCTAAGGTCTGAGCAGTACAGGAAATGTATTCTTTGGTAGCACTCTGGGTTTTGGAGTATATCATTTACTCAAAGTGTATTATGTACTTTGTGTGCTTTATATTGTATCTCAAAGTATAATGAGGTTGATAAAAGTGTTTCTAATTGTTGAAATCACAGTTCAGCAATGCCAATAACTTAACACCCTCCCTGTGATAGAAGAAAATGTTTTTCTTGTTATAGTTATAGACAATAAATTAATGTACCCTGAGAGAAATCCATGTGGGAAGTTTCCTGGCAACTTCCCTGGTACTTTCTTATTCCTTTGAGAAGGACAGTAAGCTCAGGTCAGGTGTTGGGAGCTCAGGGTTTAAATGCTGCTTAGCCCTCGTGTTTTTTTGAGGGCAGGCAGGAGCTGACAGGGCAGCTGAATTTTTCATGTTTCCTTTTGATGTCTCCACACTTCACAGAATAAAGGTAGTTATGTGTGACCAAGTGTGAGGCTTGGTGTCTGTATCCTTCTTTCTCCAGTGGATCCATTGTTTGGTTGCACTGTTTCAGGAATTAATAAATTAATGTTTGAGAGATGTTCAAACAAAGACTCTATTTTATCATTTGCTGATTACCATGGTTAAATAAAACAATTGCTCAACAGTGTTATCCAGGAGTTTTTTGTGTAACCACACATAAAACATGGTATTTCCTAAAATGTTCCTTTCTACCCCTCGAGGTGTCCAAGCTTAGACTTTTGCATGGAAGTGCTTTGGGCTGTGGTGGGAGCTGACACCTCTCTGCATCTTCTGGTTAGGACAGCAGAGCTCCAGGAGGGGCTTGGTGGGAAATCAGATGTGAGGCTTCTGCAAGATTCTTATTGTAATGTTGAGATAGAGTGGAAATTATTCCTGTGAAGTGAACTCTGGAGTTCACTTCCTTAGGTAGGGTTTGAGTCCAGTCTGTGTACAGCAACCAGAGTTGTGTAGAGAGCTCACAGCCAGACCTGTTGTGCTCAAGTCCCTACCTGTAAAAATGGATTTTCAAGAAAGTTGTTGCCATTGTCCCATCTCTGTGAGGGGCAGGACATGCCCCTCAGCGAGTGACCAGAGTGGCCTGGTGCTCCTGACACGTGGGGAACGCCGGGAGGGAACGCGTTTCGGATTCCGGCTGGGGTTTCCAGTTACAGCTTTTCTATTCAACCCTTGGTGAGGCTGGAAACTTCTGCCAGCTGTCAGCTTCGGAGCAAGTGGCAATCTGCCTTCTCAAACAAATGGCCTCCATGTTTATTTTCGGTTTCATGGTTGTTGCACTTGCTGCAGTCACGGATCCTGGCGG
The DNA here is from genome assembly GCF_963662255.1 of Cinclus cinclus. NCBI lineage: Eukaryota > Metazoa > Chordata > Aves > Passeriformes > Cinclidae > Cinclus > Cinclus cinclus. The sequence goes on along the minus strand of NC_085051.1, from coordinate 7,118,663 downwards.
AGAGCATCCTTGATACTCCAGTAAGGAATGCAGCGATCGCCTGTTGTGACTGGGGCTTCAGCTAGCCTGCTTCATGCAAATGCGAATAGCAGAAAGCCCTGACCCATGGAATAACCAATGGAATAATCCATTTAGGACCTCAGTAACTGAGAGTAACTGAGTAACTTCATGCTATGGTTTCTACATCATGAGCAAAGGGACTTTTTATGGGATGCAAAGACTGAGTGCGCTCAAGGGTGGCGGTAGAGGGAAGTAAATAATTATTACAATGCATTTTCTTTTTATGTCTCCTTTTTTTCTATTTTTTTTGTTTGTTCTTGAGCAGATTGAAAACATAGACGCGTGCCTGAGTTTCTTGGCTGCTAAGGGGATTAACATCCAGGGGCTGTCAGCAGAAGGTGAGTCCATTGGTTGTTGAAGATTTCATTCATTATGAACCTGAATTATTACCTGTGATTTCAACTAGAACACAGAGTGTAATGAAAGATTAATAAGGTCAATTTAAACTTCTGACAGTCTTTACTTATTTTTTTCCCCATTTCAGTGTGAAAGGTAGATAAAATACATGTTTCTACACAGCCAACTTGTAAAAATAATCAATGAGACCAAATTAGAACTCAGTCAGTTCTTTACAACTTTCTGTTTAAAACCAGAAATTTCTTATCTCAGTTCTATAATTTGCACATTGATCAGTGTATATTTTACAGATAAAAGTGAACTGCTGTCAGTTGTTGAAAAATTTCTTTCCTTGTTCTTCAGTTATTCTCTTACCTGAACAGCCATCCTACTTTCTTCTCATTTTAAAGATTTTTTTCTTGTTTCCGAGTGCACAAAACAATTAAATCCAAATGTTATGATAAGAAAAAAAGACAACATTTTGACCTCTAATTAATCACTCTGCTTTTGAAGAGCATCAGAATTTTTCTGAAACCAAACTAGGTTTACTGTATTCCTTTATGCCAGGATGTGTGTGGTACCTGTTGGCTCAGAAGCTGTTTAGCCATTATCTTATTAAGAGATCAGAGAGATTTCTGTCATCCTCAGCACCAGCTTTCTCTTGTATTTTCATTTAAATATGCTGGAAAAGCAGTTGGGTTCAGTAGCTGAATAGATGATATGACATCTCCATCAGTGCTGTACAGAACAAATAATTGAATGTGTGGCATCAGGTGAGACTTCAAAGTTATATTTGATAACTGAGTCTTAAACAAACAAACTTAGTTTGGAGGGGGAGACTGCAGCAAAATAGCAGATATTTAGTATGCTTTGTTCTAACCTGAACACACCACAGCTAGGAGAAGAGGAGGCTGAATTTTAGGTGTATTCTTAGGCTGGATTAAAACAACAATAACAAGTATCTTCCTCCAAAGAGAAGCTTTACTATGGTCCACCTCAGTGCTGCCAGCATTATATGCCTCAGTTTCTCAGTTATAACCAGAAGGATTCTTATGTCAAGAAAAGAAAGCATAAGCTAAAACTTCAAACAGCAGAAAATTTGTTTGCCAGGAAATGATTAAAAAGAAAATGCAGCTGAGTCAGTTGTAAAGGCCAATTTTGACCTTAGCATGGAAATATTGTAAAAATACGTTTCACATTATTTACCTGTCTCGATAGAAGGTAAAATCTAAGTGAAATTGCAGGTGAGTGATGACAGAACTGTCTAGCTGTACAAAGTTGGCAGTGTGGTGTTGCTCACGCTGGGGAAGGGACAGCATGATTAATGCTCGTGGCTCTCCTGCCAAGTCACAAGTCAGGCCCAGCAGGATACATGTGCTTCCCATGGCTTTGCTGATTTGGGATTTCTGCCTTTCTGTTACACTATCTAGGAATTGGTGTATTAAATCACATGGAAGCTAAGAAAGGACCAGTAATGTTTGCTGCCAGCACATAAATGGGAGCATTTACTGGCTCCACCACTAACATTGAAGGAAGAAAGTGAGAACAGCTAGAGAGGGGGAGGGAACAAATATATTTTTATAAAATAAGTTAAAATACTTGAATGCACCAGTAAAGTAAATTTCTCTTTCTAGTTGCTCTGGCACTGTGTTGAGGCACACAGAATCATTTAAAGTGAGGAATGTTGTTACCAAACAAGCCAGTGTTTCTGTGCAAGTTGCCAAGACCTGCTAGGTCAACTGCAAATAACTTTATTTACTTCACTGGCAGATCCTCATCTAGGAGGAAGGAAAAGCTTGTGATTGCTTCCAAACGGGAATAATCAATGAAGTCTCCTGGGTTTGTTAAGAGCACGTATTTTTCAATAGTGCAGCTTCAGTGTGGAGGGAAGTGAACAGTTCAAAACTGGAATTTGGATGACTCCTAAATGTTGAAATAATTTGGGACTGCATGTGTCATATCCTTCTAGTGTTGAAAAATCCTGCTTTGATATGTGCATGCCACTTACACAGAGTCTATTTTGATGGATTTATGCAATGGAGCTGCTGAGAATCTGCAGTCACTGATGACTGCTGTGCTAGAGGCTTCCCTTTCTTAGAAACGTGGAGGCAGAAAGGCATCCCCTCATCAGAGATCCTTAAAAATCTAAAATCTCCATTTGTGGTTACTAAAGAAAAGTGCAGACAGCTGGAGACTTCTTTTCACTTCTTTCTGCAAATTTTTATTGTTCATTCTTTGAACTGTCTTGCCATACCCCTCCTCTTAGATTTGTTTAGGCTCCTGGAATTGCAGCTTCCCAGCAAAGCTTACTCTCCTTCACACAATATCTCCTTGCTCTCAAGATATTGAAGATACTGGAGGACAGAAATATGCAGTAGAAACTCAGATTGATATCACAGATAGGCACCTGCACATCGTTTGGATAACTGATGAGCTGGATAATAATCAGCTGAACACATCATGGAACAGTGATATGGGGAAACAAGCACCAACAGGGATATCCCAGGCTGAAAATCTCCAAAGAGTGGATTGGTGGGGTTTCTTAGGAAAACCAAATTCCAGTTTCCTCTCACGTGTCTGGAGTGTTTGTTTTCCGAATCCTGGACATTAATTTTTGGCTCCACATTTAGAATGGGTAGTTGACATCCTGGTCCTTATCTAAGTCAATATGATACTAGGGCTGACCATGGGCTGGAGAGGACTTGAAGCAGGAAGCATTTGAGACTCTGCTGATGTGCAGAGTGCAGTGAGGCTGAAGTACTCTCTGAAATACTCCCTTTTGTATGAAGTGCAGGGTAGAACTGCCAGAATTACCTCAGTTTTTAAGATAAAAGAAACAGAGGTACCTCTGAAAGTCTGATTTAAAATGTTTTGTTTCAGATCCAGAGGGAAAGAGACTGCGTTAACTCATTAAAAGTGTTCTTTTGATTATTTGGTCAAAAGCAGGTTGTCTTTCTGATAAATTCAGCAGAAAACTGAATGGCCATAGAAAACAACAGGTCGTGGGTGGGTTATTCTTAAAATTGCCTCACACTTCACATAGAAATCAGTTTCCAGTTGCATATAGCTTTGCTAAATTTAAACAAGCAGGCCCATGGTAATTTCTTTTATCTTCTGGCCTGTATTTGTGCAGTTAAGCTTCCCAGTGCCTCTAGATCTGTTTAGTTATGCTTCAACCTGTGAGTAAATGCTACTTTCCTTACAGTTCCCATGAGTAATTTGAGTTCTTTATGGGAGATAAGGAAATCCTTTTTACTGTGTTCTGCTGTATTTTGTGTCTGTTCTACTTCTGTCTCTGTCCTCCCAAGCTAAACACAGATTACTGAAGAGAACCTGCAGGTCAGAGAAGGAACCTGGTGCAGTGAGAGAAGGGGTGGGTTTGTGCATGGCACGGCACGGCGACAGGAGTGGGCTGGAAAAAGGGGAAACAGGCAGGATTAACTGGGACCCCACTGTTCAGGGAGAGACTAAAATTGGCCAAGAAAACAATGGAAGACCATAAATGGCTGCTGAAGGGCCCTGGGAATGTCAATCCTTTAAACAAGGAAATGAGACATCGGTGGTGGGAGAGAGCACCGACGGAGGGGCCAGGCTGCAGGGAAAGAATGGCTACTTAAACTGAGTCAAAAAGTAGGAGAAGAAAGGAATATCCTGGGTCTTGGTGATGACCAGGGCCACTTAGAGAAGGGCTGATATTCTCTGAAGACATGGTCATGGGTTGAGACAAATTTCAGAAAGAAAGTAGATTGTATTAGTGGCTGGGAAGGGAAAGTAGACTGAAGTGCAGGTAGACAAGGAGACCAAAGGTGGAAGCTGGTACGGAACGGGAAACAACAGTTTGAAATCTTGAGCCTTGGATCTGCTGGGTAAAGTACTTAGGATTAGGAACAGAAGCTTGTTTATACAGCAAAGAGGAGCAATGTGAGCAGAAATGTGGCTGGGAGAGGGAGTAAAGGATGGGGTGAGGCCCATCACAAACTCAGAGCAGCCTTTCAGCCAGAACTGGAAACAAATGAAAATTCTGGTTGTTGCCTTTGTGCTTGGCCACTGTCTTGCCACATTTTCTTTTCTTTTCTTTTCTTTTCTTTTCTTTTCTTTTCTTTTCTTTTCTTTTCTTTTCTTTTCTTTTCTTTTCTTTTCTTTTCTTTTCTTTTCTTTTCTTTTCTTTTCTTTTCTTTTCTTTCCTTTCCTTTCCTTTCCTTTCCTTTCCTTTCCTTTCCTTTCCTTTCCTTTCCTTTCCTTTCCTTTCCTTTCCTTTCCTTTCCTTTCCTTTCCTTTCCTTTCCTTTCCTTTCCTTTCCTTTCCTTTCCTTTCCTTTCCTTTCCTTTCCTTTCCTTTCCTTTCCTTTCCTTTCCTTTCCTTTCCTTTCCTTTCCTTTCCTTTCCTTTCCTTTCCTTTCCTTTCCTTTCCTTTCCTTTCCTTTCCTTTCCTTTCCTTTCCTTTCCTTTCTTTTCTTTTCTTTTCTTTTCTTTTCTTTTCTTTTCTTTTCTTTTCTTTTCTTTTCTTTTCTTTCCTTTCCTTTTCTTTTCTTTTCTTTCCTTTTCTTTTCTTTCCTTTTCTTTTCTTTCCTTTTCTTTTCTTTCCTTTTCTTTTCTTTCCTTTCTTCCTTTCTTCCTTTCTTCCTTTCTTCCTTTCTTCCTTTCTTCCTTCCTTTCCTTCCTTTCCTTCCTTTCCTTCCTTTCCTTCCTTTCCTTCCTTTCCTTCCTTTCCTTCCTTTCCTTCCTTCCTTTCCTTCCTTTCTTTCTTTCTTTCTTTCTTTCTTTCCTTCCTTCCTGGAATCCTTCCTTCCTGGAATCCTTCCTTCCTTCTCATAGGGCAACAATCAGCTTTTAGTTCAAGTGATCTGTACAGCACAGGCAAAAGTTCAGACCTTTGATGTAGCTTTTAAAATTTCCTTTTTAAATTTAAACATGCTAAATAATTTAAGTCACAGCACATTAAGGTTGTCTGCAAGGAAGAATTTTCCCTCTTGCCTATTAATTACAATACAGTGATTAAGTGCATGGTCTGATGCACCTCTTCATCTTTGTATTTCTGTTTGTTTTTCACATTTTTGCGTTTGATATTGCATAGAAGAATAGGATGACATTCAGGAATTGAAAAGTTTATAGTTCTATAGCTCAACTGTCAAGCTGTCTGTAGGTACCTTGGGTGCCCTTCCCTTATCAGCTTGTGATAGTGTCAAAGCTGGTAATTACCTATTTGAATGCAGCTATGTCACCAAATAACCATATTTTCTAGTGCAAAACTTGCATCTAATTTTCTTAGTGGAAATTATTATTCTGATATTCCAGAAATATATGTGAGAATGGTATAGTTTCTTCCTTGTGCAATTTTAGGACTGAGAAATCAATTACAGTGTGCTGTCCTCAATAGAGTTGTTAGTGTGGAGGTTCTGTTTTGGGGGTTTTAGCTATGTTAGTTTAAAGGAAAGATTTAAAGGGACTTGCTTTTGAAGCACACTGGCATTAACACAGACTGCAGTGGAAATGTGAGATACTGCTCAATCACCGCAGGGGAGAGATTAGTTATTTATTTGTTGTTGATGCTCACTGGCAATCAACTGTAATGCCAATTAGATGTGCAGAAAGAAACTTATCCTAAAGGATATCCCAAAGGAACTCAGTTCAGACAGTGTTCTGGGGATGCAGTGGCTGACCCACTGCAGTGTTGGAAAGAAAACACCCACTGATGGCTGACGAGTGACTTCTCAACTTTGCCTTACAGAAATCAGGAATGGGAATCTGAAGGCCATCCTGGGCCTCTTCTTCAGCCTGTCTCGGTACAAGCAGCAGCAGCAGCAGCCCCAGCTCCATCCCTCCCAGCAAGCAGGGCCTCCATCCCAGTGCCAGGTGGGGGGCTCTCAGCAGCCGGCGCCAGCTCCGCTCCAGGCTCCATGCCAGCAGCCCCCACAAGCTGTGCAGCATCAGTTCAAAGCACAATCAGAAATGCAGTCCAGGTGGGGAAATATCCTCAGAGTTGTTGGGGTTTTTTTCCATTATTTATCTCTTTTTTTTTTTTTTTGCTTCTCTTTGCAGGTCTTAAAAAGCCAAAGAGACTCCTTTCTTTAGTCCTGCTCTAGAATAAAGGGCGTAGGGAATGGAATGCTGGGTAGCAATTGACTTCAAGCCTTTGGAAATCAAAACGTGTGTGTTTAAATGTGTTCTCAGTGCTGGGAATCTGCAGCCCAATGGGTGCAACATCCCTGCTTGACCAAGTAACCACAGTATTGTAAAAGGATGTTTTTCTCACTATTCCTTTTGCTTCTTTCTACTCACAAAGCATCCACATTGTTAACCTTATAAATGCTTCATATGCTTTAGGCATATGAAAACCAACTTCAGTCCTAAGAATACAAGAGTATCATTCTTCACTAAGAAATGGAAGAGTTACCTTCCACTGTGGGGAAGGATTACTCTGACAGAGGTAGAAGAAACAGAGCTCAAAAATGCCTGGTGGCAGCCAAATTGAATCTAGACCTTTAGGTCAAAAATAATATGTTGCTTGCTTTACATGAAAAATGATTTTCATAGTTGGTGTTTTATGGCACTCCCAGATCAGACTACAAATGACTAGAGAGGAGTTTTGTTCCTTGAATGCCTTTAATACTAGGAGTGCTCTGCCCAGGTTGGAGTAAAAGTTTTCTGAGGCAGTACCACCACGTGTAGCCTTCTCCTGGTCTAACCCTTGCACTGCTAAAACAGGGAGGGTTTAGTGGGGATAAGAAGCAGAATTAAAAGCAGAAATCATATTTGCACAATTACTGAAGTATGAAGGCTTTTTGTTTTTACGTATCTCACATTGAGGCTTGTTTGTGTTAACACACCTTGAGGTGAACACTGGCTTAAGTGCTGCCTTATGAGGGATATAAACAATTTAACTGAAGCATTCCAAGTGAGACTACTCAGAGGTAATTTGGGTTTGGCTTTTATGTCTTTCTTCACAAATTATGCTCATTTGGGTGTAAACAATAGTTTTGTTTAATTGAAAAACTTAGTGTTCCTACAGCACGTATAAACAGGAAATAATGACTAAAATGAGGATGTATTTGAAGATATATCTGCAGCTTTTCTGTCAGACATGCAGAGATGCTGAGCACTGTTTTGCTATTTTCAGTCCGTTGTGTAGATTGGGCTGGGTTTCAAATAACTGAAAAATATGTATATCCTGAAGATCTTTAATGTCATGTTTTCTTAATGTGTACTAAAGTCAAATTCAGATTTTACAGAAAATACATATAATAATGGAGTGAGAAGGAAAAGAGGAATAGAGTTGGGGGTTGCATGCAGATTTGCATGTTCATTACTCTGTAAAAAATAATTCATTTCAGACTGTAGTTGTTTTGACTTGAAGTCATACTTGGGCAAGAGCCTTTATATTCCAGTGAAATTCATAAAAAACCCTTTTCTCCCTAAAACTAGTTACTAAGTTCAATGGCTTTAAAAAAAAAAAAAGTTTCTTTGTTCAATGTTCTCTTCCACTTTTTCTTTCCTGTCACAGTGCATCTCCCAGGGACTCATCTCAAAGCAAAATCATCCGATTCACTCTTGGTCAGAAAAGGTCTTCTAGGTTAGCACTTCTTCATCTTCTGCAAAGCATGAACAATCCTTTTGCAATATTTCTGGGTGCATGTTTAGGGTTCCTGTTGAAAACAGTTTGTAACTAGGCCTTTACAAATGCCTGAAATGGGAAAGTTTTAGATGGATTTAATTTTTTTCTCCATATTTTTTTTGTTTGTTTGTTTTATGAGGTGTGGAATGCATTTTGGCCCTCAAGGAGATAATTTGATTTTCTTGTTCTTAGGAGCTTTTGCTTTTGAGAAAAAAACATGGTTCTGGGAATTCTCGCTCCACTGTATTAATTATATTTTGCTCTGCATTATTGAAATCATAGAATCCTAGAATGTTTTGGTTTGGAAGTGACCTTAAAGGCCAATATCTCAGCTAGTGAGGAGAATACCAGCTGCATGATGTGAGCCCCAGGAGCACTGTGTGGCTCTTGCTCATCAGAGCCCCTGCTCTCCCCAGTGCTCCCACCCTCAGCACCTGGAAGTGAATCACAGGGATTTCAGTCCATTGTTTCCCTGGATCCCAGCATGACTTGCATGCCAGCTCATCTGTCCATCTCATCTCAGTGATCCTAAGGGTTGCTGTGGGTATTAGTCTGGTTAATAATCTTGTTATTTAAATGCTTGACTAGAATACAGTTTTAAGCTGGTAAATTATGCCGTACTGTTTTTGCTAAGATTGTGAACTATAGCTTATGATCTTTATTCAGTTTGTATAGATTGTTTTTTCTGCTGTATAATTTGGATTTATTTCCCACATCAAATTTCTTATATGCTGACAGTGAATCTCTGCAGAATAATCCCTGTTAAAAAGTTCCACATTTCCTGTTCATGTTCTTCCTTGATCATAATTATGGCTTGACAGCTCGTATTTGCTTAACAGAGGTGCTGAGGAGTAGTAAAAGAGAGTGTTCTTCAAGCTCAATACCTTCTCTCTAAATAACAAGAGCCCAGAAGTGTCTCCCTGAACCTGATTTTTTTCCTTAGATTTCACAGGCACTGGTGTGATGTATCTTGACCTAATACCAAAAGCATGGGCTTTAAACCAGTTAGTTAAACTACAATCTACAATGGGGGAAAAAAGTCTAAGAGAAAGGATATCTTCAAGAGTGCTGTTAGAACGTGGGTTTTTTGTTCTTGGTGTGTTTTTATTGGCAGTGACAATACTGACTCAGATGGAAAACTTGTCACTTCTTAAGTGGTCACATGGTTTGAGGAGCTTTGTTTACTTTCAAATGTGACAGCTTTGCAAAACCTGTGTGGATATGTGTGGGGAGCCTTTTCTTCTCCATCAGTACAGGAAGATTGTCCCTTCCCTACTGCTGGAAAAGTCCCCTCCCATACTGGGGCCCATGGAGCCATCCTGGGGTGGGTGCCCCATACTCAGTGTTTCAAAACTGGGTGGCAGCTTTGGGTTGAGGTACCTTGTAGAAAACCTGTCTTGTTTCCTGCCAAACAAAATGAACTTTTCATGAACTTCCTTGTCTTGGTGACTTCCTCAAAAAGTTCTATTTGTCACTGGTTGCCCTAAGCTTCTTCCCCTGTGGTCTCCTCTACAGTGGGTGAAGCCTCTCTAGGGTTTTCTCATGGACCCTTTGCTGCAGTGATGGGTATGGACAACTTTTTAGCACCCCCCAGTGCTGGAAAAAGCTGGATAATTTGAGAGACTGGTCTAAAAGTCAACCTCAGAACCATGATGCGCTGTGCTGAATCTGTGGTGGTTTGAGCTTGTAAATTAATTTTTGGGTTTGTATTTGAATGATGCCATCATGTCTTAGACTCTTTCGAGCTTTGAAAGCATGTGCATGCAGCTGCTGACATTTTGGCTTTTTCTTCATGTTTATTTTAATATTTTCTCTTTCTTCACTAGTGTTGGATAAATAAGTTTAATTTAGGAAACCCTGCCAGTTTCCTTCCTGGCTTCTCTTCCTTCTCTCAGAGGCACGATGGTGATTTGGTCAGTTGCATCCCCACTCACTTTGACAACTGGGACTTCTTCCTTTTGTCTTATTATTGACACAACTTATTTAAATAGATTTTTGTCTTTTATATAAAGAAGTTTTAAAAAGATTCTGCTTGTAAATGTTGGCTTTGAAGTGTTCTGAGATGTGATGACAGTGGCTTTCCTGAATCTGTTGGGCTTTTTAGAGAAGTCTTCCACCTTCCTTTTTGCCTGAAAAATATAAAAGCTTGTTTTCTTACTCCTGAATAACTGCATTATTTTTTCCTAGTTAATCAACTAAAGCTGGTAAATACAGGCTATGGTAAGAAAAGGCTGTCCAGTTTAAACCAGAGGCTTATACCAGCTAATAATATTATAGCATTACCATCAGCTGGTATACCTGCTGATAATTTGGTTACTCTAGCAGAGCGTACTGAAGCGTTGTGTGATTTGTGTAGGCTCAAATAATTAAACCAAGTTAAAGTTTTGCTAGGCTTGGCTGTTGAGCTTTGTAGCTGTCAGGGCAGAGATGTGATGTGCTTCTCTATAAAGGAAAAAGCAGCAAAGTTTCATCTTATTCTTACTTCTGAAATAAGGGTAGCCCTTATGTGGCCAGCATGCGATGAAGTGTCTGGCAGTCTGGTTTAAGAACAGCAGTGCCTCACTTAGTCTTAGCCTTTTGCTGGAGGTATTGCTCCAGTGAATTTACACGCAACTACTTCTGATTCACCACACGTATGGCAGGTGACTGTTAATTTTGTCTCAGGACTTTTTTCCTGGTGTAAAGCAATTCAGACTGTAACTTGTTTGACATGTATTTTTCATCTAAGAAGATTCTTTGATTTGTTCTTACAGAAGTGGAAAGACCCTTATGAGCCTATACTTGTGCTGTTGATCCTTTTATTTTCAGCTTATGCATGGTATCCCATAGTTTCTTGCCCAGAGTTTTTTTGGTTTTTTGGTTTTTTTTTTTACCTATGTTTAAACGTTCTGTAAATTCTTCCACCAGACTTCCAGGTCCCACCACGAGGGTGTCCGCTGCGGGCAGCGAGGCCAAAACTCGTGGTTCCATCAGTGCCAACAACAGACGTAGCCAGAGCTTTAACAACTACGACAAATCTAAGCCTGGGCTTCTCCCTGCAACCCCAACAAGCAGCAATGACAAAGGTAAGCACTTAATCATTTGGGTTTTTCTTAATAGTGGCTTCATTCAGAGGAAAGTGTATTTTCTGTTTATCTCCAGAAGTTGTAAGACTGTCTAAAAGTTGTGTGTTGTAAACTTGATGTCTACAATCCAAAAGCCAGCTGTCTCTTCTTGAAAAAAGTATTTTCCTCCTTTAACATATCTGAAGTTGTGACTTGCTGGCCTGAAGGTACATCCGAAAAATAACTCTAAAAAGTCCTGGCACTGGTGAACCATGTTTTTCATTTTGCTTCAGCTGCAGATAAGGGGGAATGAATTAATCATAAAATAAGGCATTTTGATGAGTAGTTTGACAAGAATGAAAAATGACCACTAAAGACTTCTGCAAAGGTTTTATATGATAAATAGTACCATTTGCTTTTATTTCCATCACTGCTTTGGAAGATCCCATAAGACACAAAATTACACAATTTCAGTACAATTTCAGGAATCATCTAGTGTTGTGTTTGAAGGCAGGAACTTATTACGTTTTATAAACATTGCAGTGAAACCATGTCTGTGGCAGTGCATCAGAAACACTCAGAGCCATGCTGTGTGCGAAGCAGAGCTTTTTTTGAATGACATTTACTGACTTTGTGTCCATTCACTAGTTTAGTAAACTGACAGCATTCATTAGCTTGAGTTTTGTAGCTCTGAGTGGGGCTCGGGGGCTGTGGCTGGTGAGAACTGAGCGCATCTCTCCAGTCTGGCACGGTCAAACAATCGGCGTGGGCTGGCGGCAAGCTCCACATCCCTAAAGTCATTCTGCTGACAAAGAGGGGCCAGCACTGGCCTTCAGCACAGGCTCCTTGCAGTGACTTGACAGTCACAGCCTTCAGGCTCCAGTCTCCTCGCTGGCCATGCACAAGTTCTGATGACTGTAATGAGCATTTTGCTCCCGGGGAAAGCGCTGGTCTGGGTCGGCTTCCCTGTGGTTCTCATGCTCGAGTCTTTCCAGGAAACTCTGGTCTTCCTTCTCTAGAAATTGTTGTCCTAGGACTGCATGTCAGTAGGTTTTGGAATTTTTCCCCAAAAGGGTTATGGTGGCAGTGGAGGATCCTCAGCATCCTTCAGGGACATTGTGAAGCACTCTGATCAGATTTTGTACAGCAGAAAAATAAAATTAACCGCCGTGTAATAGAATTGTTAGAATTATATTAGAGATTAATTTATCAGCATACTAAGATAATAATTTAGCAATATTCTACTTTGCTAAATCCATCCGAGCTCTTTTAGAAGGTACAGTGTGGAAACAGTAGTGATTTAACTGTTACATCAGCATGTAATAATTGTATCTAAATCTGAATCAGATCTGGCTTTCAGTTCAAAGAGCAAGCTAACAGCTTTTAGTGTGAGCAGTAGAATCCTTGTTTTCCTGTGTAATATTTCCCCAGTCTCTTTCTTTGGCCTTCTTGTGAATATTCTTCTGCACATGTCCCATAAGCACTGGGGAGAGGAGTGGGATTTGTCTTGTCCTGCAGCATGGGTTGGTTGGCTGGATGATCCCTACTCCACATGGGATGTGTGATGTGAAGCTGCATGGAGGAGAAGACTTCCATCTATTTTAGCTTTTTCTCAGTTTGCCAAGATTACTAAATAAGGAAATTAAAGTACTGGTTTTAGTCTTCCAAAAAGAAAAAGAAAGGAAGAAGTCCTTATGCATACAAAGAAATAATAATAATTTGTCAAATAACTTAAATATCAACTGCTTTTAGACAGTTCTGGGAACCCTCATTCCTCACTGTAATTCATCTCCTGAGAAAGATAAACTGGTTGCTGAAGAAGCACATGAGATGTACTGCTTCTTACAAATATTACAAATGACTAAAGGAAACAAGGCTGGTTCTTAGGCTGACAATCTACATAAGTTGCATTAACTACTCAGAATTTTGCTCTGGTCAAAATTTCCAGTCATAAATTACGGTCTTTTGAAAGAAAAAAAAAAGCCTTATGTAAAGTTGAACTTGAACTTTTCTTAAAAGTGTAATCATGACACAAAGTTGGTCTGCATCCATGAGAAACAAAAGCAATTGGTCTGACAAATTTTTGGCTTATTTTGAAGTTAATTGTAACATTGCCAGGCAAAGTTTATTGTCAAAGTGCTAAGACAGTTCGGGTTTTCTGACCCATATCCTGTGTTTTGCCTAAGAAAATGAGACTTACATGACTGTGCTGTGTGCCAGGCTTGGTAGGTGTTCACCTCCTTACCCAGTACCTGCTCTGTTGTGTGTTTTTGAGGAAGGAAATGGGAGAAATAAAAAGTCAGCCTCTTCTGGCATGATTTGTTACCTTGTAACAGAAGGTAGCCTTCAGTGTTTGAATGTTTGAATCATGTCTTACAGAAAGTAGGTTATAATTTTTAGCTTTTATTCATCTGTAGCCTTTCCCTCCGAAAAAAATGCAAATTGTCTTGTTAGTCAATTGTCTGTGTCTCATGGCAATGAAAGTGCATTAATTCAAACAGAATGCATCAGAAAGGAAAAGGACAGCAAATGGAGCATGGAAGAGCAGCCAGCTACTGGGAAATAAACAACCTAGATTTTTAGAAGGAGTCTATAAATCAGTTACTGATGAGACCACTGATTTTCTAGAAATCCTGGGGAAAGGATTTGTGTGATACCAGAAATGATTGCACCATTGCTGCAAACTAAGAGGATCTCGGATGGATGCGTGTGTTTGATGTGAGGTGCACATGTGCTCTTAGCTAAGGAGCATGTCAAGAGATGCAAATCTCCTCTTCCCCACAGCTGTCTCTCTCCTCAGGTTTCTGGGGTTTTTTCTCTCAATATCCACATGCTGTCTGACACCACTTCCAATATATAAAGAAGAGATAAGGGTTCTGTAGTAAGGATCACTCAGACACCTAGTTCAGTCCTATGGGCACCTTCTTTGAGGTTAGGGCCTAATAGATTTAACTTGCTTCCTGGACTTAGAGCCTCAGTTAATGTGCAAAATTCCCCTTTTATAGGGAATTTACCCAAACTCACAGGAATTTCAGGACCCTTATTCCTCGCATCATGAAATGATAACACACTGTAGTATGGGTTTTTTTTGCTTATTGTCACAGTGATTAGCCATTTATAATTGCAGTTACATTCCAGACAGGATATTTTGATGTGTGTAATTGGTGTTGCAGGCTTTTTTAAAAGAAAAAAATGCCACTAGAGTCTTAATTGCATTTTTGTTTTTAGGGGAAATAAGCCCTTAGGCTTGTGGGGTTTAGCTTTTTTTATGTCATCTTAGTCCCTTCATACAACTGAAGCCTTTTAGTTGTCTTCTGAAGTTTCAGAATTACTTAGCCCATGCTTATGTAGGAATAGCTTTGGTTTACTTCCTTGTCCTTTAATATCCTTGAACACCACAGGTCTGCTCTGGCATGGGAGGCATCAGACACTTCCCACAGTCACTGCTGAACTCAACTAAATTACCAAAAACTATTCTAAGGAATGTGGAGAGGCAAATGAACATTACATTTCTATGCCTGCATGCAGTTAGTAGTAACCTTGAGGCTCCACATTACCATGTCCTTCTAGTTGTCTAACAGGATCACCACATAAAATATAGCCAAAATTTGATTTGCATATGCAAATTAGAATACATAAATCTACTTTTTATCTATTGCAAGGAGGAACACAGCTATGTCCTAGGTAGTATCTAGACTGAAACTTAAATACATTGAGATATACAACTTCAGTAAAGACTTTGGCACAGTAGGTTTTCTCATGAGTGTGTCAGTGTCTTGCTTGCACACAGTAGAGAGTCTCTTGAGACATACTCTGAAAGCAGCCTCCAGTTCTGCAGAATGGTGGGAATTTTTGACTAGCTCTGAACACCCTCATATACCCACTGTCTTCACTGTTCTTCAGGCACTCAGTTTGCATTTTGCAGTCTCAAAAGTCTGATAGTGTTGTCTGGGAATATTCTGCTTATTACTTGTGTCAAGTCTATAAAATCAATGAAGTCATGCAGCTGTAAGAGATGTCAACTTAATAAGCCACCTCCACCATGTTGATGATGTGATTCAGTAGTGTGACAGGCTTATGTGCTTTCTTTTTATTTTTTTCTTCTACTTTGTTCCTAATATTTTATTTAAAAGAATCCTACAGAGGGCAGTAGACATCTGTGGGAAAAATTGCACTTTTCCTGTAGATTGAATGTTAGATGAAATATCAGTAGGAAAAGAAGTATTACTTTAACTTTGTCAGTATTACAGACTTTGCCCATTTCTACTTGAGATCAAAGGAAATGTTTATTACTCAAGGCAGGTTGATGTCAGGTTTCTCTTAGATAGTATCAGAAAAAGGAAAAAGAAAAACAAGAATACATGCATACAGATTCAGACAGTGAGGTGAAATAAATGACTGTTTTAATAATGGTGTCTGTATGGGCAGGAGAGTAAGAAAAGTGTGTGTTCTTCTCTTGCTCCTTCTATTTCTTTCAAATTTTGAGTAAACCCTTTTAACTTGGAACACTGTGTGTATTTAATAACTGTCTTTTAATAAGTAAAGGGTAGTTGCTATGTTCACAAGGATGTGTGATGATGACAGTTCAGGGGGCACACATTCCTTTAAGGGGAAATCCTGAAGTCTGAAAATGGGAACAAAATTCTTCACTATGAGAAGAACAAAACATTGGACAAGTTTATCCAGAGAAGAGGTTGGATTTCACTTGCTTGGAGGTATTTAGGACTTGCCTTGACAGGGCCCTGGATAACCTTATCTCAAGTTATCCAGGCTATCCCCATCTCCTGCTTTAAGGTGAAGGTTGGCAGGAATATCTCCAGAGGGTTCTTGTGACCTAGACTGTTACCACATTTTGATACCTATAAACATTATTTCCTTTTAATTTTTTTTTCTTAAGTGTAAACTTCTTAAATAGGAAGAGAAACTAAGGTGTTTTGAAGGACAGATAAGGAATTTCTTTCCTCTTAACTTTTTAACTCTGTTATCAAAATAGGACTGACTACTGTCACTAAAATGTTAGCCAGGAAGTGTCACCCCCAATCCAGTGAGCAAACTGGTGTATGGTTACACATGCCACATGTGTGCTAAAAATGTGTGCACTCTACATGAAGGCAGTTATATTTATCAGGTTCAAGAGGGCAGGGCATCAGGTTCAAGGGCATGGTTCAAGAGGCCATGGCAGATCTTGTCAGAGCTTTAGCAGGAAAGGCTCTTCAGAGTTTAAATCAGTATCTTCATGTCAACTTTACTATGAAATCCATATTTATTTCTCTAAATGCCCTCTCGCAAAAGAGTAGAAAATCCTAAATCTGGAAATGAGCCATTGGAATTTCTACCCTGATGATAAATATATTTCATATTCAATCCTGTATTGATGCAAAAATGCATGACAGTACACTCCCATGGCTTGGTTCTGTGTGATACTGAGCTTGTCTTGAACTCAGCATTGCTTAAGGTCATTAAAAAATGGCTGATTTGGATTATGTCAAACACTCAGATTGATTAAAAATGGCTACTTTAGCAACTGAGAGGAAAATCTCTCATCTTCATGTGGAGCAAAGCAAGAAACGTGCATAAGGAGATCAGAACTCAGAGTTCTTGTGGGTAATATCTTGAAGGGTAAGATATTCAGTAGTATTCAAATGGGATTTGAAGCAGAGGGATACTGATAAACCAGAAAGAGCACTGCATTAAATAGAGCTTTGGAAAATCTGTTCAGTTTGGTACTTAAAGGGTTAATTTCTGTTCTTTGTCTAAAAGAAAGATTATAAGGTTGTCTTATTACCTACAAGATACCTGTAGTGACATTTATAGTAATAACAATTCTTCCTTATCTCCATAGATAGTGTGTGGGTATCCATGTCTCAGGAATTTGATATTAGCCCAGTTAAAACCACAGATTGGACAGAAATTTTAAGAATGAGGGTATTTTGCCACTGGAGGAGATTAAACAGACATAATGAGTCAAAATTTAATATTTACCCAGAGCTGGTGTTCAGACAGAGGTTCCAGTTTTGGTTCAGAAATTACTGAGCCCTTTTGTCTTTAAGATCAACACAGATGATCTGGGAAATTTTCCTGAGTGAATAATCTTTCATTTAAGCACATTGAAATGGAGGACAAGTCTTCTTTTGTAGCTTTATGTAAAATGAGATGAAATATTTGATATTCTGAATGATTGGCTTTGGCTCCTGTACCAAGTAAAGGACAATCAAGTGGCATTACACAAACTTCCATGCTGGAAATGTTCTGTTTAACCTCATGCAGTTTTTCCACTCCAAATAAATTAATAATTACAAAGAGAGACAAAACCCAGGCTTCTGCCTTTATGCCCAGTAATAGTGTAAGAACTACAAGATCCAGAAGTGGTGAAAAAAGAGCTCTGAGACTTTGAAAGCACGACAGAAATTTGTCTTAGAGCATTTAAATTTTTTTTTCTGCCCATTTATAGAAGCATTCAGCCTGAATGAGAGAGAAGGCTTTTTATGGCTTCAGGTGCAGGGATGGTTATCAGGATAGTTTCAGCAGGGAGCTGGGATGTTGGATGCAGTTCCCGTGGCATGGAGCCAGCTGACAGTGTGGCAGAAGGTCACTGGGATGGCTGAGCAGACTCTTCCTACAATGGGCTGTTTGACAAGGGCTGCTTGTGACAGGATGTGGGGGAATGACTTTAAGCTGACAGAGGGTGGGGTTTAGATTAGATATTAGGAAGAAGGTTTTTATTTTTTTTACTTCAGAGGGTGGTGAGGCACTGGCACAGGTTTTCCTGTGGCTGCCTCATCCCTGGAAGTGTTCAAGGCCAGGCTGGACAGGGCTTGGAGCAACCTGGGATAGTGTGAGGTGTCCCTGCCCATGGCAGGGGGTTTGGAACTGGATGGTCTTTCACATCCCCTCCAACCCAAACCAGTCACTGTCCTGTGATCCTGTTAATACGTAACACTTGTTACACTAGGTCTTATGTTTTGAATTAGATCTTTCACTAATCACAGACTGGCTAGTCCTGAAGTGTTCAGGTGCTCGGTGTCTTGTAGAAGGGACAGTTTGTACAAATGCCCAAAGTTAGTTTGTCCAGTGCTCCCTGCTGAGTGAGTCGCTGCAGGATTCAGTGGCAAACAGATTGGACATAAATGTGAAATTTTAAGGCTGTTGTGTCCACCCATGTTTGAGGATTTTGAGCTGAGAACCCTCTTGCACTCTAGCTGGTACTGAAAAGCCATTGACCCTTTTGGTGCCAACCTCCAGGTCATTTTTTTAGCTGGGCCAGTGGATTGGTGCTGGGCACAGCTCTGCGAGGCTGCTGGGAAGGCTGGGGGAGAGGTGGAATGAGGAAAGTTTTGGAAACCAGGACTAGCAGAAAGATCTTAATGATTCACTTGAGACTAGCAAAAGTAAGTAGAGTTCCTGAGATTGAAAGATTCCTGTGCGTATGGATGAATAGTATATGGATGTCAGAAAGGTGGGAAGTGATTTTACAGAATGAAACAGTTGGCTTGTGCACCAGACAACAGTAAGGTGAATTTTATTTATTTATTTAATTGTTTGCTTGTTTGTTTGTTTGAAATTTTTAGGTAGCTATAACTTTCTTCATGACTGAAAATTGTGTCCTTACAGGCTTAGAAAAAAAATATCTCCTTTCTTTGACTTTTTGAAGCAGATACTTTCACTCCTGTTCAATATCCGTCCTGGGGGTAGTCTAGATGAATCTAATAATTTCTTAAGAAATTAATGTAATGTTGAATTAATCTAACATTTACTTTTGAAATGATGACTTGATAAGGCTGTCTAAAATTCACTACAATTAAAAGGATTACAAAGGTGGAAAAGAGTTTATATTTTTAAAGAGGCATAAGTCCATAAAATATGAAACCAGTTTGCCCACACTTTGAAATTTTCACTGGGAAATAAATGTGATTGTCTCAACAGCATGAAAATACTATAATTACTTAAATTTAAGCCATCCCACCCTGTAAAAATGTACCAGTGCTTCATTTAGGTCAGACATGAAGCAAACATCATATTCTGCTTAGTGTTTAGGGTGCTGCCTCTGTGCTCCTCTGTGCTGGCATTCAAGAGATGCTCTGGTTTTATTGACCAAGGGTTTTACCTGTAAGTCTGACAGATGTAAAATAGATTTACAGAATTTGTCTCAGTAAATCCATTACCAAAGCAGTGGGTGTTTTCTGTTGTTCTGCTGTGTGCACTACCAAAAGAAGATGCTGGAGTAACCCTATCCAGTTTTCTAAATAGAATATGCATTGAAAGTATTTACCAAATGCTCAGGGTGATTTATTTTTCCTTGAATATAGTACAGTGATCAAGAATTTGATGATGCAACAGTAAAAATGAAAACACAGAGAGAAAGAAGGACCATGATGGAATCTGAACGATATGATGAGGAACTTGGTACTTTCTTTTGTTCAGCTGTAACTTTGAAGTGCAGATATGGCTCCTGGCTTTAATTCTGTTTGAAGAACTGTGCTTAAAATTTTAACAAGTTTGCAGCTTACGCTATATATTTGTACAGTTGCATTTGTGAAGAACATGGTGACTCTGTGTTTCAGCTCTGAAGGAAAATCAACTGTACCTATGGAGAAAACACCTACACCTGACAGGTGTTCAGAGGTCTGTTCTGAAATGTCTCATTACAGGGACTTGGCCATGTTTTAAACTATATCCTCTCCAGTGTCCATTTGGTCTTAAAAGGAGCTATTAAATATATACATATAAAGCCATTCTGTGTGGCTAAAAATAAGGCATATTTTTGCTCTTCCTTGATCTCTGTCCTGTTTATAACAGTCTTCATGTATTTGAAGGCTTAAAATGTCTCCTTCAGCCTTTTCTCTTCTAGACTAAGCAATCTTTACTACTCCATCCTTTTTCGTATAGGTTCCTTGTGATAAATCTCTTCTTATGTCTTGATGGGCTCTACTGGCCCGTTTCCAGTGTGTGAGTCTCTTTTAGAGGATGGCTGGAACTGGACACAGCACTCCACCTGATGCCTTATTTTGCTGCTGAATAGCATGAAGTAGTTCAGTTCTTTGTCTTCTATCCTGTGATTCTCCAAACCTGTGGCTCCATATGTGGCACTCATAAACCATTTCTGAATTTCTGACATTTGTTTTCCCTTAGTGCTGCATTATGAAGTGTGCAGCTGCATTCTGCTGTGACTCCTTTTGCTGCAGTGCAGTTGCAAGCTGCTGGTTTGACCTTTTAAATTTAGGCATTCAGTTTTCTTCTTTCTCAGCACACACCTCTTCAGTCAACCTCAGTGAAGGAAATCTTACTGACTCAAGTTTATTTCTCCAATTTACCAAATGTATTAATGCTGAGAAATTCCCCAGACATAAGGCTCCTGCCTTGTGTCAGAAGGTGACCCTTATAAGAGTCATTAGTGTCAAACAAAATACTCATCTTTGGCTGGCTGAGATATATGTATATCCTGGGGTATTGTTTGCACCCTTTCACTTCTCTAATCAAACGTCCTTTTGAAAAATTGGCTCATCTTAGTAAATCCTCAGTGACATATTTATGTTGGTTATGTGCCCATCAAACAGCTTAAAGGCTGTCAGGAAGTAGCAAGCAGCATGGCATGTTTACAGGACAAGATATGAGTATGCAGTGATTCATATTTGTGCTTAATTTTACTGCTCTTCTGCTGGATGAATCTGGCATTTAAAAATATATCCTCTTCTACCTAGACAAAACCTGGCTGAAGGCTTAAACATGGCTGAAGCGGAGCTTTACAAGACCACAGGACTTTGAACTTAGCTGGTATAAGCTTTAGAAATACATAAAACAAGCCAAAAATGTATTTAAATGAAGTTGCAGGAAAAAGAAAACCAACTAAAAATATTGGCTAGTGTTCTTAATAGTACAGTTCATGAGGATAAAAATCCTGAGCTTTGAAGTAAAATTTGACTTTGAGAAGCAGCTTCTTGCCCAGTGTATGTCTGCATAGCTGCATTGGAGGTGGTGGAACCACATTAATTTATACCAGCTGAAGAGCTGGTCCAGCATTTCATGGCCTTTGCAGTGCCTACATGTTTCCTTTTAAAATAAATATTTACAATTTCTCATAAATTTATTGCTGCGTGCAGTGTGCCAGAAAAACAGCCATGGAAACAAAGGTTCACTATTAAATCATGGGAAAGCAAAAAGCAGTGGTGCTACATCCCAGACTTCCCCAAGTGCCAGCATGTTTCTACCACATCTCTAGAAGCCCCTTTTCCATGGGTAGGAGCATCATTCAGCCTCCCTGGGCCCTTCCTTTTGTCTGCTTCTCTACTGAGCCTTTTGGCTGTTCCTCATCCATAACCAAGTATTCCTGAAGAATCTGTGGCTGGCACCAGAGAGCTGAAAGGAGGAGGACCCCACCATAAATTGTAGTGTGTGTCTGTCATTTGGTTTTGATACAAATGGACAATACTTCTTGACTGCTATTCTCAGACCACTAATTTTCATAGAGCCTATTTCATACAACCTGCAGGAGAGATGTGTGAGAGCAAAGCTGCTAACTGTACATAATGTCCACTCCAGCTAAGTGTAAAATCTAATGAAAGACTCCATAACAACTTCCTGCCTGGAATTCATTAATGCTTTTGAATAAGTCTGTTATGAGAAGTCTTGGGGGATTGGATTGTACAAATAGTGAGAAGGAAATGGAGGAGAATGAACAAGAATGTTATTTGTCTAGTATAAAATGGAGAGTGCAGTTTGTTTTGAATGGCACAGTAAACTTGGTTTCATTATTTTTATGATCATCTAACTGGTATGTGGTCAATAGAGGTCCCTCCAACCTTTCTTAGGCATTCATGTCAACAGCATTTTGAATTTTACAGTAACTAAACAAAAACAACAAGGAATTCAAATGTCTTAGTTGGTTATGGTGAGACAATGAGAAAAGGGACTGCCTGTGCTCCAGTTCTGTTTCCCCTCACCTCAGCAAAAATGCTGAGTCTTGGCTAAGTGAACCAGCCAACAGCAGAGCCGTTGTTCCATGTGCTGGGGCTACGTGTGCATGGAGGCAGCCTTACAGAAATGTGGAAGTTGAGTTTCTGATACATCCATGGGCTTTGGTGAGGTTTTTCAGAGACAGAACACATTTCTGTGGATGTGTGGAACTGCTGTTAACGTTACAGAATTTGCAACACTGGGGTTGAAGAAGTAGATATGATGGAAGGGAAGAAAAATATCGCGGACTAAAGGTAATTTTTGTGTTGTGTTACAGTAAATTTAATCACTGTTAAAAATGACTAAAATCAGTGGGCAGAAGTTCAAGGAAACAATTCTGTTCAGTTAGAAAGGGTCCTGAGCAACCTGGTCTAGTGGAAAGTTCTTCTGCCCATGGCAGGGAGATGATCTTTAAGGTCTCTTCCAGCTATGGTTCCAGCTATGATTCTAAGGTTTTATCCTCAGCAAAGTAAAAATGCTCCCTATTGAGGCTTTTCTCAGGTTGTACAGAATTTCCCTAACTGGCTATCTCTGCTTTAAGAAAATAATTTCTGTCATTTTTTTGGTGGTCCAGAATAGAAGAAAGAACAGAAAGCTTCAGCCATGCTGTGGGTGGAGGCCATGCCCACCCCAAGCTGGTAGCTCAGCCAGTGTCTTCCTGCCAGCTGCAGTTCTCCCAGTGTTACAGCTGAAATTGAAAATGGAAATTTCTGTGGGCCACAAGAGTTGTGCTTATTTTGAGGAGGGGCTGTGTGCCAGGTTGCTCTTGTTGAGAATGTTCTGCTCTACCTGCTCATGGTTTGGGTTGTGGAAAGATGGGGATTTTTGTAGCCGGCTCCTGGCAGGAATGCAGGCATTACAGGCTTTGATAAATGATCACTGAAGAAGAGAACAGCTCAGCTAAAAAGTTCTCCACTGTAAGACTTCATGTGTAGTGCTTTGAAGGAAAGTATTTTGGTGGGTGGATGGGAAGGGTCAAGATTCACCATTTATTCTTCTCAGTGGGAAATTATGAAACTGCCACAGTGTTTTCTGCAGTTCTGACACTATAATGTCACAGAGCAGAGCTGCTTTTATTTCCTAAATTAGAATCTACTTGTGAATTTGCTTTTAAATCTGTTACCTAATCTATAGGCTGGACTAAAAGATATTTCTCTTCGTAAGTACTTAGTTTTCCCATAGCTGTGAAATAAAAACTGAAAGTTTGTTCATTCAGAAGTGGGTAAAAATGCTGTTAAGGTCTTGACTCTCCTAAGGAGAGTAACTATGAGAACATCCTTTGTCTGTGTGCTGCCTTTCATGCTTATAATGATGGCTTTTGAAAGTTTTCAGTTATAGCAAATCAAAGTCCACTTACTTAGAGTGAACATGACAAATGATGGGAAATTGCATATATTTTCTTTTGACCTTATTATAACATAAGCTCTCAAAGGCTTCTGTGGAAGAATTAAATCATAAGCCTTCAGATTCTTTTTTTTTCTTCTTCACAAATGGGTGGGTTTGCAGATGCAGTTCAGTCTTTGCAGGAGCAGCTGAAATCAGATTTACCCATGCTACAGTGTGTATTGGCATTGGAACTGGACCACCAACATCTTTTTTTAACAGGAACACTAGGAACAAAATAGATTTCAGGCCAAGATTTGACTTTGAAAAGAGGAAAGTGATCATTATTTATTGTAGACTGTAGCTTGGGTTTGAAAACATTTCTTTTATAGTCAGTTTTAGTTAATGCAGGTTGCTGAAGAAAGAAAATACCTCCCTCACAAAGGAACACATGGGAAATAATAAGCTTATTAATTGAATGCATGAAACCTGCTCCCCTTTTCATGAAAGGAGGGTCTATGCTATGCTGAATAAAACTTTCTCCTTTGCATGCTGATGTGTTCTCCACAAATTGATGCTGCTGCTTCATTAGGAAACCTGCATTTGAAGCTGCATTCTGGCAGCAGTACTCCTTTTGCTTACCAAACTTGGCCAGAGCAGTAAAAGAGCCAGCACTTGTTCGTAAGGAAGAAACAGAGAATCTGAAAAACTGGTATTCTTAAGCAGGAGCAATTTTTCATGCGAATGTTTTAGGGTGACCCTTTTCCTTCTTGCAGTAACTGTGCATGGTGCAATGTAATAAATCACTTGAGGATGTTCAATTTCTAGTTTCACTGTATTTGACCCAAGTACAAATCAAAGTTCACTGTAGTTGTATAAGAAAGTACCTCCTTTCCTTTCTCCAAGTGTTGCTGCTTAACTGTAGAGTTTGTGAATCTTTTTCATTCATTTCAGGTGCATAGCATCCAGTATTCACAGAATTCACTTTGTGGAAAATGTTAACTGGACACTCTGAAAATTACATTACTGTTGCAATATAGTCTATTTTTTTAATGTTGCAGTCATAGTATTGTCCTAATTCTGGTTTCTCTGACATCTCTGTAAATGGAGCTGCACTGTGCTCCTCCTACGCCACTGGCAGGGGAAACAAAATTCACTTCCAGACAGGAGGTTGTATGTGGGGGCGTTGGGACAAAGAGAACGTTGTGTTTATAAACAAATAAACTGGGAAAAACATATTTTAGTCAAACAGAATAAATAAATAAATAAATAATTGCTAAATACATAGATAAATATTTTTCCTGAAAACATAAAAAGATAAAAGAAAATGAGAAATTAAGAAGTTCTGGATTTTGCTGGGAAATAAATTCTGAGCAATGCTTTGGGATTGGGAAAACAAGCCATTTCACTTGATCCAAGCCAAGCATTTTTTTCCCAGAGGTCTGTGAACTGGAGCAGTCATCTGTGCTGTTAGGATGTAGCTGAGGACCCAAATCAACCAACCCCTTCCGTTCACTTCCAGAAGAATGTCAGAGCCCTGTTTTTGATGTGGTGGCCTCTATTGCTGTGCAGTGACCTAAAAGCCAGCTCAGTGTCTGAGACAGGGTCAGACTTCTCAGCCAGGTTATGGACCTGGCTCTCAGGTCCCTCTTGTCTCAGGTGAGTGGTTTTGTGTAGGCTCTGAGTGCTGGGGAGCGTAGTCTGGCTTTGTTCATCCCATACACACATTGCCTGTACTGTTCTCAAACTGTTGTGAAGCACCTGTTGGAGAAGGCAGATTTATTTTCTGAGAAACCTGCTCAGTTGTCTGCGTGCTCAGACCCTGAGCTGGGATTTTGTGCCTGCATATGTTGTACTAACAGGGTGCACAACCAGCTCTTCTACTTCATAGGCATAACCCTTACTGGTAATTTTCATTTTGTCACCCTTCTGTTGCCTCAGTCCTGTTTTTTTGAGCAAGTGAAGGCTTCTCTGTCCATATTGATCAGTTCGTTGGGTCCCTCCCTGGTTGTAAATCCATCCTAGGCACGTTCATGAATCCCAGACAGCTCTAATGATTTCTGGGCATGGTTGTGCTTTGTGCTGAGATTTGTTTAGCATGATGAGGCCAGAAGACATGTGGATTAAGAACTTAGTGTTGAAAGTACTGTCAATCTCTGGTTCCTATAGCAATATCTCAATATTGAGATGAGCTATTACTGTTTTTAAAAATAAGCTGTACAAATTAACTGTACAATATGCACAATTGGGATTTTCATGAAGTTTTCGCTCCATTGCTGGGTGTCTTTTGTGGTAGGCAGGCTGAGACAAAGGCTTGCTTGTTCTGAGTGTGCAAAAGGAGCCTGGTGCAGTGTAGGGATGGGAAGTGGACTGTGATGAGCAGGAGGACTTCAGGAAATGAAAACAAAAACAGAGCAGCAGTGTACGGTAAGAGGCATGAAGGAAACAGCAGTGTGCAGCTTTTGAAAGCAGAGTGAGGAACTTTGCTGGCACCTTGTGAAGAGGTTGTCACCTTCCTTCCTCTCTGTGTCTGTGTCAGGGCACTGTGTCAAGTCACTGCTGCTGCTTGCACTGGGAGTCACTGGTAATCTTCTCAGAGTGCTGAAATCCCTGGAAGAGCTCAAAGAAACTGCAGGTGTGGTGCTTAGGGATGTGGTTAAGTGGTGGGCTTGGCAGTCTGGTGTTAATGCTTGAGCTTGATCTTGATTGTCTTTTCCAACCTCAGTGATTCTTTGATTTCTATGCCATTATCTTTTTGGTCCTCCTTAACACATTGGGTTGAATTCAGCAGGCTTGAGCAGAGCAGCGAGAGGCCAGATGGCCTCGTTGTTTGGGATATTTAGTGGCTCGATTTTCCTTCTGTGGTAGAGTAAAACAGGAGTAATGCCCTGGAAGTCAGCAGGCTGGCACAAGTCTAAAAGCAGCGTGATTCCTGTCTGTGTCTGTAATCCAGCTCCCGATTTCTTCCAGCTCCATGTGGGTACTTTGCCATAGGAAAAGCCCTGGGAAAACCAGCCAGTATAATACTGGTTGAGAGTCCTGAAAACCTTCTGACTTCAGTAATATTTTTAAAAGTATCATAGTTCCTTCTATTCCTCTTCCTCCATAGCCATGTGAAATGGCTGAGTTTACTATTAAGGAGTCTCTAATACTCTTAGAAACCCGATTCTGTGCTAAGTCAGGAAGATGTATGTGACTTACATCTTCAGTAGATCTGGTTTGGCTCAGAGGAGGGAGGTTAACGGAGCCGTATCTTCACTGAGCAACTGAAAGTGAAGTAAAACAGTCCCTGTGTGGCTGCAGCAGCTCGTGATTTACAGGGCTGGATTCACAGGGCTGCTCCGGCTGCCGAGAACGCACGCTCTCCACTGCTGTTGATTTTTGAATTAAAAAAATGCAGCTCTGTACACAGCTTACTTTCGTGCTAGAGGGCAGGGAAATATAGGTAAGAGCCGTTAATCCCCAGCAGGCTGCTGGGCAGGCGAACAGACACAGATGACAAAATTTAATTGGAAACATGAGCAGTTTAACAGAAAACATATTTGTGATAATTGAGAGAGTAACATCTCCAGAAGGGAGACTCTGTGAAGAGAAACTGATTCAGAGGAAAAGTGGCTACTGGTAGGTGAGTGTGATTTTTCAAGCTCTCTTTAGGCTCGGACTAATTTCTTAATAATAACAAATAACATTAGGAGGAACTAACTAAATAAAAGATTTGTTTTCTCTGTGGGGGAGGGCTGTACAGTTACTGCCACAAGTTTCTCTTACAGCTGTATTTGGATATGTGGTAATACTTACTTTAGGTTCTTTACGAAATGATGCAATTGGTTTTATTTTTGTACATAGAGTTTTCTTCTACCTTTGCATTATGAAGATACTACCACCCCCACCCCCAATAACTGAAAGGACTTTAGTTTTACTTTTTTCCTTACTCCTGCATTTTTTTATGTTTGAGGTTTTTCTAAGAATCGAACTTGGACAGCAAGTATTTTGCCAAAAGCAGAGGGAACCCTTAGTTACAAAATAGTGCTGTGTTTTTGCTAAAAAAATGAAAAAGTATTGTGGAGTTAATAAGGGAGAGCACATTGCAGAACACATTTTGGTTTGAATTGGAAGGGATTCTTTTTCTTCCTTCTTTTTCTTGAAACAGCAAGTAAATGTAAATTATACAGTAGGAGCTCATTGCTGCTCTGCTGGGTAGGAAAAGAAAACTAGCTTTTATTTTCTCTGTGTTTCACTGATATTGAAAATACTCATGTGTCTTTTTAATGTTATCAGTGTGAAATTCTTGATGTTTCATTACAGAAAGAATCTCATAGTAACTCTAATACCAGGTACTACTCTGTTGTTTTTTTTGGTTGTTTTCTGTGTATTTTTTCCAGAGCCTGCAGACAGCACGACCTCCCAGCCCACAGGAATGAATGAAAATGTCTCATCCTCAGTTCAAGGCTGCGGCAGTGCTGTTCCTTGCAATAACTCCTCAGCCATCCCTCAGCCCAGCTCTGCTATTAAACCTTGGCGCAGCAAGTCCCTCAGTGCCAAGCACACAGCGACGTCTTCCATGTTATCCGTGAAGCAGCCGGCAGCGGAGCCTCCAAAGCCACCCTCGGAAATCGCCAAAACAGCTCCCAATGGCCAGAAATCTATGCTGGAAAAGCTAAAACTCTTCAACAGCAAAGGGGGTTCCAAAGCAGGAGGGACAACGCTGGAGTGTCCGGGCTCTCGGGACAACAGCTGTGAAAAGCTGGAGGCGCTTCTCAGCTTTGAGGAGAGCGAAGAAATCGATGCCACCAACCAGAATGGGAACAATCTGGGAACGATGTCCAGCAGCCCCAAAATTGCACTCAAGGGAATTGCACAAAGGACTTTCAGCCGTGCACTGACTAATAAGAAAAGTTCTCCAAAGGGTAATGAGAAGGAGAAAGAGAAACAAAAAGAGAAAGAAAAGGATAAAAGTAAAGACATTACAAAGAGAACATCCATCACCGAGAAGCTGGACCTGAAGGAGGAACCTAAAGAGGAACAGACAGCACTAACAGCAGCAACAACAGAGATGCCAAAAAAGTCCTCCAAGATCGCAAGCTTTATCCCTAAAGGAGGGAAGCTGAACAGTGCCAAGAAGGAGGCCTCCGCGCCTTCGCACAGCGGAATACCAAAACCAGGAATGAAAAACACCACAGGGAAATCCTCAAGTGCCCCTGTTCCTGCAAAGGAAGGCGAGAGGAGCCGCGGAGGGAAAGCCAGCTCGGGGCTCTCGCATCAGAAGTCCCAGCTGGACAGCCGTCATTCCAGCTCCTCCTCCAGCCTGGCTTCCTCCGAGGGCAAGGGCTGTGTCGGAGGCCTCCACGGCAGCAGCAGCAGCCAGGCTGTGAACGGGCCCACGGTGACCACCCACACCACGGGCAGCAACACCGTGAGCGTGCAGCTACCTCAGCCCCAGCAGCAATACAGCCACCCCAACACCGCCACCGTCGCGCCCTTCATGTACAGGTACGGGACACTCCTCTGGGGGCTGCGGGGAACGGGCTGCCCACATGGGTCCTTCTGGACATTGCTGGGGGTTGAAGCAGCAAGGTAAATGCTACGTCACGGAGAAGTTTCTTGCTTCAAGAGTGTAGGCAATCTATGCATTTCCACAAAAACTGATGGTGAAGGCTGTGTGAGAAGTTGTGATAGACAGGAGGGGGAATAATGGTTGTATCCAACCCTAGTAGTGGGAAAGATGACAATCTCAACATCTCCTTGACCAGGTGCTGCTCTTCCAAAGGGTACAAGAATGTGTCTCAGGTTTGTTTTGTGTACCATACCTTTGAAAGTTGTAACAATGCCAAGACACACTCGGGGTCTTCATTGTGGCTGATGGTGGTGGACCTGCCTCACTATAAGCAGGAATTGGAAATTAAAACCAGAAAAATTAAAATAAAAATCCTTTCATTTAAGTAAGGCCAGACAAGAAGTCTGTGGTATTGTATGTGTTAACCCTGAGATGAGGAAAAGAGCAGCCAAATGAAGTCACAGCTAGCCTCCATCTAGTCTGTTTTCTGTTTGAAGCAACTTCTTTTTGACAGTGGCAGTAGAGGATACGTAGGGAAGTATCCTAGAGATAGTAGGGAAGTAACAAGAGGGAAATCAGTAGCAGAAATTCTAAAGACACAGCATGACTGGAACACAAGAAATTTCTCAGAGGATGGGATTTTTATTTTGGACAGCCATCTCATGAGGGGTTTTTGACACTACTTAGCTTTTTTGTAAGAAGAGGTTACAAGTGTTTGCTCTGTTTTCCATCATCTTCTTCCTGCTCTGAAAGGATGATCTGAAAGACCTTTCTCACCTCCTTCCCTTCCTTAAGATGTGTCCTTTCTAGGCTAAGGTATCCTAGCCTCTTTAGTTTTCACTTGTAGAGATTCTGTTAATGATCTTCAGTCATTTTTGTAGCCCTGTCCCATGGTTTTTTCATCTCTACTGTACACATTTTTGCCTTGGATCTCATGGCAGATGTAGCATAAAAAATGGTCACATTTTTTAAATAAGAGTGAATGTCAGTGGAATGAACCTGAAGGAAAGAGATGCCAAAGGCCTGTGTAGGAATGCAGAATGGGAAGAACAACCCTTGAGTCTTCTGGCCCCTTTGAGAATTCTCCCTGCATGTATGGAATTAAATGCCAGGGGACCTGGGAAGCAGAAATCTGTGGAGACAGTTTGTTAAGTTTATCACTACAGTGTCCCCTCATTGTTGTTATTGATCCTAGTCTGAACACAGATACCATCATCTAAAGTGTGAAAGCAGGTGCAGTGCATACATTTTCTATAATCTAAACATACTGATATACTCCACACAGTATTTATTTGACCTTTTACCAAAACCAGGAATGAAACTACCTGTTGGCATCTGGAAAATCTAAAAATAGTGTTTACTTTTCAGCACTGGAGAAAAAAAGGCCAAACTCTGCAATCATGTTAGCTTTAAAAGGAAAAAATAAAAGTGAGATCATGTTGGTTTGCAAGGCAAACATAACACATTATTATATTTACCATCCAGACGTTATTTCAGCCTGCAAAATGCACTTGTTGGTGCATTGCAGTAGAAGTCTCAGGTGTTTTCTGACATCAGTAAGGTAATCTGTACTTTTCAGCTGCCTGTAGACTTTTTGTTTGGGATTGATGGGGTATTTTTTAAAGCAAAAACGTAAGAAACTGTCCTGCATTTTGTATGGGGTTGCCATGGGCAGAAAGGGAGCTTCAGACAAAGTTTATTAGAGAAGTCTTCCCATTGAGCCAGGAGGTGCAGAAAGGGCCCCCTTGCTTTCTAAATTCCTTCTCAGAGAAGAGTCCTCCATGTAGCTGGATCCAGGCTTAGCACCTGACTTCATAAACTTTGTTCATGTCTGAAGGATTATATAGGTGTAATTGAACTTCATTTAACTCAACTGTCTTGTAGGATTAAGGATGGCAAACTAGATATATATATATATATATATATATATATATATATAAAAATAAGTGATTTATTTTGATAATGATTAGACTAATAGTTGTCAATCAGAATTATTTACTACACAGTAAAGGCAGCTGTGATTACTGGTATAATTCACTATTTTTGAAACAGTATCAAAGGAATTATGTTAAAGTTATACTGAAAGCAGTTGTTCATTAGAGATTGATGTTACTCACCCATACCAACGACTGTGGGCACATCTCTTTTCCTCACCCTCCAGGTTGTCCCCACTCAGGAGAGGACTCTGCACCCACTCCAGGGAAGGGTGTGTTAGAAGGCCTCGCCATTAACGAGTGGGATTAGGATTTTATAGTGCAAAGTGACCATCAGTCATGTGTGTCCTGGGCAGCTGTGTCAGTCCAGCATCTCCAGTTATCAGTGCTATCATTGTTGGTTCCTTTATCGGGTACTTTACCAGGTCTGCCACATCTTCACCTCCCTGTCAGGGGGTTGAACTTTGGGGTTGATGAGTCAGGCTGGTTTCAGTATTATTCAAAAGCAGCAAGAGACCCCTTCTCCTTCCACCACAGACAGCTCTGTAAATAGCTCACTGTTCCAGCTGTTTTACCCCCACTCCAGGCAGAGCACCCTGCTACAGGAGTCAAGTGAAATCAAGAGTGTTGCAATAAGAATTCTGCACTGTGTCTTCACTTTTTTACAGCACTTACCCGTGGTGCAGGCGAACTTTCAGCTGCCTGTTGGTGTGGCTCTATGGGCAAAACACAGCACAATTAGTAAAGTGAAATGAGTTACAATAGCTTGCTCAAATCTGACAATAGATCCTTACATCACCTTTCATTACCTGGCAGCCATAGTATCAGACAAAAAAATTGGAGTTTGAAGTTGGTTTTGTTCAGTCATTTCTTGAAAAATGGAAGTGATGTTGAAGGGAACCTAGCAGGAGTGTAATGTGCCATCACATGCTCTCTGCTTTATCTTCATGCAATACAGAATTTATTGGAGAGGATCAGATTAGCCACAACAACTGAGGTTATTGATAATTAAAATACATCTAGAAATCCAAGTGTTTTAAGACCCCATCTAATGAGCTGTGAAGCTTGTCTTTGACTATGAATTTTTTATTTTTTACAGCTGAATGCTTGTTTCCATTTCCAGGACATAATTCAACATGGGACTAATGAATAATGTAAAATCAGTCTGCTGGTCTGTTCTGGAGAGTGGGACAGAGTGGCTGATGGCAGGTGCACTCGTCGTGTTGTTATACTTGAGATACTTTGGATGGAGAGTGGCTGCACATCCCTGTTTTGTTTTGCTTTCCAGATCTCAGACAGACAATGAAGGGAACGTAACAGCCGAGGCCAGCACAGGAGGGGTCAGCATGGATTCTGCTCTTTATGTCAAAACTGCCCAGCCTGCCCTCGAGGACCTCTCGGGTAAGTCTTGCAGCATGACCCATTACTGGCTGTGGTCTAGTTAAATAAGAATGGGCTGGAGCAAGATGATTTTGTTCCTAATGCTTTAGATCCTAATAACTATATTTATTTCAGTTCTTCAGCAATGAAAGCCAGGTGTCAGTAATTTGAACTCTAGATGCTTAAGTTCAGCACAAGTGTACTCCCCAAATTTCTTGAAATCACCAGGAATTCTCCCGGCTTAATGTTTTTCTAGATGTACAGCATTTTTTAGGATTAAACTACTGTAAGGATCATAAGTATTCCCAGGCACTTAGTATGCATTGTTTAGTTTTAAAAACTTCATTTTGGAACTTACAGAAGAGACTGTGTGCATTTCCTTGATGTTTTGGTTTGGAGGAATCTCAGTATCACTCACATGAATCTGTTCAATTTGAGAAATAGCCTTCACAGCAATAGGGCACCAAAATCCAACTGCACTCTATTGTGTCCAGCATACAGAAGCTGAAACTGCTTGTGGCTAGAATATAAGCAGTCTAAATTAGAAGGTACCTGTTATATTTATCTAGAGTTCCTGCTACTGTAAGAAGTATATGTTAGTTAGCAAAAAAATTTAAGCTTATCGATATAACAAAGTGATTTTCGGCAACCAGGATTCTTTTAGAATCTGCCAGATTCTATGAATGTGATCTAAAATGTGTTTTTTGAAGTCACAGTCTCATCTCCTCATGTCCCCATTTCAGCAGTATCTGTGAATTTGCTTACTGTGTGCTATTGCAGGGTATCTCATCTGTAGAATACCTCTGTTTGTTTTGTTTGTTTCTTTTTTGTTTTTTTTTCCCATCTACTTAGTCTTGGTGTCCCCCAGTTTATTGTGGGGTTTTAAACCAAATGCCCTCCTTGGAAAAGTGATGTGGCTAAAAGTTTCGCAGTGAGAATAATTTCATACTGCATTGCATATTCTATCAATGCTGCCTTTACACCTGTGTGCTGATGGCAAAGGTGAGAGGCAGAGTCACTGGTGAGGAAAAGGGCTGCAGGAATGCTAAGTGAACAAATCTGCATATACAATTTATAGGTAGGGGGATTAAGTACTTAAAAGGCAGATAAAAGGCACAGGGGATAAAATCCTTGAGAACATTCTTCGGTTCATATTTAAATATGAGAGTTGCAAGTAAGAAACATAGTGTCCAGCTTAAACTTTTTCAGCATTACCTCTTAATCATCATATTGGCTGGGCTGGATGTGTTTCAGCCTGCAAACTGAGAAGTGTTTCTTGATCATGAAAGGTCTTCAGTCTTTAATGACAGATGTTATGTAAGTACAAACCATTACTCAACTAGAATATGTAAGTTGTGGGATCCAGAGGCAGAAGACAGCTGATGACCTCAAACAAAGGAGATGCAAACCCCAGCTGTGCACAGCCAGACCAGACAGCAGCATCCAAGAAGGGGCCTTGGGGGAAACAGAGCAAACTAAACAAGGTAGTCTCTCAGCCCAAATGAATGAGAAGAAATAAGGCACAGATATTTTCTCTCCCTGCATAGCAGATATCGATGCTGTTAATTTAAAAGCACAGGTAAAACAAAAGAGAGGGCAAAATGGAAGCAGAATTGTTTAAGGACACTGCCTGCTCATGAGGAGCCAAGTGATTTCAGAATTAAGCTCTAAGGGCCAACGATCCCATATCTGTCTTTTAAGCATAGTTACAATTGAAGCAGTGGAATGTAATTTAAGTGAAAATTTGGCATCTATTTAGGTGTAAGAGTGATCTCAGAATAAATTGGTTTAGTATGTCTCCTGTGTGTTTTCCTAAGGAGTTACCTACCATTTGCCTTCACATCTATGTGAAGGCACATATATCTCACATAGATTCACATCTTTCTATGAGAGAAATGATCTGTAAAAGAGCACTTACCTTTGTGAAGCTAAAGCCCTATGAATATTTCATGTTTCTTACTACAAAAATTTGTAGATCCATGAGTATGAAGAATATTTTCTGTCCCAGAGACCCACTGGCTAAAGTAATCAGTCTTGTTAGGTGGATGTTTCCACTCCAGCCAGACCATAATTGTTTGACCCTCTGGCTTAAGTGAATTGTAACTCAGGGAGATGATTTCCCAGAGAGTAGAGACTGGTTAAAAGAAAAATGCTCATATGGGCACTAAGCACTTTGGTCAGTAGTTTGTAGCACTGCTGCTTTGTAGGCAACAGTGTGTGAGTGGGTTTTTCTGTGCCACCAACCTGGTAGCTTTCAGAAACATGAAATTTAAAGCAGGGAATGTAGAAAGTTTGAACAACAGCTTTTTTATCTGGTTCTTCTCACTTCTGATGTGGGTAGATATCCATCTAAACTAGCATGGTGTGGGTGCCCAGGATCCTGGCAGCTCAGAAATGCATCACTTGTACAGAGAAGGCTGATATAAAATGTTAAAAGTTTTACATTTACCTGTAATATTTTCTTATGTCATGAGTTGCAAAACCCTTTAGAATGAAACAATTTCCTTCTGTGCCCAACAGAAGCTTTGTGACAGTATTTTGGAAGTTTTCTGTTCCAGCTTTCAGCTTACAAAGAATAGGCTGGCGCTACTAGAATTCACTTCTCGTCAGCCTCTTAGAGGATTTAACTCTATAAAGCTGAGCTGAGGTAGCAACCAAAGCATTTCTGAAATGGCTGCTGAGAGCATGTAAATAAATTATGCTGAAACACTAATTAAATTATTAATTTGATAAAAAGGAAATATGCTGATGCAGTAGGAAGACTTCTGTTGTGTACATAAACTCTACTTTTAAAGAGCAGGACATGAATGTGCTTTAGAACAAAGTGTTTACAGAACAGGATAATGCTATGAAAGCTAAGTTATCCCCCAGCTTGCTGTCATGTTGCACAGTTTAGGAACAGCAAGTGTGTTGTGATGTTGACAAGCAAAAGCTTTTGTTATTTTACCTGAAACATCACTCAGGATGGAAGCACCCACCCAGTCAGCACAGTTTAGTTTATGGAAAGCTGTTACTGTAGGATGAAGAAGATCTAGTGAAAACACAGCATTGGAGAAATGGTCTGTGTCAGGTTAATGTTAATTGTGTCAATATATGAGATGGAAAGGGTGGTATTGGTGAAGTGTATGTTCTAACGAGGTTGAAAGTTAACCAGAAATTAAACTGGGTAATATGGGAGATGACAGTTCATCTCAAAGGCAGCCTGTGCAATGTGGGTGACCCTGCAGAGCTCATTTCAGTCAGGATGTGATGATGGCAGGTGCCTGCCGTGGGGACCGGCGTCTCAGTCCTAACTCAGAAATCAGAAAGCCTAACTCAGAAATCAGGAAGCCTAACTCAGAAATCCTAACTTAGAAGAAAGTGCATTTGAGTCAGGCACACGTTGCATCCCAGCTTGGTGCTGTTCCCTGCCTGGTCCTTACTCATGGCTCCCTTTCTCTGCAGGAGAAGATCCGGAGACTCGGCGGCTGCGAACTGTGAAGAACATCGCTGACCTTCGGCAGAACCTGGAGGAAACCATGTCCAGCCTGAGGGGAACCCAGGTCACACACAGGTAAGGACACCACTGGGCTCCTGACAGAATGGACACCACTCTGCTCTTACATCTCTTACACCTGGCTGGGTTACACCCTTAGAAAAATGATTAACACTGACAGTGGGAGATACTGGTCTTGTAATTTTTGTCTTTAATGCACAGAATTTGAATAATGTTTGCTGGTTATTGAGAAGTATGAAGAGGAATTGATGAGATAGGGTGTGTATTGACTCAAAGGTCAAGAATCACTTCTTGTTAAATGTGTGAGGTGATGCTTGAATGTAAGTTACAGTTGAAAATGTTTCTTCTTACTGTTGAGTAACTTCAGTGCATTACACCTCTCTCCCCCTATGTGTAGTATTTTGTTTAAATAAGAGGAGAACTGTGCTTGACCCACATTATCAAGTGCATAACTTGAATTCCTGACCGTACTTTGGACAAACAAATTTTTCTAATATTGTTAGTCATCCCCTGAATGTAACTGCTTTTTCTTTTTAAAGCAGCATTTGGAAATCTTCAGCAATATTTTAAATACGCCATAAATAAACAAAGATTGCTATTACATTTAAACATTATGTGAGTTAGATCTTTTCAGTGTTGAACAGGAAGTTTTGGAGAATAAGCTGTTTGGCCCCTAACAAGGCTGGGGTCCTACTGAATGCTTGGTGCCCTATGTACCCCAGCCCTAAATGAGTTTATTAGGGGAACACTTTGTGTTTTGGCTTTGCATCTGAAACTGAAGCTGAGCTTGCAGAGATGAACTCCTACATCTATTTTTCTTTGCAGATTTTGATTAATGTGACATCCCTTTATGGTTTAATTACTATAGCCAGAGAATACTGGTTTTTCCAGTTTACGTGTAACATTACATTGAGAATGGTGCAATGCTATTTATTTTTACTAATACCCACAATAAATAAAAAACAAGTGGCATTTAGTTGAGCAGGAAAGGGAAAGAGGAGTTCATGTGGGTAAGAGAAGTTGTACCTATGGATTAGCTGCAAATAAATTAGTTGCAATTCAGTTATGATTATTTAGGATGGAGTCTTGCAATCTGTAACCATCACCTGAAAACTCATGGTGTGGTCCCATTTTAGGGCTTCATAAATAAATATTGCCAATATTTTAAAAAATATACATAACTCATGAATATATGAGTAATTTCTTGGTTTTTTCTGGTTTGGGTTTGAACATCTTCAAAACAGTTCATTACTGGTTTGTTGATAGAGAAAATATAATCTGAAGGGAAAAAAAAAGTGGCCTTTCATCTTACTTCTCATTTACTCCTCTTCATGGTGTAGAAATAGCTTCCATTTGGTGCTGGACCCATCTCCAGAGTGAAAATTGCCATGAATGCAAACAATGAAAGGAAATATATCAGAAAAATAGAACTTCAGCAGGTTTTTTTTTAGTCAGCTTACTGTCCCACTCTAGACTGGCAAAACAATGGTGTAGTGGAGTTATGTGCGCTTGAAGATGAGAAAGTTACACTTTGGTACAGTAGATAATCCATTTAAAAGTCATGCTTTAGTCTTCTCAGGTGTATGCATAGCACCTGGTGGCCTGAATGCAAGAGTCTCTTTGGGAACATAGGAGAAGGGCCTGAAAAGTGAAAAGAAACTATCTCCCCAAGTGTTGCAGCAGTAAATTATCAGTGCTGTTACATACAGTCAGTAACTTGGTGAGTGTTCAGGGCCGTGGAAGCGCCTGAAATCCCACAGCATTCCCTGTAAGAGCCACATTTGTGGCTGATGCCTTGGAATGGTTACCTACAACAGAGGCTAGACAAGATTAAGAGAATAAAATGGGTATTTATTAAAGGCCTTAATATATAGATATCTGTCTAAACTAGCAATTGTGTGGGTGCCTAGCATCTTGGCAGCTCAAAAATGCATCACTTGCACAGAGAAGGCCGATATAAAAAAAGGTGAAAAGTTTTACATTTGAGCAGTCAAAGCCTCTGAGAGGGGCTACACCCAAGATGGATGATAGTCAATAGTTTTTCAGACAATTATAAATTTGGTCCATTTACATACGAGGGGTTAATTCTCCAATTACAGCTTCAGGTAGTGAAGTCATATGCCCTCAGTTTGCCCCCCTCCCTGCCCCAACTCACTTTTTGTTCATGCTTTTCGGGACCTGAGGCTGTAGGGTGTCCTTGAATTTCAGGCACGGAGGGATTGTTTTGTCTGACCAAAATGTGAAGACGGGTAAGTAACACTGTACACGGGAGTTCAGAGTTACGCACTAAAGCAGTACAGGATTTGAAACTTAAAAAAGCCAAAAATCCTAAGGCGTCGCGTCTCTCCTTTCAAGCACTTTGGAGACCACGTTTGACACCAACGTCACCACCGAGATCAGCGGCCGCAGCATCCTCAGCCTGACCGGGCGGCCAACGCCTCTGTCCTGGAGGCTGGGCCAGTCCAGCCCGCGGCTTCAGGCCGGCGACGCGCCGTCCATGGGCAATGGCTACCCGCCCCGGGGCAACGCCAGCCGCTTCGTCAGCGCCGAGCCGGGCGCCGGCCGCTACCTGTACTCGGCACCGCTGCGGCGCCAGCTGGCCACGCGCGGCAGCGCCGTCTGCCACGTGGACGTCGCCGACAAGGCCGGCGACGACATCGACCTGGAGGGCATCGCCATGGACGCCGCCGGCTACATGAGCGATGGCGACGTGCTGGGCAAGAACATCAGGGCTGACGACATCACCAGCGGGTGAGTTAATGTCCCGCTTCGGGTGATTCTTGCCTTCCGTTTGTTCTTTATTCCGATTCTTGCTTTCCGTTTATTCTTGCCTTCCTGTGTTTCCGTGGTTGTTTCGGTAAGTAAAAGCCAATACCGAAGATATTTTTATAAGCCTTTTAGAGAGACAGCTCATTATCACAGAGGGATTTAAACAAGACTCGGTTTTTTTAAGTGCGCGTTAAGAAAATATCCCTCTATGTGAAGATATTCTTGCGTGTGATTAAACGTTTTCCCGAGTTAAGACTCATCGTGGTTGCAACATTCATTCATGCCCACGAGATGGAGGGAGTGAGGCACATTTTGTACTTAGCTGAACTCTTGCTGCCTGAACTTTGAGGAACCAGTTCACTGGAAGGTAGCGAGTTCGCATCTCCGTGCTATGTAAAATAGTGGTACGTGCTAAAAAAACATATAAAGAGCAAGTCAGCGTGCAGAAATATGAAATGATAGACAATTATTAACAAGGTTTTACATCAACATTTTATCTCTGCCTTGAGTGGAAAAAGCATTTGTTCTTTGCTCCACAGTCAGTATTCAATTCATCTGCTTTCAGTTCCTACTATAAACGTTGTTTTTTTCTTAGCTCAAGTACATTAGCATTGGATTGATGTTAAAAATTATCTTTCAGATGTAAATGGTTTGGTAGGGTTTTGTTTGGTTTGGTTTTGCTTTTGACTGATGCTTGCTTGTTTGGTTGGTTGCTTTTGGGGCTGTTTGTTTTTGTTTGTTTTTTGGTTGGTTGGTTGGTTGGTTTGGGGTTTTCTTGTGGCAGCCCTGTCTGGCCATCTTGCATCCTTTGCTATTTTGGTTTGTTTTGCTTTGTTGTGGGCTTTTTTTGTTGTTGTTCTTTTTGTTTTGGTTTGGGGTTTTTTTTGTTTTTTTTTTTTTAATTAGTGACATTGGCTTCTTTGAAAGATATATGTCTTACTGGAATCCAGTTGCTACTTTATCATTAACTTAACCAGTTCAGTTACACCATCTGGAAGCCTCCATTAATTCTGTCTGCTATAAATATTTTGATATTTTCACACTTTTTGAAAAGTCAGGCAGCTTCTTTTTAATGCTTCATTAGGGGCACATATAATAGAGTAGCTGATGCAAAATCCAGTGTAAAATTCTGTTTCAGATAAAACACCAGTAGCTGTTGCTGCATTAATAATGCTTCAAATCACTAAAGCACCATGTGTTTTCCTCATATAAATCAACTTACACCTGGATTTTGTACTGTTTATTGTAGTACCAGTTGCTGCTTTTCCTCTGGACTATGAATTCTGTTTAAATTTGTGGCTTTAGTGTTGGTCTGGAAGTGGGGAAAGTGAATTCTAAGTAGCAGCATGGTTTCCATAAAACACCTTGAGTGGTAGTTGAGAATTACCCCTGGCAAAACTGTGTCAGCTCAGCCTTCTGTTGCTCAGAGACAAGCTCCAGTCTTTGCAGATCTTTACTTAGTGGATAAAATTCAAACTCCAGGTTAAGGAAAAAAAAAAAAGAAAACTGTCAAATTTATGAAGGATATAGCCAGAGAAATCTGTGCCTTCACTCATCTCTGTGTATCATTTCTTTTTCTGTATCTGGTCATCCTGCAGGGTAAAAACTGGGAATCTCCATAGTCTGAAAGTACAAGAGTGGTGTTTAGATTTTTGGGTAAAAAAATTGTTTTGCCAGTTGGTACCTCTGTCACCAAAGCAGTGAGTTATATACCAAGAATAATTAGCATAGCAGAAGAGTCATATTCTCTACCCCACCTTACTCCTGGCCTTGAGTGTTGGGACATCTTTAACTGAGTATCTGACTCTTTTCTCCACTAGTTTTTAATGGAGAGAGATACTTTCCACTTTTTACTCATGTAGTAGCCACGTACTGATAAATGAGATCTCAATTTAAGGTTCTTAGGACAAGAAGTGTGTACAAATATCTTTTTCTTTTCCACATCCTTTGCCTTTAGCTACAGAAGTCTGTTTTGCTAAATAGTGTGAGTTGGTTTATCAATTCATATAGCACTGTTGGAGTCATTGACTAAGTTCCAAGGACAAAATTGGTATTGGAGGTCAGTCCATTGTTGTAAAGATGCAGCTCCATTTCCAGGTTTTGGATGGGGTTTAGAGATGGGCAGTTTGGGGATTCTGTCCTTGCTGCACTCATGGATGGCCATTTGGAGGGCACATTTGCTGCAATCAGGCCCACAGTGCTGGGGTTGCAGTCTATGGGTGGTAATCATGTGAGGGGATTCCCTGAGAAGGGAATATTCCAGTGTTAAATTGCAATAGCAGCATTCTAATATTAATGGAGAAGGATAAAAGAATAAGGTTGTTACCTTTGGTGACCCCTAATGACACTGGGTTGCCGTCTCCAGTGTGAACAGATGTTTGGTAGCCTGTTCTATAAGTTATGCTCCACAATATCTCTTTAATTCAAATAGTAAGAAAAAACAGGATGGCATTGTGTTTTTGTGGGAGAGGAATAATAAACTGCTTTAGAAATCAGAGAGGTTATTTCTAAGGAAAGCATCCATGTGACTTGCTGCAGAGCAAATCATCAAGACCAGTGGTAGGGCAAACAGGCTCAACATTTCCAGAAGCCAAGCTACACTATGTGCAGAGCAGCACAAGAGGGTATTTAGAGCATGAATAGCTCTTTATTAGCTGGTATGTGTTTCACTTTGTCATTTTTCAGAATTGCTACAATCCCAGAGTCTGAAAACCTTGGATCTGTGTTTTCATTGGCAAACTGATAGGGAAGGAAGCCAAAATATTTGTTACAGCCAAAATAAATCCAATAGCCAAGAAAAACTAGTTTACCCTGTGATCCTGGTGCTTTCTCTGAAATTCCTGGGTCATGGGAAGTTTCGTTTGGCCTTCCTTAATGAGTCTGCTCAAGCGGAGCTCTGGCAGACATCAGGATTGCTTTCTTAGGGTTAAGGAAGAGTATCTTTGCCAAAGGGACAGAGAACAGCTCTTAAATTAAGCAAGTCTCCAGGGGGTGGATCAAAGGTAAGAAGTTGCCTTTTTGTAGTGTCTAAAACATAACCCAGTGATGAAGAAATAGGAGTAGGATTTGGGTGAGCTGGGAAGTGAGTCTCCAACCCGCTCCTTTTGGTGACTGGCTCAGCTGGAGGCTCAGAGCCTCATTGGAAGGTGGCACCTCAGAGCCCAGAATTGTCTCACCTCTCTACCCCAAAGACTGTCCCAGGAGGGGATGTTAATTCTCATGGATTTTTCATGTTTGTTCAGAAGGTTTTTGTCCATTTCAGTCTCCCTATGGCTACTAACATACACATTCCTACCTTTTTTTTTTTTTTTTTTTTGTCTCCTTAGCCCAAGTCTTCTCTAATGAGATGTAGAGTTAATTTCCTTTTTTATCTCTTATTGGAATGCAGTAACAGGGCTGTTGGTCCAAAAAAAGAGAGCCTTTTACAATTATTTTCTCGTTGTTTAATTAATCCTCTGTCTCTGTTTTCATTACCTTAAGTATGAAGCTTTCTATGCAGAATTAACAGTGTGGATGTACTGACTAGTGCTGGTCACAAGTTTTCTCAGGAAATGGCTTTGGGTCTGCAAACACACCTTTGTCAAAATCGTT
Organism: Cinclus cinclus; assembly: GCF_963662255.1. Lineage (NCBI taxonomy): Eukaryota > Metazoa > Chordata > Aves > Passeriformes > Cinclidae > Cinclus > Cinclus cinclus. The sequence continues at coordinate 7,076,615 of NC_085051.1, read as the reverse complement.
TTTTGCAGAAGCATGGCTGTTCCACCTATGTTCCAACAATGCTCAGGTCACTGTGCTAAAATTCTCCTTTCAACCACCTCTTGTGGGTGCGGTGGTTGTTGTTGGGGAGATACATTTTACCATTTTATTAATCTCCCCATATCTGATGATTTGGTGGTGGTATATTCCTGTTCAGTATCTCTGTTTCCACAACCTCTTAATGTGTTAGCATGCACAATCCTAATGGGGTTATGGTTGCATCTTGTTTATTCAAACCTTTATGCTCCTGGGGAATTGTTCTGCAAGCAGTGGAAGCAGCTGGATTTGGAACATGCATGAAGGATGTGAAAAGGGAGAAAAGGTTCCCACTTTGAGCTGGGGAATCAGACTTGGCCCCTGCTTCTGCTCAGGTCTCAAATTCACCCAAAAGCACTGTGCCCTTCATGGACCAAAACCATCATTTGAAATAGAGTTCTGAAGTAGGATTACATTTAGGAGTTCCAGCTGATGGGAGGCAAACAAGGAGCTGAAATTGAGGACTGATTTCACTGAATTTTGAAGCGTAGCTGGTATTTGTAGGATTCTTGCAGCTGTGTCTTGGTTTTGGGCTATTTATCAGTCAGACAGTGACGCATTTTCCTCAGATGTCAGGGTCACAGGTGGTATAACAGACCTCCCCTAGGGCTGAGGTTTCACAGGAGGAGGACTCTCCAGTTTGCTGCTAATGAGAATTTGTTAATGGTAACAGTAAGTGAGAGAAACCCTTTCCTTCTGAGCTGTCTGCAGCAGGAGTGGTTGCTGGTCCAGGTAATTTGTGGCTGGCTGGAAATCAGGAGTGCATGAGCTAATCCTGGGCTGAGTGAGAACATGGGTGCCCCGTGCATTGATGCATTGCTCTGTCTATAGGCTTTTCTTTGCTACCTTCCCTCTTTCTGACCTATTTCTTTCCATAAGTATTACCACTGTATTTTTTCTGTACACTTTGGGTTACAGTGTGTTCGTCATTTACTGGACACTGCTCTTTAAATGATACGGTTTTAGTGATAAGGTTTCATGTAAATACAGTGGATGGGTGAAACTGCTTTCCTTTTATGGCTCTAGCACTTCAACATGACAAAGACTCATTAGGAGGTTTATTTTATTTTTCTTCTCTGTTTGAGCAGAGTGTTTATTTGAACTGCCCTTAATCTTGCTAGGGCTGACTATTTCTACACTGTGATCTTTTCAACATTGCAGAATAGTATCTATATATGGTAAATGGATAATTAACACAAATAATGAAGGGGTCAGGCAAGCAAACTCAAAAATTTGACTTTCATGAAAAGGGATAAGGAAACATTAACTTCTGACTTTATAGCAAACAAGGTTGCAATTGAGTTTGGGTTTGAAGTCAGAGATGACTTTGTGCTATAAAAATGAAAAGAAAAAATTATGGCAGTTTTTAAAAAAAGATAGTATTCCAAGAACTGTACTTGCAGTTCTTTGCAGGAGGCATGAGTAGGATATTGTACAAGCATATTCAATATTATTAATTTTGTATATTGTTTTAAGTATTCTTAAATATTGCACTTACTTCAGGAGTAGCTCTTGTGTCAGCTTCATCAATAAAAGAGTGTTTGTAATTTACCTCAATATCAAGCAATATTTCAGGTCATATGCTCCCATAGAATCTTTCTTGCAGTGAGATTCAGCATAGGAAGACAACGTAGGCCTATTAGTTATAACCTTATACATCAGCATTTTTTCCCAGTATAATGGTAAAATGCCCATGTTAATCAATAAAATGAATGCAACAGTTGTGGTGTTCTGTACTTCTGGTTACTTCTAAACACTGACCTATTGTTTACAATAACCAAAACACAATTTAATAGCAGTTATCCCATTTTGGGCTTCTTTCTGTAAACTGCTGCATCAGTGGTACATCAGCCTGCCAACAGGTGGTTGTAGTTTGAGTGAAGGGACAGCTTCTAAAGGACAAAATAGGGTCCCACTCCAGGGCTAGCCAGTAGAGGGGGATGCAGTCATTCACACTATGTTGATGTGGATCATCTGCAGAAAAAGAGTGGGCACGAGGGAGTAATCCAAAATTGCTGTGGAGTTACTCTTGCTCTGCTGCTGACGCTGCTGAGAACCTCTGGAGAAGCTGCGGCCCCTCCTTAATCCTGTTTGGTCACGGGTCATTCCTCTCCTGAATAGAACTGAGGAGGGTGATGAAAAATGGATCACTTTTTCTATAGCTTAGGTCTGTGATTTTCATTGAAATGGACTCTGAGAAGGAATGTAGGCATTGAAATCAAAATTGGCATTTGCAAAGCCATGTTGAAAACTGCCTGAATCTGGTGGGCATTCAGCTGGCTTCAGGCCAGCAGAGGCTGGTGATGCTTGGTGGGTGTGAGTGTCATCCTCTTTTCAGTGATGAGTTTCCACCGTGTTTCCCTGAGCTCCAGAATGACATTTGCACACCTGAAAGGTTTGGCCTCTTTAGTGTTTTCCAGTCTGACTCCAGCCCAGTCCCTTTGGGCTGACTGGATTTTAAAAGAGTTTTTAAAAGCAATGGTGGAGCAGGCTTCCTCCTTGAGGTGAAGGTGAATTTGTGGTGAAGGTGCCCTTGGCTGGCAGATGGAGTGAGTGTTGGAAAGAGGATCATACACTGGATATTCTCCTCTGGAACAGGAATGGCTGCAGCCATATGAGAGACAGTTTATTCCAGTACAATATTCTTTTAAGCATTGACAGCTTGTCTTGAACTGCATTTATCTAAGACTGCTCATTCCACAGGGAAACAGTTTCTTTAAAAGTTCTGTCACAAGCTGTTGTTCTGGATGTGGGGATGTGTAGGAGAAGCAGCCACCCAACTCCCTTACAGGGTGCACTGTCCTTGGAATTCCTCGCCTGCAGACTGCTTAAACTGAGAGGACATAGAAAAAAATTAGCCTTGGACAGCATTGCCCATTGACAGCATAGCCTTGGACAGCATTATTTGAGGGCTGCTGGAGGACTTTTGTGCCAGGTGCCTTTAATACATCTCCAGATAGAAGAGTATTGATTTCACAAAAGCCACTTATTTCTGCAGTTTTCTCCTTTTTTTTTTTTAATGGAAAAAGGTCTGGGCATTAAGTAGTTAATGGGATGAACTTGTTTTCCTTCCAGACTGGTTTTTGAACAAAGTGAATAAGCAGCACCCTTCATAGTAGTAGTGATTTACACATATTTACTGAGTTTTGCATAATCCCATTTTTCCTGTCTTACCTGGTAGTGGCACAGGTATCTCCTCCTTTCCAGCAGTGATTAAGATTTTTGAGTCTGCAATTAATTTGTTCAGGTCTTACTCCTTGTTTGGGTTAAGCATCTGCAAAACAAATTGTAGTTCATTAATTAGTTTGTTAATTATAAATAGTTACTGATTATTAGTAAAAGTCTATTAATTTATAAACTATAGACCTTAAATATAAATTAAATTTTATTAATTGAGCAATAGGTTTGCCCTTCTATGAACCTGAACTGTAATATTTGATCTAATATTAGGGATTTGAGCATTTTATTAGAAGTCCCTACCTGCAAGCTCAGGACCTAATCCTGTTCTTGAATGTTCTTGTTGAAATTCACAGGGATCAATAATGGAATATTAACCAGCCACAGGCTTGTAGACAGGGTGTGTGTCCAACTCTTAGGCTAGAAAGATCAGATACTGATCAAGTACTGATTCAGGTCAGGCAAGAATGACTGGAAAGACTTTGGTGGATATAAACATGGGGAAAGCCCATATGGTCTAATGCCAGTGTTATAATGAAAAATGCGGATCAAATTGATGCTAAACTGAGAAATTTGAAGTTGTCATCATCCAGCTGTTAGGGTAGTATTTATTTTTAAGTCAGATTTAGGACATATTCATAGTTGCAATAACAGGGTGGTTTTGATCCCAATCAGAAACAGCACTGGGGAATTCTCTGCTGTGGGTTTTTAGCAACTGGCAAAGTTAGAGTTGTTTTTTGATACTCAAAGCTCGTTAAGCCTCTTGATCTCATTTAACTGACTGTAACAACAAGACAGATGAAGCCTAGTGAAAACAGAGATTTAAAGGAAAGCATTAAGGATAACAGTGTTACTGCTACATCAGTAAGAGAACATTTCCTCATGTCAAAGCAGATGTTAATATGTGACCTAATTCCCTCAAGCTTTTTGTTTCTTGGAGTTTCAAGCTCCTGGGTTTTTGGGCAAGTCCTCTGCCCAGGAGACACCTGGGCAGCTATTTCCACCCCAGCCTGTAATCCAAAGCACCAAGAGGACTGCAGGACCGTCTGAGCTGCCAGAGTCAGGTCCCATTCGAGGCTGTTCTCTTGCTTGAGGGATTGGGATTTTGGAGCTAGAGGATCCTGAGCAGGTCAGGGTAGGCTTGCCTGATCTGTTGTGTGTTGCTGATTTACCTGCTGATCCTTCTCTTCCTAATCCTTAAGTAAAGAATGCTTTTCCCTTGGCTTTTTGAACTTGGAAAATTCATATTCATGCATTAAGGAGTGAAATGAATATATATGAAGTGGTAGAGTTGTCAGACCATAAAAGTAAGTGTGCTGTTGGCTGGCTGTATCTGTCAGTAAGTAGAGAGTGCAGACAGAAGTCAAGTGGTTCAGACCGCTGGATTTTGCTAATCCCTGGCATGACCCATTCCTGTTTCCTCAGTGTGCCTTTCAGGAAATGGAAATAAATCACTTCAGCATCAGAAAAACCCTAAAAATATTACACTTGGAAGGGCTTGTTACAGCACTCAAAATTTCAGAGGTGCAGAAAGGATGTATTTGGCTAAAGAAAAGAGAAGCTTAAAGGTCCAGGTTGTCCAAAGCAAATTCCTTTATGCCTGTAATGCAGGGCAGGGAGCCACTTTCTAATAGGAAAAAAGTGTCACCTAGAAAGTGGGCTAGAAGTCCTAACTGTATGTTGGAAATGCATAATACTGCTCCTGTTTAACCTGAGTCTTTTCATATTGACAGAAATTTGATTTTTTGTTTTTCCTTTGCTGATGAAGAACGAAGCTATAGCAATGAATATTTGTACATTAATTCCTGGAAAGTTCAGAAACTCCTTTTAACCAACGTCATCACTGTTTCACTGTCCATTCATTAAATATTATTATATTCAGCTTCATTAAAGGCAGTCACTCCCCTGGCTGTTGGTACCATTCATAAAGCGTATGTGAGATTAAATTTTTTGTACAATTTACCTATCTCTCTAAAAGTCAGAGTCTGGATACAATGCTTTTCCCCAGATCATATACTAAAACTTATTCTTATTTTCAGGCAGCTAAAAGAATACTTGTAAGTCCTGTTTGTTTTGTGCTGAATGTCCTTGCAGAATTCTTAGCAGTCATGAAGCTAGCAAGGCTCTTAGTGTAAATTTGTCATGATTTTTAATATGAAAAGTCAGATAAATTAGGTCTAACACAGTTTTTTGGACTGCAGTATGTCATTATAGAGGAGAGGACAATGTTCTTGGGTTCCCCATTGTGTGAATGTGGTAGGACAACAAATTCCAATAACTCTGAGTACTGTTACAGTTATATACAGGATAATATTTCCTTGGTCTTGTTTCCCCCGAGTAAAACACCGGAAGATTTTCTGTAAAAAAATGTGCCTTCATTATATTCTCCTTTCCCATAAAGCAAAAGTCTGCAGCAATAACAATATATTCATAAAGGCAAGACAGTTTCTTAAAGCCAGTACAATTGAAGTTTGAAGGGATGGAGAGGAAGGAAAAGAAAGCAATGGCTGGAGGTGTGTGGAACCAGTAGCTTTAAATCTCCTCTGCACTAACCAATGGATAGTAAAGCAGGACTTTTAATTTTATTTTAAATGTGTTTTTCTCCCCAGACTTTAGAAGCTAGTGCCTTTCCTTCTTCCTTCACCTTGCTTCAGGACTTCAGGCATCATTGGTTTTGGCATCTTTTATGAATTAAACATTCCTGCGTAGAGGATGTTGTGTGAAATAAGATATAAAGCTTTCAAACTGCGATTACACAAGCCTGTTTCAAAATACAAAAGTCTATCCTGTCTTGTTCTGGCATGTAAGAAACTTGTCTTATTGGTATGAGGGGTAAAAGTCATAATTGATGGCTGTGCTTTTTCACATAGACTTGTTTAGAAAAGTGTCATGATCTGGTTGTCAGAGGTGCCAAAGCCATCCAGTGTCCATTGGCTCATGTAAGATTTAACAGGGCTTGAAACCAGTTTTTTAAATTTGAGCTGCTGCAGTGTTATTCTGGTCTTTAACTTGCTGGGCTTCTGTGTAGAAGATTAAATGTGCTGATGCTAGTGAAAAGGCATTGATTTCAGCAGGGCTAGCTCTTAAGAGTACTGTATTTATTTCCACACATTCTGAGTGATAGGTATGAAAAGCAATCTATTTCAGCTGTAACAGATCTTTTTATCACGGGACCAATATGCCAGGAATATGACAGCAAAGCCAGAGGCTGTGTTTTCCAGCACACGTGCGAAGAGTATTCCTACAGAAACTTTTTTCTTGTGCTGACAAGTAGCTGCAGTAAACCAATTAGTGTATGTACATTAGATGTTTTTGCAAACTACTCTTTGTGTGTATGGTCTGAAGCTCCACTTTTCTCTTCTTCCCCTTTATTTTAGTAGCTTAAGGAAAAAAAATATTCTTCCATGATAGAATATTTATAAACTGTCAAACACAAGTTAGAATGCCAAACCTAAGGTGAATTCTACATGCTACAGCACAACAGCTCCTTGTGCTTTTTACAGTCTTTGTTTATGAGTTGGGAGAATCCCCACAGATCTGCTGAATGGGGAATACTCCTGTGTCTGACTTAATGGTCTTGGCAACCTCTTTGTCTGACTCCAGAGAAACTCCTGGTTTGCTGCTGGGATGGCCCTGTAGAGATTTATATGTTGAACTACAGTGCTAATCATCAGATTGGGCAAGGCTTCCAACTGCTCACCATCCTGTTTTTATAAATGTAGTAATCAAATTTGGGTTGGGTAAAGCACATGTGCACAGTGAGATCTTGCCAGCCGAGACACTGGTGCCTGCAGCTCGGAACATTGGAGCATCTCTGCATTCCTGCTGTGGCTGAGGGTGTCTCACTATCAGGGAGAAAGCTGTGTGCTTTCTTGAGCCGTAGGAAGGTGTCCTGAGTATCTGGATATTATTCTGTGGTCTGCTGTCAATTTGTTAAGAGTGGCTAAAGGATTGAGGAGATACAGTCCTGTCATCTCCTATCTTGGTGAGGGATGGTGCCCAGCAGTGTTCTGGAAACAGCAACCATAGTGCCAGGGTTGTTGGAGTTATTTCAGTCTCAAGTGTGTGAAAATCTTCATGGTGTGTTTCCTCAGTTGTCAGTACTGCTCACATAGACCTGCATGAACTGATGAGCTGTTGGTGGTAACACAGAGCTTGCACCATGCAATTGCCATTGCTCACCATATATCATCTCTGTTCAATTTAACATTAATTTTTCATTTGTCTAAACCAGCAAGTAAGAAATGTGCTATCTTACCAAATTATGAAGTGTCATATGTACACCTGGCACTTCTTCATGCCTAAGAATAGTAATAGTAATTTAAAAATGCTGGTGTCTCGGTCACAGTTGCAGCCAGAGTAGAATGTAGGAACCAAAGGAAGGTTGCAAAAAGCTTTTCATTCACGATGATTTCAATAAGCTGTGGAATACTTCATTGTTCACTGACAAAATCAAGGGATTAAGTCAATGTGATTTTGGCGGTTAACTTTTAAAATATTTGAAATTTTGATTGTGTTTTAACCATGCAGAAAAATTCAAGGCGGTATAAACCATGTATTTCTGGGGGGAAAAAAGGGATCATTAACGACAGCATTCACAAATATTAAATTACTTCCATACAGGTATTTCGATGAAAGTCAAGTTTTCTTTCAGTATCCTTTATCACATTTGTGTCGCAACTCGAGTCTCGGTGATGAGAGAGCACGCGAGGTGTGCTGGGGAGCCATCAGAGGCGGAGAGCGACGTTTCACCAAGAACCACGTTTCCCCACGCTTCTAATTCCGCGCACCTTAGGAGCGGGGAGGCTGCGAGGCGGGTGCCGGGCTAGCGCGTCGAGCTCTGTCACCGCTGTACTGAGCGTGGTGTTCTGTTGTCAGGTACCTGACGGACGGCGGGCTGGGGCTGTACACGCGGCGCCTGAACCGGCTGCCCGACAGCATGGCCACGGTGCGGGAGACGCTGCAGCGCGGCACGGCCCTGGGGCTCGGCGACGCCGACAGGTATGGAGGGGGCAGGAGCGCCCTGCGCAACGCGGGCGCTCCGTTGTGCGTGCCTGTCCATTTCTCCAGGGTGTTTTGGGTCCCGTGTTCGCGGAGGTGTCGGGGGAAATGGCGGGTTTGTGTCTGCCGAGTGCTTTGCTGGAATTTCCCCCGCGTTTTTGTGGATGGGTGTGGAGGCAGCGGGGCCCCTCACAAGGCGTCCTTGGAGAACTCTTCCCCTAGATAAGAATTGTTTAGTCATGGTGGCTGGGCTAAGAGACCCTTCTCCTCACTTCAGACCCCGCTTTATCTCCTTGTAACACTACTGGTCGTGTTTCCTTAGCATCAAACCCTTGGTCATTCTCTCAAGCCATACTTTCCCTATAAGACCCCCTCCTTTTACCCAGTTCAGTGGAATGCTGCTGTCCCTGGACTCCCCTTCACAGAATACAGTAAGGAACCCTGCAGAACCTCTACACTGCAGTCTCGGTCTTATTTCTCTGTGCCAGCCAAAGATACCTTGCAAACCCAGCTGAAATCATTTGGAGCTGAAATCGCTCTAAGAAGTGATGGCCTGAACTCCAGGCACTGCTTGCACATTGGTACCTTGTGGCTGAAGCCTGCCTGAGACTCCAGGAGAGGCTGTTCCTTGTGGAACTCCCCATCAGGGTACATCGGTGACAGCCAGGGCTTGGACCCCAGGCCCCAGGCTGCTACAGATGGGAGGCAACACAATGAAATGTTAAACTCCTGTTTTAGTAGGGTTTCAAATAGACAGGACCAAATTCTCTCCTCATGTCCATTGATTCTCCTCCAATTCCAGTGATTCAATATGAACAATCAAGGCCAAATGTCAAGAATTAAGGGACTGGAAATCTGTAGTTTGTGAGAGTGCAGTCACAAAGGAACCTAGTGAAATATTTGGTTAATGTTGATATAAATGGGTTAAATACTGTTGTTTTTAATGAGGCCAGCACATAGCTGCTTCTTTCCCTTCCAAAGCCTGGTCAGTGTTACTGTTGGTGCAATAAGTGACCTGTATGCTTTTTCTTCTATGACGGGCCTCTAAGTATAAAACACGAATTTTGAGGTACACATTCAAACCAATTTTTGAACTAAAAGTTGTTTCTCTTCTTGCTATCTGTAAGTCATTCCCAAGACATAATGCACTTAACTGAGCTTGATAGTATGGATACTTTCTTCATAGTGATATATCACGAAAGAAACACAAATGATGGAGAACTTAGTCTTGTTTCCTAAGCAAACTAAATCTAAGTCTGCCAAGATTTAGAAGTAAATCTGCTTTGGCGTCCTCATGATATCAGTAAAGAGCAGGATGTCAAACTTGAACAAAAGAACTAAAACCTCTCAGAGGATCCCAGCTCAGTTTGAATTACAGGTCAACATATGCTTGCCAGTTGTAAAATATGCCTGAATTTTTCCAGGAGCTCATATCTCTCTGAAATTTGCAGCTTGAAACCCAACCAGCAGTCGCTGCTGGTGCTGTGGGTGAGGGTGTTTCCATCTTGTGATGCAGCTGGAGATGAATCAAGTGTCATCCTCTTCTGCTGCTGTGGCTTCTGAACATTGCCACAGTAGCAAAAGCTTCTGTTTAAAATTCAGCATTTGTCTAAGATGAAGTATATTGTTGTTTAAGTAACAGCTTCTGGAGAGCCAGTGATACATTCCAGTCATTGTTTCCTTCCCCCATCCAATATTTTCTGTGCTTGCAACACTTTTTGTTTGCTGAGCTCCTTTGCTGAAGGCAGCACACATCAGGCAGCAATTAGGAACATTTGACAAGAGGGATTATTTGTATGTTTAAATGTATTCCACCTAGAATGGGGCTGTGACCCACTGACATGCAATCCCTAGGTTGTCAGTTGTCTCAGCTTTGAAAATCATCCTTTCAGTTCACTTGGAGGGAGACAGACTTTACACACAATTAAGACTCTGCATGGCAGAAAAATTACCCTTGATCCCAGAACTGGTGATACTATGATGTGTTGCTTTGATTTAGTCTTTTCTATTTAGAATATAATACCTTACACAGGAGATGAGGGGTTTCTGACAGTAGGGCAGTGATTTAAAAATAGCTCCTCTTTGCTTGCTGGGTGACCATGATGTGCAGTTTAAACAAAAAAATTAATCTTAATTTGTGGAGTTTTCCGGGGTGAAAAAATGGGTATAAGGAAAAGGAGTTGAATAAAACTGTGCAGTAATTAAATGTTTTCTTCATTCTTTGAGGCAGTGAGCAGGGATGCTGAGTTGATGCATGCACAAAACATATTAAGATTCTATTTAACTTGTTCAAAGCAGATGTTAATTGAATGCATGGGAGAACAAGTGTGAAAAACTGTGAACCTGTGAGCATGTGAGGTTAATCATTAAAAAGTTATCAGAGGAATTTTTGCAATATGGTAGCTTGTTTAGTTTCTTATGCTATTAGTTGTAGTAGTTTAGTTGTGAGGCTTTTACTCATTGCCTCTGGTAAGGTAAAGCACAGACCTTACAAAGTACATTTTCCCCTGCAGGAGGGAAATCCAAAGGCGTTGAATTTTATGCTTGATTGCAAGGTTAATGGAATCACTGCACAACACAGCTGAGCTTATTTTTTACTTCAAGATAATTTCATTTTGCCTGGAACAAAGCATTTTAAATCAAAAAGAGCATTAAAATACCTTTTTATTTAGTTTGTGATTGTTTTTTCAGTTTAGTTTGGGATCTTTTTTTCAGGGTTGGAAATAAATATCCTATTGTTTTGTCTGTTCTGTGTATATGGACTTGGTGTGTGCCATCTGGTTGCTTAAGTAGATTCACATTGTCAGGCACAGCTGCTCAATCTGAGACTAAATCTGGCCCTTGCCTTCATATATATAACTTGCATTTGTAATATGTGTAGGTAAGTTAGATCTGAATGAATATTTCTGTCGTTGCTTACCTGTGTAAGCTGTTATTTAGAGGAGATAATACAGACCTGTGCTGATTTATCAAATCCTTGTGACTGGGACAGGAGATTGTGAATGTGAGCTTGGCAAGAGTAACTTTAATGTTACTATGGTAGTGTCTGTATGACCTTTTAAAAACTCCTCAGTGATGAAGTGCTTAAGAAACTGCTGCTGAGCATGACTGACTTCAGTTGTTTCCATTTTACAGTTCTATTTGAGGCTGCATGAATTACCTGGCTTTGCATAAAGGCATAGAAGGGTCTTCCCAGCTCCTGACTGTAATGACTTGCCTTGTCAAAGAGTGGCTTGTGATGTCTTGGTGCTTCCAGCAGCTACAGCATTGATGGACTGTAGGTAAAACAGTAAAAACAGTGCTGAGCTTGCTCTTCAGGGGTGCATCAGTGTCCTGATCACATCTGGTGACTGCAGTATCAGTCTTGTCACACGCTCTTGGTTAAAAACAAATCCACATTCAAATTAACTCTTAGGCAGGTTTGTAACTGAAGCTGCTTCCTGGCAGTCAGCATTTCAGAAGTATTTCCTGCTTTTGGAAAGATCTTTGAATAATCCCAGAGGAGACTGTGCAACCTGGAGAGGAGATGAACAGGAAAGAAGAAATGGAAGTGAAGCAGAAACCGAGCAGAAGTCCAGAGGACATTCCATGCAGAGCACACATGCTTTGTTATTAATAAGAATGTCATTGAGTGCAGTGCAAATTGTAAAAATTATAGCTTTCAGAAATAGCTGAAGAGTAGTATTTTGCTGCTATTTTGCATTTTATAAAAACAGATTAAGGTTATTTATATGTCTCTTGGCTCAGGTGGTAGAGAGTATTTCACGTTTGTGGAGTAAAACCCTTTGTCTGAAGGATGTTTAAATGCACTAACTGCAATTTAATTTCTTGCATGCTGCTACAGTGATGAGATTACTACAAGGATGGGCTAGTTCTTGGTGGTGGAGGGAGATTGTTGGATTGCCTTCATAAGCAGGGGAACTTGGATCACACTTCAGAAGGGCTGAAAAACAAGCTGAAGCAAGTAATCAAGTTGGGGGAAATATTGGCCTGCTTTGAAAAGTGGGGAGAGAAGATGTCACTACTTTTGGGAGGAGGCAGATTCCACTGAAAGCAGAATTACAGTCATGGTGCTGATGGGCATTGCTTAAGAAGCTGCATCAAATTTCCTTTAAGGTGCACCAAATTTCTACTTTTTTTTTTCCTTTGTCAGGTGCTGATTTATTGTAGACAATGGAAAATTTTATAATACAAGGAAAAGAAAAGGAATTTTTTGTTAAGATATTCTTTATGTAGTTTTATGGTAGGATAAGATGGCCTAAAGTCCTGACTGTGGTTTTAGTTTTTCTTCTTAATTGAGACAGTGAACCTAAATTTAAATGAAGGTGTAGCAGAACTACTCCATCACTCCCCATTTCATCATGGAGTTTTACTGCTCTAGCAGAGGTAGCACAGTACATAAGAAAAGGGGCAAAACAGGGAAAACGGTTCTGAAATACATATCTCTAGACTGGATAATCTTCATCTTAAATCGTTAAAACAGGACTGGGTTATATCTTAAACTTCAGGTGGACCCAGTTGCTGTAATAATGTGTAGAAATAGATATTCCTGCCTTCTAATGGCAGTGGAATTCCCATCATCTCCTTCCCCCGCAGCATCTCCCTGACCTGCAGTGCTCTCTCAGGGGTGTTGACATAAGTGTTTGTGGAGTTCCACTGCAAAGGAACTTGCAGGGAGGTTCCTCTGGTGGTTTGTGTGAATGAATTTGCAGAGGGAGGATGTCTCTTCTGTCGGGAGGAGTAACTACATCCATTGAAGTCATCTATAGACCTCAGCAGGTCTCAGCTGAGGAAGTTGATGCCATACTATTTCCATTCTGCCTGGAAGATTACATGACATCAGTTCACAGTTCCTTCACTTCCAGAATACCCTGGCAGTTGCACTTGCATTAAGTTGTATTAAGTTTCTACGATTAAGATAACATACATAAATGATGTGCATAAAAAGTGTCTTTGAGCATTCATTGCTTGCTGTGTCTGTGCTGTGAGTCACTGCAATTTGTGTATATATGCCCATCTAGAGTTGCTTAACAGCAAAGTCACAGGACTGGTGCAATGATTCATGCCTAGCAGATCGTCTGCCCTGCTTGACCAACTATTTGGATTTTATCACTAAATTAGAAAAAAGTGCTGCTGCTTCTAAATATGCAGGTTGTACCTTGGTACCTGTAGATATCCATCTCTTTGTCTTTGAGAGATCCCACATTTATCTTGAAAACTGACTCTCAGAAGCTGGGCAAATTCACATTGCAAAGATTCTTTGAAGTTTATGGCCCTGGGATTTACTGATTAGAATCACAATACCATATACTTTTATTTTCCAAGGAATCTTTTCACAACCTGCAATCCAATGTAGTTTTAGATTACATAAAGTAATTTCCAAGTTAAGCAACAAATACAAAGGTGCAGTAGCTATACCTGGGGGCTGAAATGAGCATTACCAAAAAGAAGAAAAGGACACTACAAACAAACATGGTTAGTCAAGGGAAGCAGTCTTTTGACATATCTGATTCAGTGGTCTAAAAGATGACAAACTTCTTGTATAGTTTTCTTCAGCTCTAGGAGCAAAGAATTTCGTTACCTAACATAAGCTTCGTGTGAATTTGTTCAGTAGACAAAGTAATAGTGGTTTTCCTTATTTTTCTTTTTACATATTTTTTTGGGGGGTGCACATGTGGTGCAGTGGATGAAGTATTCTGGACAGTACTTCTGTAGGATTTGATAGTGTTAATTCTGTTCAGAGAGGCATAATGGAATGGAGATAGGTTTGAAGGTTTTGTTTGTTTCTCAGGCTTGGTCTAATTTTACTCATTGCATGATGGCAGCTAAGAGTGTGATTCCAACAACCAGCTTAGTGAGGTTGGGAGCCACTGGAAAGCTAGAGAGAGTTTTAAGGAGGGGATGACTTGAGGAAATAGGTAATTTTTCAGCATAGATTGTGTTTGTGTAAAAATTTCTATCCAGGCTCCGAAGCACCATGTCATGTAGCAGATGTATGATTGCCCTGTGGGGGCTGGCTGTTGAAGCAGTTTTATGTCCCCAAGGAAAACCAATTCTAATTTTACAAGAAGTTAGTGAACTGACTTTTAGTAACGTTAAAATTGGTTTTCCTTGGGGACAGTTCCTTCTCTGTGTACTCATGGCCACAAAAAAGAGCAGATTTTACTGCAGTAAGCACGTGTGTGCAAGAAGGCAAGAATTATCCTATTCTTCTCTTACTCAGCTAGTCAGGTGTTCTCTAATACCTGGTTTAGTACTTCCACAGGCTGATAAGGCAGCTGAGAGCAGTTATTTGCCTTTTTCAAGAATTCTTCATGTGACAAGGTGCAATTCTACCACTCAGTACTAAAACCAACCAAACAAAACACCCTACAACTGCAAGCTCTTGCCTCCAAAGTCAGTTGATTGGGCAATCTTCATGTGCTTGGTTACCACTCTAGTTCTAATCCTCTTCAGAACTGCCTGTTTTGATTAGATGTAAAGGTATGTAAGAGATAGTCATGATCTAGGCTTTAGGAGCTGCGTTTCTTGTTGTAACCTTTCCCCTGGTGTCATGCCCCTTGCTTTTGTAGCTGTGATTCTCATTCTGCATTCCTTTATATTTTAGGGTGTATTTGCATCTCTCCCGTAGCATCTAAGTAAAATGTTTAGGTCAGGAGCTGCTGTTCACTGCAAAGCTAAAGGAAGGTGGGAGGTGACCTCATGGGAGCAACTCACCCTGACTAAGCCAGGACTTTCTTTTTGCCCGTGCAAACAGTTTGTGCTTCCCTGGAAGGCTGCACTGTGGTGTGGGGACAGGTGAAGGGACCTTGCCTTTTCCAGAATTGTGAGTGCTGATTCTGTGAAAACGGGGAAAACTGCCTGATTTAAGCAGCTGAATAATTTGCATCTAGGGATGGCAAAATCACGATCCTACACCACTGGATTTTCCTGAAGAGATGCTTCCTTTCATACACTCCCACTCAAAGTATGTAAGTATAAAGTTGATCTCAGTGCTGATTTGGAGGCTCTTCTGAAACCCTCTACTTCTGGTTCCACTGCCAGAGATTAGCACTGTCTTTTCTGTTGTATGAAGTGGCTTTCAAAACACTTTAGACATGTGGGAAATCAAGCTTGTATTCCAAGGGTAAACAAGATTGTAGATACAAAGACCATTTTGAACTGTATCAGGGTCTTTGTGCTTTGCATGACAAACCGAAGAATGTGAAATGCTTGCTGACACAGAGCAGACTTTGTTGTTTGGTTTTCCATGTCGAATGGCAAGAGAGTCAACACAGTCTCACAACTGACCTACACCAGTAACCTCTGAGTTTGGGATTTGGAGATTGAATAGATAAAACTAATAGCAGACAGCTGTCAGGCTCCCAAAGCAGAATCCCAGTTTGGGGCTGTTTCAAGAGCGTGGAAGCTCCTTGTGGCTGTAAGGCAAATTTCTAGACTGGTATTTTTTTTTCAAATATTGTATTTATTACTAAATATCTCATTACTGGAAGACCTAAATGTTCTCCTTTTGATCTTTGTTAATCTAGCTTTGTTATCCATAATTGTAAATTTCAGTATTTATTTATTTTTCCTCCTGCTCTGCAGCTGTGTAGTCTCTTGTGATTATAACAATAGTCTGTTAATATTTGCTTCCACGGTAATAGAAATATGAATGTTAATAGCCAGAATCTAAGCTTTCTTTTTAGCAGATGAATGTTTCCTGTAATGGTATTGTTTGGAAAATTACATCAGAATTCTGAGTCCAAATGTAAGATGTATGTGTTTTCCTGTATGCAGGTTCTTCTGAGCCTTGCTGGAGTCTTTCTTTCTCCTTTCCTCCCTCCCTTCCTCCCTCCCTTCTCCAGGATTCTTGGCGGTGCTGCTTATGTCACATCATTCCTTGGTGTCATTACAACTTCCTTGGTGTCCCAAACAGATATTCCATACTGGGAGTCCATGCACTTCTTATCTGTAGACTCTATCCTGCTTTTCTCAATTCCTCAGCTTCCTCACGACATAGGGATTTTTCAGCAGTAGGATAAGGTGACTTTGTGACCTTTTTATGACAGCTAATAAGATTCACAGTGACATTGAGACTCCACAGAACAAGCGGTCTGCTTTGCTCCTGATCTTTCTGCATTGAGCTCCAGCATCCTGAAGCTTAAATTGTTCAGTGTTACACAGCTCCATGGGACTTAAAAACACTCTGCTATTGTATAAGCAGGCATTAAGGTTTCCACATGATGTTCTTATGTTGCTTAAGTATATGCAGTCAAATATATGTTTGGCCAGGATAAATAATTGCACACTCCGCAGTGGAAACACTTGGAACGACATTGTGCTGCTACAGCAGTATTATGAGAATGTGTGTAATTTGTTTTTATTAGTCTAAGATTTTTTATATATTCTCACTAAAAATAAAACATCTTATTTTATTGAAAGTGATTGCTGCAATTTGAGGCTAATTAATTGGACGTAAGTGGCATTGGAACGTGTGAGACCTGTGTGCAGGGTTAGCACAGTAACCACCCGTTTGCTAGAGGCTGTGTTTATGTGTGTCCAGGTATAGATGGTCAATAAGTAGCCAGGGGATAAATTCTAAACACTGGAAGTCTGATTAGTGCCTGGGCAAAGTCCAAGGGCTGAGGTCAGCTCTCTTTAACTATATGTTATTTTTCTGTTGTTCCTTAACTCGCAAAGGCTCAGCTCAGCAGCTACTGTGGAGTTACCATGTGCTCTCTCCAGCCCTAAGTAATATTTTCATCCTTTAAATCTAATTTTACCTTTAAAGTTTATCTTTTCTGATTATGTTGTTAGCTTAAGTTAATTTTCATATATATAACTAATTCATTCGTTTTGGTTTGGGGGAAATGAGCAAACCACCTTGAGTGTTCAAAAAGGTTTCATTCCCTCTTTCATGTTCATTGTCAAGGTTGATTTATTCTTGTTATGAAACTTGCAGCTAGAAATACTCTTTATAAAATGACTTAATGCCTTAAATATTTCTTTGAAACCATTCATGTTATTTGATACCATCTGATATGCACATGCATAGTTTCATGTTTCATTTGCATTTTTATGCAAAGACTTAATTTTTGTTTTCAGGCATGACTGAAACATAACACTGCATTTGCAGAACTAGAGCTGTTTTGAATGCAGAAGGGATGAACAGAATATTATCAGGAAATGGCTGCAGATGTATTTGTAGGCAACTGTGTATCTCTATGGAAAAAAGATGAGAGGGGAAAGGAGAAGGATCACCAACATGAGCCTGTGGGAAAGAAACATGAGTATACTGTGCCAGGTCA
Source organism: Cinclus cinclus (assembly GCF_963662255.1). NCBI lineage: Eukaryota > Metazoa > Chordata > Aves > Passeriformes > Cinclidae > Cinclus > Cinclus cinclus. Next base: position 7,059,093 of record NC_085051.1, on the reverse strand, counting down.
AGTTCACAGAGGTTACATTCACCCAGGAAAGCCTTATATTCCACTTAACCTGTGTTTTGGGACTGTGTGTATCCTCTGGCTACTCCTAGGGAGAGAATTTCTGAAGCAAAGGACTCATGAGAGGGATCAGGTGGTGGAAAGAAATCTGCATTTACACATTTCTAATGTCTCAAATGTGCGTTCAAAGGAAAGACAGAAATTTTCTGAAATCAAAAGACTGTGATTTTGAATTGAAGTCGGGCTGTGAGTTTCATGCTCTTATTTCTATTGAAATTCTTTGTTGGCTTCTAACTATAACCACTGAGTTGTTTCTTTGTTAATAGAGGTTAAAAGCCAAAATGCCATATGGCAACAAGAAGTTCCTTGTTATTCCTTTTGGTCTTAAGTGTGCTGGTGGTTTGACCTCCAACACCAACACCCAGAGGGCAGAATCAGAGGTGTCTTCTGCACTGTGACTTAGAGTTTTGGTCCCTTTCTGCAGTAACTTCTGACCAGTTCTCATTTCTCCCACCATGTCTGTATGGGCTGACTTTACATCAGCTGTAATGAGCTAAACGTGTGACTGATAAAATAATTACTTTTCTGTGAGTCATGCCATATGTTCCCCTCTCTCCACCACCACAATTCTGGTCATTCTTTTCTGTGAGTTATTTTACCTTTCCTGCATCATCCCCTCTATGCCACCAGTTTGCTTTCCCTTGCAGCCATCCATCACTCTCCAAACAATGCTGTGTGCAGTTGGGTGGGCTTTCATCACATCTGCCTGCATTCTCAGCAAGTTACTGCGGCCCAACTTTGCCCATGAAATGTGTTTGAATCTTAAATTCACTCCCCTTTTGGGTACATTCTTCTCTTATTTATTGACATCAGGGTCTGATTTCACCTCCAGATTTTAACACCCTTAAAATGAGGGGGTTGCAGTATACGGTGATGTGGTTGAATTTATTATGGAAATGTGTATGTTATCAAATAATTTAGGAACAAGGGATTATTTTAGAAATTAAAAAATGGGAGCCAAAGGTAGCTTATGACTTGGCTAAGCAAGCCTGGGTGAGGTCATGGGAGGAGAATGAAACTTTCTTTGGACATTTTCAGGAACAGTAGTGAACTGTAGCTATAACTTTAGTAGAATGAATTCAAGGCAGACAAGAAAAACAGGGTGACTAGAAGAAAAACCTCTGTGGACTTACTATCTGATAAACTGATTTCTGAGAACTCTGTGTCTTTAAAAATCTATTTGAACCAAAGCACAATCACACATTAGGGGGAAAGTGGTGGGAATAACCGAGAAGGGGTTTTCCAGATGAATCTTTGTTTATTTCTTTATTAATCTTGATGGCAAGGACTTTCTTCAGTTTGTTAGGTGTGCCTGTTAAAATGCCTGTTAAATATGAGTGCGTGCATTAATCTACCTAGTAATCTTTTTAACTGGGGGGAGGGGGGGGAGTGCAGGATACATCTACTGGCTTTAGTCCTTTCATCCTGTCTTCCCTTGTGTGGTTCAGTTCACTGAAGTCTCTAAACAAATATATCCAATGACCAGTCCTTAATTGTAGAGGAATTCACTGAAACAGAACTGTCTTTATAAATCCTTGTTTAAGTCTCTGATAGCAAAGTGAGACCCCATTTCTCAGCTCAGCCAACGTTGAAATGGGACAGATAAATGAGAGGCTGGTTTAGAATTATTTCATTATTGCACATGGATAAACCAGAAAATATTGGTTTGGGTTTTGTTCTTGGTTTTTTTCCTTACAGAGCAGTGATGCAGTGATTAAGGTCATCATGTCCAAAGTTTAGTTGAGGTCACTGCTGTGCCTAACTGGAGCAAGGATCTCTGTTTTGGCTTCCTGTGTTAGGGTTGTTTCTGTAAGAATATTTCTCCCTGTCTCTCCTGCCAAATTACTTGCTGGAAATAATATCAACATAAGATACTGAAAGGTGTTGATTGGACTCCTGACTATTGTGGAGCTATCAGGACAGGAAGTAGAATGGAAAGAATTCAGGTTAAAGTCCTTGAACTCCCACATGTCCCCCAGCTGATTTAACTATGAAAATTAACAAGGGGTCCAAGGGAGTTGTCTTAGTGTGGGGAAGTCACATTTTTTTCATAAACCAACAGGATATTTAATAAAAAATTTCCAAATTTCTCTAAAGCAGAGATTTTTGCTCTAGCAATAGCAGAGCTGGCAGTCGGAGAGTTTTAGCTTGCCAAACTATAGGTAGTGTGACAGTGCCTTAAAACTTCAACTTAACAAAATAAATGTCCAACATGATTCCAGTCACTTCTGGACATTTCTGGTCACTTCTCAGCTGCTTTTGTTGCACCACTGTGGTGTAGAGGTGTCTCTGATGAAGACAGGCTGAGATGGAGAAGAGAAGGCTCCAGGGAGATCTGAGAGTCCCTTCAATGCCTAAAGGGGCTGCAAGAAAGGGACTTTGAACAAGGGCCTGGAGCGATAGGACAAGGGGAAATGGCTTCACACTGACAGGGTGGGATAGCCCAGAAGGGATATCTGGTAGAAATTCTTTACTGTGGGGGTGGTGAGGCCCTGACACAGGCTGTGAATGCTTCATCCCTGGAAGTGTTCAAAGCCAGGCTGGATGGAGCCCTTAGCAAGCTGGTCTGCTGGAAGGTGGCCATGCCCAAGGCACTTGGGTTGGAAGGAGATGATCTTCAAGGCCCCTTCAGACCCAAAGTGCTGTTTGAGTCTGTGCTGGTTCCCTGGGTCACAGCCATTTGTCATTGCAGAGCAGTGATCCACCACCTCCAGCAGACCCAACATTTCAGCTCCAGACTTTCCATCTGAATTTGTCTTTTGTCTTTTCTTTTCTTTTCTTTTCTTTTCTTTTCTTTTCTTTTCTTTTCTTTTCTTTTCTTTTCTTTTCTTTTCTTTTCTTTTCTCCAGTTACTCTTCACATACATTCTTGGCTTCCCTTCATGCCTTACCCTCTTTGTTCTCCAGGGCCCTCCAGAACCAAATAAATATTTTGTATTGCAGGACAAGGCTTCTGAGGGAAGATCAGTACAACTCAGTAGTAAAATCATGTCTTATTTTCTAATGATTCTCAGGAATTGTTGTTCTGTTTTTAACCAAGACCAAAGTCCATCCTTAGGTTGGCACGCTGCTTGGAAAATTTCAGGCGGAACATCTCAGTTTTGGCAAAATGATAAGAAATTGAACTCATTCCCCCTGCTAATTAGTTCATCACTGTAACACAGCCATCCCTGAAGCAGTGGGTGTAGCCTCTGAGAGAACAAAGATGCCCTGTGAAACCCAGCAGGGCTGGGGAAGGCATTACTGGGTGAGGAACAGTTTTGCAAGGTTTTGCTCTCAGAGAAGTGCTAGGAAAGGTTAAGGAGTTCTGCAGAGACCCTGGGACCTCGAGACTTCTCAGGGGAGCAGTGCCAGCAGCAGTGGTCTAGGGCTCTGGGCAGGCACAGCAAGCCTTGCTCACCTGCTGAAAAGCAGTAAAATCGTGTTTTCCTGTTACATTTCATGGCTGGAACGGTTAAAAGGTTAAATTCTTCAGAAGTAAGGATAGGAGGGCTAGGCATGATATTGGGAAAAGGTTTATGACTTTGCACAGTTGAGCCTTTGTTTTCTCATACTTTATTCCTTAAACAAAAAATAAGAAGGAAAAAAAAGAATAGAGAAAGAAGTCTAGCTGCTGCTTTAAACTTGTTATCAGTTAGGAATTAGAGAGATAATGTGGGTGAAGGGATCGTCAGAGCTTTGAACTGCATCAGCTGCTCGGGGGCAATTAAACACACAAGACTTCCACCCTTAAAGAAAGGCACAGAAGGGAGTCTCCTGTTTTCTGTGCTGGTTATCAGCAAGAGGAGGGAAGAATGTGTAAAGGAAGAAAGAAAAGATGGTGCCTTTGCGAAGGAGGATGTCAGACCCCAGCAGGATGCCTGCTCCAGTTGCATCTCAATAAATAATAAGCACTTGTTATGTTAATAGTCACTATTTCCAATGACGTGATTTGCATACAGATCATACACATGTTAATTACGCTGTGCCCTAGCCAGTAATGCACATCTTAGGTCTTGTCTTCAAGCATTTTCATGTGTAAAATGATGCAGCACGGAAATGAATATTGCAAAGTTTTCACTTTCACGTGCAAATAAATAGCTGATAGAATAAAGAGCCAGACAGCCCTGAGATAACCAGGAATACGTGGGGGCAATTGTGGAAGAAGCCCAGGATTAGTGTCGTTTCTGGCTCTGACAACATATGTCCTTGCACCTGATTGTAAAGAAAATAAAATGAAACAAAAGGTTGCATGATAATAATTAACCCTTTTTTGGTTAATCACTGGGTGCATGCTTGTGAGCACTGCTGTATCTTTTACTGGAGCACAGAATTTAGTAGTTTTATTCTGACTTGAGGCGGGGAGCAAAAGGGTGGGACCTGGCTCTTTGGAGAGGTGGGATAAATGTGGGCAGTTATTCTCTGGAAAAATGTGTTTCTATGGTTATATGACATTCCAGACTAAACATTTAACACATTTCATAAGGTATACAATAGAAATATTTACCTGTTAGGAAACTGTAAGAATATAATCTGTAAGTTCGTTACCAGGTTAATTTTTCATGTATCAGATAATGATGTCAAGCATCAGATAATCTGGGCCCTACAAGGCACGGGCGTTTGGAATGAGTGGTTCTGTTTTAAAAGAAAACAACTGTGACATGCAGCAGCTCTCCATGACACTGTTCAGTTGTTACTGCCATCAGTTTTCCAGCATCCCACTACATCCCAAACACCTGTATCTTCTGGTCAGGAGAGAGCAAGAGGTTTCATTGTAATGTTTGCAAGAAGAGCGTTTTCTCTGTATGCAAGTAATCTTTGAGCAATGGAACTGGTGAAATAGTTGAAAAGTTGACCTTTTGCTAAATTTTAGCAAGTCTGCCTGCTGAATTTTTCTCCAGTCAAGTGTCAGTGAAGCTGGTAGTAGCTCTCTGAAATGCAGCTAATCTGAAGGAGCATTCTCAGATGATTTTCAGCTATGATTTTATTAGGGCTTAACTGAGGTCAGAAGTTCACCTGGGAGTTGTGATTACCACAGGTGTTTATGAGATAAGGAGTTTCATGGAGGACGCACCTCTAATCGGCTGCACGTTTAAAATATTAGTTTAAATTTAGTGCCTTATATCGTTATGTGCTTGAGGTTTTTTTGCTGCTTAATTAAGAATTCCTATTTTGTTTCTAGAGTAATTAGTCCATAAGAGTTGTCAGCATTTTAAACAATACCTGAGAACTAGGAGAAAATTCCATTTAAAAGTATGCACTGGTTAGAGCTGCTGTCTTGTGGGTAAGTGGTTTGGTTTGATTCAGTTAATTTTGTGTTTGGAAGATTACAAATCTAAAAAAACCTTAGTTTACATCACTAGGTATAGATAGCAGTGGCAGTGAGGAGAAATGTCAAAAATTCCATATTGCATTAAGAGTCTACTGTGAATTTGGGATTGGCAAGTTAGTCTGTTTGATAGACAGAAACAAGAAAAATTAAAAAAATAAAAATAAATTTAAAAAAAAATTCACATGAAAAAGCACATCCAAAGAATGGCAATACTTTGCAAGGTAACCTGAGAAGGAGTGATGTCTTTTGGCTCAGATACAGTCTTTGGAACATCCTAGTGTTGTATGGGTGGCGTAGATCCCTTTGCTTTATAAGAAAAAACACAAATGGACTCTCAAAAATAAAGGAAAATGAGTTTTTGTTGAAGTTGAGAGTTTGTGCCATTGTTCTTTGCAGATTATGCAGTTGAAGTGTTTACATGGTTTGAATGTTTATAGACTCAGTGATACAGAGGATTTGCAAACACTATAATGATACTAGCTTGATTTGGTAGTGGTATTTTCATTAGAATAAATGAGTTTACTTTTCTAGAGGGATGTGCAAGCTTTACAACACCCACAGCAACAGTAAACAGCTATAAATTCAGAGATATCTCTAATTAGGGGAAGGCTGAAGCAATTAAGAAGGGTAAACTCTATTGATCATAGCTGAACAAGATACATACAGATGACAGCAGTGGTTTTACAGTGGGTGCCCTGACATGGTTAATGACTGCTATTGATTTTACAGTAATGATTTTGGTATTTTGTTAGGGGAGTGTGGGTAGGAAGGTTAAATCAAGTTTTATAGGGCTTCTCAAAACCATACTACAACCACTTGGAGAGCTGCTTGCTCAGCCAGAAATACCTAATTCTGTAGGTACCACACTTGGCATGTCCTTCTTGGGCCTGAATGCATCCTCTGACACAGCACTGTACCTGCTGGCCAGAACAGAACCTGTAATTCAAATTTGCTCTCTTTCTGAGCTGTTCTCTACTTCACTGCTCCTAGATGTTGATTTGTTTAGCTTCTTTCATATTGATTTCTGTTCTGTTGCTTGTTGACACAGACACGATGATAAAAAGCTCAGAAAATGAACTGTAAATGATACAGGGGCATGTGTCATAGATTCACCCCAAAGCATTTTTTCAGAGTCCTGAGAAAAAGAATTCATGCCAGCTGCACTGTGTTTATAATTCTGTTTGGTAGGGATCAAACTGACAAGCTTAATGATTGCAGAAGACAGTTAAGTCTTAGAACATTGTAGCAGTTCCTGTTACTCTAGTCAGCAGTCTAGATTGGAAGAATTAAATTTTTTTCCTTAGTCAGTGGCATGTGTGTTAAAATCTTGCTTGGCAGAGTTACATTCTTCAGAAAGAGGACTGATTTTTTATAGTTTTGAGAAGGAAATAAAGAAAACTGCATTTAAAACAGTGGGAATGATACATCATTATTGTGTTTCACCACATTAACTGTACTTTAAGATCAGATTTTCTTCCGTTTTATGTCGACTGTTCTTAGTAATGGGCTATATGTCTTAGATGTTTTTAGTTGGGTTTATTTGTTATATCTGGAAATATTAGCATAGAAATCAGATGCAAAAGCAAATACATGTGTATATAGTTCATACATTGATAATATTTCTCACTCAAGGAGTTTGAGACTTGGTTATGTGTTTAAATATAGAAATATTTTGGGTCATCCAAGTATAACCCCTTGGTTTCAGCATTCATTGGGAATTCCTCTCAGATAAGAATATGCAAGGTCAATTGCTGTTCAGCATCCCCCATTTTTATTGGATTTTCTCCAGTTCCCTGCCTTTTTTTTTCTTTGTAGAAAGTGGCCATTTGTGTTTTTCACTCTGATGTGCTTATTCATTTGAAGTGGGCATGGTGAAAAGTATGCCTCACAACTGTGTCAACACAAGTGCTCCGTGGAGGCTACTGGCATTTTTTTAAAGCAATCTTTGAAGTACATGTTAAAATGTTACCAAACCATTTTTAATCATACATCACACCCACGCAAATAGTCTTTTCTTCTCCATCAGGCATGCATCTCACCTTGCTGGAGGAAGCTGGGGCATTTCTTAGTGGCTGCTCAGTGAAAAGCAGCTCCTTGGAGGTGGATGCTAAGTCTATGTCATATTGTGCAATAACTATTAATACTACCCTGTATTTGAGTTTTCTGGTCAAATTCAGTCTCCTGAGGGTCAGAATTCCCTTTCCCTAAATGTCTCCTATGCATTACCATACATGCCCATGTAGCAGCACATGCTGATGGTTCCTTCTTACTTTCTTCTGTGTGATACCATCTGAGTGATTTAAACAGAACCCCAAAGTATTCTACACTTCACATGTTCAGTTATAAAAATAAATAAATCCACACAGCACTACCATAATATAATTTTCTGCTCTGAGGAAAGCCTGAGGCAACAGAGGATTCTTCCCATTGAGATTTAAGGATGTGAGGAGTGTTTCAGAGCAGATATCAGTCAATCAGTCTGCAAACTCAGTGCCTCTGAAGAATAAGGGGAATTAAAAAATGAAGCTTTGTTTTTTCAGTTCTACTTTTCCTGTCTCTAGCTCCCTTTGGAACCTCACTGAAAACCCATAGGGTTGTAGCAGCCAGGGTTTATTTTCTACTGTATCTCCTCCTGAGGGTTTGTGTTGCTGCCAGTGTTCCTCTGGTTTTAGGTAGAAATACCTTCCTAGGGTTCACAATTACACACAAATTCAGTAAGTTGGGGCTTCTTTTTGTTTTTTTTTTGGTTTTTTTTTTTTGATTGGATTAAAAAAAATAACACAGTTGTCATTTGTTTAGATAGATACATAGAGTTTTAGCCCTAAAGTATCATGTGTAAGAGTTGCAATGGTGCAGTAGTGCTGTTGTAGTCCTGCTTTCAGTTTCTCATGCAGATAGTCAGTCAATGAAAGTACTCTAAAAAGGTGTATTTTTGTTCCATGTGCTCTAGTTCAAAGGATAGGTGTCTATTCAAAAGCACGTTTGAGTCTGTTCAGAATATGTTTTGGTGCTGCAAATCTTGGCTTTTTCTTTATTTAAATAATATTAGGGTCCTTTTGGAGGAAATAAACTAAAAGGAAATCTTAAAAAATTGCTGTCGAGATTATTTTTTTGAGACATTGGCTTACCCAGTGGTAATTGAGTGTCTTCCAGGGCAAGATGTGGCAGATGCCTCATGGCACACATTATCCAGCAGGTTCCAAAGGCTGTGAAGTGGGATGTGTGTACAGCTTATGCTGCTTGTGTTGCTTTTATAATCGTTCCAGTTATCAAATGCAGACATTTTATAAGGTCCTAGCTGATAGATCTCAGCTACTGAGAGACAAAAATAAAAAGGATTTGGCATATTGCAGTAAACCCGCAATTTTCAGGCATTTTGGTGTTCTCCAAGGGAGTATTTGAAATGCAGCAAGATTTCAGCTGCCTTAACCTAGAATGCAAACCTGTAATTGTGGGTTTAGGCCTTTGCAAGTAAAATGGAACGAGGCATTTCTTTGATAAGTTTTTGTGTTGCTGCAAGCAGATTTAGTTCAGTTCTGACCAGGATCACAGCTGTGCCCAAGGTTAATGCAAACAGCACAAGGGTGTGGGGGGAAGGAGCAGGGGATTGGAGGTGCAGTGATTTTATGGCACTGAGCATTAGGACACTTTGCAGCCTTCTCTAAGCAGCTGTTCTTGTAGGTAAATTAATATGTGGGGTTTCTTTACTTCTCCCCAACTTTAACTGCCATAAAAGAACTTAATGTAAAGCTGTTCACAGCTTATCTCACCCCATTGCTATGTGAAACTTCTAACACAAATGCTTTTGTACACTGCAGCCATAACACACTAATCTTCTGAACTTCCTGACCCATAAAACTGTGATTATTGCTACATGTAAAATTCATCTGGAAATATCCCTCTGTATTTAGCGTTATGGGTATTACATTGCAAAATCCCTCCTTTGCAGTGGAGGGACTGCCAGGAAAGGGAAGGACAGTGGGGCTGTAGGTGGGTGTGAGTGTGGTTCTGTACCTTAATACTGTGAATTTGGCTTTATTTGGAGTGGGGAAGCTGGTGATTCAACAGATGCAGTGCTCTGGTTTTGTTTGTTTGGGGTTTTGTTTTTTTTTTTTGTTTGGGTTTTTTTTCCCCTAGATTACAATTTCAGATTTGATTTTTTTTTTAATTAGAATATTTCTGGCTATCTTACTTGCCATTAGCAGTGGATCAGTCACTTATTTCCTGTACAACTGCAAGGGCAGATAATTAAGAGCCATCACTTATGAGAGGTATTTGGAGGAAGACAGGAAGGGTGTTAGAGATGAAAAGAAAGCTTTACTGTTGCATTTGAGATTCTTCTAAGTACCTGTCCTATCTGAGGGTTATCTCTGCTCACTATTCAGCAATTAAAACAAGGAATGAGAAGCAGTTTGCACGATTCTTTGATAAAGGATAGCAGTTAAAATGCTCCAGAGCCAAAAAAGGAGAGTTCATGAGGATCTTTTCCCTCTTTCTTTATGGATAATATGTAGCTTTCTTTAAAAAAAAAGCTATGTGATTGTCTAATCTTCAGCAGAGATAGTGACATCAGCAACTTTGTACATGTGCACATCACAAAGGGGGTAGATTGGCTGCACTCTAAGGTGCAAATGAATCAAAAAAGCACAGGAGTCATGTTTCTACTTTTTTTTTTCATCATCAGACTAACATAATATAGGTAATCATCCAGCCGAAAAACAAATCTAGAAATTTTTAAAATTAAGTGAACAGGCCTATTTAATTTTGAACCACAAATGTTTGTGTTAAATGATGCTTTTCCCAAGCCACTTTTATTATTAGCATTGTTTGAAATTGCAAGTTGTCACATCCACCAGCTTCTAAATTACCCTTCCTCTGTGTTGCCATAGTTACACAGTAGCCACTAAAATACAGACTCCAGCTAGAAAGGCAAGCTCAGACTACAACTCATTTATTTGAAGGTTTTGGCAGCAGAATATCTCCGCGAAGTCTTTGTTTTATAACCTTTGAATTCTTGCATTTTAACTCTTTCAACCAACGTTACAGTGTTGTGCTAAAAGGGATGTTTTATTTAAGATGAGGGTATTCAAGCTGAGTTAATAAATATGTAATGGTAGAGTTGACTTCTCACTAATCTTTCCTGCTCTTCCTTTTTTTGGTTTTGGGCTGAATGATCCATGATGTTCTTGAGGTGAGGCTAAGGCAACAGCACCATGTCCTCTCCACTTTCTCCATCCTAAAGGCTTCCCATCTCCTTTCCAGAACAGGATCCCTTGCTGGTGGATCTCACTGGTAACAGAAATTTATCCTGGCACTACTCAGCTGGTGTGATTTCCCATATTAGAAAGAACAAAATAAAAATCCCACGTGTTCATCAGAATACAGAGATCTTGGAAGAATCCTGTCAGAAATAATTGATATTAGACTAAAATAAGAGTTTTGAATGTTAACCACCAGAATTTTTTATCAACCAAATATTTCTAAATAGATGTCTCTATTGTATTTGAAATAAAGGGAAATAAGCCCCCCTTACTCTACAATGCTAAATAAAGAAGAATCAGATTAATATTACGTACCTTGTCTCAGTTTCTTCAGTTCTTTGCTGGAGATACCAGTGAATAAATTGCTATTTTCTTTACCTTTCCTATTGAAAATGATTTTCCATGCTACCACTCTCCCCCTCTAAAAAAAAAAAAATAAAATAAAATAAAAAAGAATTTTTTTTTTACCAGTACTCCAAAGATTTTGTATTAAAACATTTTAGGTATGCCTCCTGCTATATTCACATAAAACAACACTTGCTTCAGCAGTCACACTGTTGAACCCCTGTATAAAAGCAGAGTGGGGAAAAAGGCTTTTGGAGGTTGTGGTCTTTCAGCTGAGATCAAGCAGTGCCATTTAGTACCACCAAGTACAGGGCTGCTGACATGAGCTTTTACTTGGTGGGATACGGTACCTGCTCTGGAGGCACCAGCCTGCCTGGTTGCTGCCATCAGCTTACAGCATTCACAGATGACCCAGTCCCAGCAGAAAGTCTTGACCTCTCGCTTTTTCAGCACTTCAGAGGTTAATTTTGTTGAGGGATCAGATTTCTTTCCAGGGGAAGTTTCTGATGATCACCTTCTAGCTGGGTTTTACTTTCCAGTGTCTCTCAGAGGTGCTGTATGTAGAGGGCTCTGTTGGAAAACAACTTTGCTCCAACTTCTTTTTTTTCCAAGTCTCTTCCTAGATAGTCAGGTTACAGGCTGGTTTATTTAAGGGAGGGTACTGGATGGTAGCCTAATGAAGGTATCAACCTGCAAAATAAATCTGAGCCCCTTTCCTGGAATTCTTCATGGGCAACAAGGTGGAGAAGTGCTTTGGCTGGGGAATATTGCAAGGTAAGAGATTTTCTGCATTTTTGAAAGCACAGGAGTACGTTGTGTTACACCTTTGAGTATGGAGGTTTAGCTTTGCAAATACTGGCAGCAGTGGAAACATGTTAGATAATAGATAAATCCGAGCAGCTTTCTCCCTGCACTGTTTCTTTTCAATCACTATATGCTGTATGAAATCAATGCATTTTTAATAGATTGAAAATATTTGAATAACATGATAGAAAAATTCTTATGTGAGAACTGACAGCTATTGCTCTGTTTGCCTTTTCTGGCTTAATTTTGAGATTCTGTGAGGTTTATTGATACTCAAAGGTTGCAATCTAGCCATCTATCTTTCCAATAGTGTTGCAGGCTTTTAGCCTCAGAAAACCATGGGGCTTTGTTGTATTTTAGCAATGTAAGTCTGTTTTCTGGGCAAAGGAGGAACCTCTGTGGGAATGAGCTCACCCTGCAGGGAAACAAAGACGTGTGTGAGTCTGTCTCAAGCCAGATCCCAGCCCAGAGTGCACTTGCTTTTTAGTACATTAGATCCAGCTCTTATTCTCACTCCTGTGCAAATTTCTGGTGGCTTCCTGATCTGTCTGAGTAAGGTTGTAAGATCCATTTCCTTTTTGTAGTTCCTTCCAAATAAGCCTATTTTTAAAGGCTCACATGAACCAGGAGTAATTGGTACTATCTATAATGTTGGAGTTCTGCTAGGATAAAAAACTGCTTTCAGGGTTGGTTGTAGCTGACATCTTCCACGAAGCAAAGAATGAAATACTTTACTTGGTTATGTGTCTGTTCTGTAAATCACTGGTATGGTAACAACTGTTGTTTTTCAGTGGTTTGGCTTCCTGAGGGATAGTGCTGTGCCCTGTGATCAAATTAACACTTTTGTTTATTGCCAAGTTCAGCTTTTTTTTAAAGGCATATTTCAGCAGGCTGTCATGTATTCAGAAAGGCAATTTCTGTTGTTTTTCTCCTTTTTTCCTAATGGGAGAACCGTGTGCATTATCTTTGTCTCCATATGCTCAGCTGCAGCTGATGCTGCTGTGAGACAGCAGCAGTTCTCTTGTGTGAAATGAGTTTTGCTGTGAACAGGTTTTGGCCTTGATCAATTTATGTAGAAGCTCTGCAGTGTCTTCTGAGTAGGGAAAAGCATAATAGTGTCTGGGAGTTTCTCTGAGTCTTCATGCATATATGTCTTGTCTTCAGTTTTGTGCTGTGTGTTTCTTGCTTGGGGTTGCGGTCTGCAGATCTGAAAGATTTGTACTGGTGCCAGTGGTGGAGTTACAGTGCTAGGATGGATTAAAAGAAGATGGGAAGCAGAGGAGCTGTATTCTACCTGCTAGCTGCAGCTTTTGGCTCTGGGGGTGCTCAGTATCCACCTCTTCCTGGGTGAGGATGTCCAGTGGTCCAGGTTGGTGACTTACTCTGGGGCAGGGGGTGGCTGAGTGACCCTGATCTGGAGGCAGGTGGTGACTGGGCAGGTGGGTCCAGCCCCAGCCCCTTGAGTCTTTCAAAAGCACACTAAGCAGCAGGGAATTTAAATGCATCTTGCATAGTTTTGTTTCCATACTGGTCTTCATTCATTTCCTTCCATCTTTTTGTTATGTCAGTCCTGAAGGAATTTAGCTAATCTTTTCTCTTCTCAGTGTTTAAGCCTGTTTTTATTACATTTTGGAGCCTCTGGTTAAGCAGCTGCCAGGTACCAGTAACTGCTGGTGAGCTGCTGAGCTCTCACCAGCTCAGCCCAGTGATGGGGGAACTTGAGGTGGGTGTCAGAAACTCTTGTCACCATGTTCAGTGGATGCTTCCCCCTTCTTTAAATCTTTAATTGTGTTTTTGTACGAGGAGGTGATGTGATGTGATCCAGAGTATCTGCTTTTGTGGGAGAGTAAGTAAGTAGTAAGAAAGAAGTACTGGTAAGTAAGGTGGGGTAGGAAACCTGCACGATCAAGTCTTTGGTTTTCACAATTCTCTGTGCCCTGGGCAGGCCACCTTCTCTGCCTGCCTGGAGTGAGGAGGTGTTTGGGCTGGGACCTTGCTGAGAGGGAGTTGGAGGCATATTGCAGTGGTGACCTACACCCAGATCTTTGCCAGGGGCCTCCTCCCCATTCCCTCATCCCCTGGTCCCCGGGGACTGCAGGGAGCTGGGGCTGTCCTTCGCTGAGTCCACAGTCTGGGCTTGACCTCTGCATCTGTTCAGTCTATTGCTGGCACATGGACACTGCACAGGGATTGATTTTCTGGAAGTCATCTGAGGCTTTGTATGTAAACAAGGATTTCTGACTTTGATTGGAATACTTTTCTCAGCACTTCACACTGCCATGGAAACAAAGGCAGAACAACAAAGCACGTTTTGTTTTTTTTTTTTTATTTTAACATGATGACTGAGATTTAACACTGACCTTATTGTGATATGAAGACCCTGATTTTGTTTCCAGCTTGCTTTGGAGTCATCATAATGACACAGACATGACCAGGGATGGCCATCGCTCATAGCATCCCTACCTTCCCAAGCAGGGAGGTGAGAGGGCTGCTGGCCAAGGGCTGCTCTGTGCACCCAGTGCAGAGCAAGTCTGTAAACAGCTTTATAAACACAGTCTTCAGACAGAATAGTAGGTGGGGAAATAAGGTTTATAGGTTGTGAGTGAAAGAAAAAGGGGCTGGCTGCTGCTTGTAGTATTGTACACTAAATTTTGCAGACTTAGCTGGGAGCTCCTCCAGCACCTGGGTCACATGCAGTGCCTTGCTTTTCTGCCCTTCCCCGAGGCTCTGGAGGTACCAGAGGAACCCTGCTTGTGAACAATGGCCAAAAAAACAAGTTCCACCAGTCAGGCATTTTGCAGGTGAATGCAGTTGTGCTGGCTGCTGGCTCAGGGACCCCAGGCAGCCACAGGCTGAAGCAAAGTGTGCAGGTGAAGAAGGGCCTTTGGAATTTCAGCTTCCGAGCAGGATGTGATCGGTTTTGGTGGAAAGTCAAATCAGTTCATGAAAAATTTAGGATGTTCTAACTCCTTGAGATCAGGTGGATTTTTAGGAGGTCTTCTGTGTGCATCTGTGTGTGTGTGTGTGTGTGTGTGCTCAGCTGTGTTCAGGTTTGTCAATGGCTTGGTCAAATTCCTGGTTAGATATTAAGGGACAAAATAAAATCCAGTGTTATTTTTATAAGGTTATTAGCACTGATACAAGATTAAATGAAAAGAGCATGTGCAGTTTTCTTCCTTCTCCAAATCTTCTCTTACCCAAATTTTTCAACACTGAATAATTTTGTTTTGTGAGTTATTTCCTTTACAGATAGGTATTTTAAATGTAAATCCTGAAACCTTATCTTGGATGAATTCTAAACAGAGCTTGACAGAAAGCTGCAGTTCAGCTTGCTGGCAGTAACACTAATAGTCACTAAACATGAAAATGTCTGAGTAGCTCACAGCACACTTCCAGCACTTTAACTCTGCACCAAAAAATGTCATTAAAAGGATTAGATTCTGTTCCAGAGCGAGCAACTGGAAAGGCTCTGTATTCATTTTTCCTGGTTTACTTTTCTTGGTCTGGATTTACTAAGTATTTCAAGGTAACAGTCCTGTCCCTGGGCTCCTCTTTTGGTAAGGAAAAAGGTAATTTATGTTAAAATACCTATAGTGAGATGAAAGAAGAGAGTAATTGGAGACATGAGGGAGGTGGGTGATTAATAGCAGTGTAAAATACATTAATTAAATTCTCTTGAAGTATGTTTCCATCCATTCTTTTGCAAATGGTTATGTTTCAGTTTCAGAACAGTTTGAGAGGAAAGGGTCTATGTGTGTTTTCTGGATTTCTGGCCCAGTTTTCACTACTGTAGGAAATCCCAGAAGAAAACTGTGGTTATTTACTGTCTCATGTTAAAACATATTTAATTTTTCCTTTTAAATCTTTGAAGATGCTGTGAAGTTTCAGTCATTTTGTACCTTGATCTTTTTGTTGTTGTTCACCTATCAACTCATAAATAGTTAAATTTTTGAACAGAAGAGAATAATTGCCATGTTTCCACTTGAAATACTGTAGAGCCCCAAGGCCCTTTCTTGGACAAATATATTTTTCAGCAGCTCATTGTAATTTTGGTTTTTAGTGAAGACCCAACAAAATTAAAATCCACACCCATCCATAGAGAAAAGTGCATTTTCAGCCATCAACAATAGCTTTATTTGGAAGGATTTTAATGACTCCTTTGCAAAGGGGGAAGATTTCTGCAGCAAGAGGGGCTATCCTGAGAATCACAGAATGACTTTGCATGCTGTCCAAGTTGACAAGAGAAGAGCCAGTTCTATGGATGATGATTATGCAAGATGGAAAAGTGCTGATAGACTGTGGAAAAACACAAGTCTGAGCCTAACAGCTTTACAAACCTGTTTGAAAAAGCAGCTCTGAGCAGTTGATCTGGTGCTGCACGTGGGTGATGTGTAGTAGCAGTGTTGCATTAGGGCGAGCAGAGTGAGGTGGGGAGGCAGAGGAAGGTGCTTGGGATACTTGGTTTCATAGAGAGCAGAAGGCAGCATTGTGGGAGTTTTTAAGTGATGGCAGGGGTGGGTTTTAAGTGGGTGGTTGTACAATTTTCATACCTTATACACTTTCAAGATTTTCATTTTTTTTTATTTGCAATTTTCAGTAATCAAAGTAAAGTTTCAGGTGATTGATCATATAAAGGAAAGCCCAAACACTTCAGGTTATGGTTGAGTAGACTTTTGCTGACATCAGAAATTATTAATTGCACCAGCTAAATTACAAAGATGCTATCTTGGCTCTGGGAGCCAAGAGCACCATAATTAGGGCTGTTAGATGCCCCGTTCTGCTTCCTAGCTTTTGACTTTAACCATCAAGGCACTGGATCAAGGTAAAAATGAACTAATTTATGTGGAGGGCTTGGGGTGTTTTCAAGAACAGCATGGAACAAATGCCTCCATTTGGTGACGGGTCCTGTCCCCCGGAGGAGCCACAGCCTTAGCCAGAATGTGGGAGTTCATTGCATTGCTTTTTAGCTGCATAAGTTGAGTGGTCATAAAGTGGCTTGTGCTGGCATCTGGTTTAGAGTTCAGTGAATTCTACCAGCCCTCTCTAGTGCCATTTCAAACGGCAGCGTCAGTAATTGTTTATGTAGGTTTGCAAAATTATTTTCAGTTTCTTAAGGTGTTTTCATGTTCTCTTACATGCTGTTGTTTTTTCTAGCTAGAGGCTGAGCACGCCCACCCTTCTACTGAAGCGACATTTATTAAATAAAGCTAAAGCTATCTGGGTTTAGACAAATATGTGGGTTAACACATCCTACCTTATCAGAACAGCTTGGGCACCAGTGTCACCAGCGTGCTCACAAGAGCTGTGTTGCTTAGTTTGTGGCACCCAAAATCTATCCAGACATCTATCTTCAGACCTCAGAACAGCTAATCTTTTTAAATTTAGTAACAGATTATAATGCAAACTTGGAAATACAGAGTTGGAGTAGTTCATAGTTTCCACCATAAAAAACATAAAAGACCTAAAGCCCAGGATACACGAGGGGAGGCCACAACCATCAATGTATTCAGGTGCATGTTTCTACCTTTGTCCTCAGGCACATGTCCCAGTTCAGAAGGGCACTCAGATATTTTCATAATACCTTAGATTGCCCAACTGAAAACAGGACTGCCTGATGCCAGAAAAGCTACTGATTATTAACGTTAAACACATTCTTTAGATGCTGATGAACTGGGGCCTGTGGTAGTTTAAGAATTGTGAGTGCTTGAAAAGAAAATGTTTCCGTTTCTATACATTTAAGATGGGGCTAGGAGTCACACAGAGGAAAATTACCATATTTAATTTTTTTTTTGCCCACTGCCATATCTCCATAAGAAGGAAACAAAACTGTTAAACATGGAAGGCATTGTCATTGATGATATTATTACTGTTGTGATTGTTATTTTGTTATAGGTTCAGAAATGGAAAATAAGTTAGTTGCTACACAGAACTTTGGTAAACAAAAAGCATATATTTATTCAGTGATTTTATTAACTGTTTTGTTACCTTGTTTGTAGACTTACCTAGGAATTGTAATTGTTTTATGTGATAGGTTTGGAAAGAAAAATAAATACCAGTTACAGGACCTTTTTCAAAACTGAAATTTAGAAGTAATACGGTTTTCAATATTTTGCCTTGTGATATTTAATTGCCTACTCTAAATAAAAAAGTGCTTCAAAGAAGTCTTTCAATCCTTTCCCAGATTTTCAATTCCCCCCCTAACATTTCTTGGCACAGGCAGCACATCTTTCAGTTACGCTGGAAAAGATTTTTCAAAATGGCAAATAAAACTGGTGTGTCAAATCTGCCTGTCTGGCTTTCTCAAATTCAGGAGATCTCACACTGCGAGTTTTATTTTAACATGGATTTCTGTTTTATATTGCAATGGATTCCCTTTTATCCAGGTGAAGGCAATCTGGGAAAAAAATTTGCTTTCCTTTGGATTGCAGCATCCCCAACACTGTAGGCTGCAGCATTCCCTTCCAATCATGAGATCTGAAGTGTCTGTAGTTTGTCAAATAGCGTTTGGAAAATCTTCTTGGAAGTCCTGTAACTGGGACACTCCTGAAAGTCAGTCAGAGCTGGCAGGAGTGAATTCTCCTGAGCTGGAGAAAACCAGCTGAAGGGTGACCCCAAAGCTCCATTCAAGAGAGCCTGTGGCAGGAGCCAGCGGTGTGTCCTGGTGTGTCCCTGTCCCTCCACATCCCTGTTCTCTGCTAGCAGAGCAGTGTGGCTGAGCATCCCAAATTTCCTTTCCTGGCTTGCTGGAGCTGTTGATCTGAGCTCCCCAGCTGGTTTATCTGCAGGGATATGGGAGCAGAGACACAACTGACTGTGCTGACACATTGATGAGAACCTTCACTGGGAGCAGAGCAGTGAGCAAGCAGCAGCTGCCACCAGTAACCCTCCCTGTGACATGCAGAGGAGAGTGTCCCCATGGCCACACTTAATTTGTGGTTCAGCAAATTGTGCTGCTCTTCAGGCTGTGCTTGTACGGATGTGGACAAACGTAGTACTCCCAAGTAAGAAAAAGGAATTAAAATTGTAAAGCAGCATTAAAAGTCATGCAGGAAGATGCTTCATAGTGCTAAGTGGGAAAAAATGAAATGCTTTCCATTTCAAAGCTGACAAAGTTTGTGTAGAAAGGCTATAAGTAAATCAGTGGTGAAGCAAGGAATAAAGTTCAAGCAGACAGAGATATAGGCTGCCTTTCTTTACACAGTTGTCTTAACACAGGTTAAGATAGTTCATGTTTAAATGCATATATTTAACTGCTCAGTATATCGGTTTGTGAATATAGCTTTTACTGCCCAGCCTGAAACCTCATTGCAATCTCTTTGTTACAAGTTTGTAAAGCAAGCAAAGGCAACAGGGGAGGAGAGTCTGCAGCTCCCAAAATCTGAAGCTGGGTTATAAATAGCTAGAGAGCTGCCAGGTGATGAGCTCTTAATGTTATGCAAATGACCTGTGATATATATACAAATATATATATATATATTTGCATTTCCAGCAGTAGTTATCTAGTGGACTGAAATGTCTTCACAGATATCTCCTTCCAGGATGTTATTTCCGTCCCAGCTTCATTGTTCTTGGAGATGGAGCACTTGTAAGCCAGTTTATAAATCTCTTCCTTGAGCAGCTTACTTTTACAGGCATTTTACGAGTTGGAGCATCTGGCTTCATTTTTAGATAATTTTGATTCTTTCCATTCTAACGCTCAAATTGCTTCAGGCAAGGAGGCTTTTTTTTTATTTTTTTTCTGGCTTTTTGGCTTTTTTTTTTTTCCCCTGTGGTGCTTTGTTTGTCCTAAACTTCCAGTGACAATTTCTCATTTACTGGAAAATGCTGAAGCTGTCACATGCTGGAAGAGGAAGGTAGTCCTGAATAGTTGCTCTTCTTGAAAAGGGCAGTGCACCTCAGGAGGATTATTTGCCATCTGAAAGACTGAACTTTTAGTTGTTAAAGGTTCGAGGCTCGTGATGCTGTTGATGGTAGATCCTGGTGTGGAACGCCCAGATAAAAAAGATTGCTTCAGTATGAATTTGTTTTCCTTGCATATGAGTTCCATCTCTTAGCAAGTCAGTGCTATGCCTACTTGGAGATCACAGAATCTCAGAATGATTTGGGGTGGAAGAGACTTTAAAGCTCATCTTGTTCCATCCCCCTACCATGAGCAGGGACACCATCCACTATCCCAGGTGGCTCAGAGCTCCATCCAGCCTGGCCTTGGACACTTCCAGGGATGAGGCAGCCACAGCTTCTCTGGGTAACCTGTGCCAGGTCCTCAGCACCCTCACAGGAAAAAAATCCTTGCTAATATTCCTTCATGCCACTACTTTCCCCTGCTCTGGGACTGCAGGCACACATTCCAGCTGTGTCAGGAAGAGCTGTGTCACTGGTGCCCTTGGCTTGGTGATGGCATACACTGGCCTTTCTGGCAACCACAAGTGGGCTAAGGGTTGTAGAAATAATACTCTTCCTTTCGAATGATGTCTTGTCTTTTGACCCTTGTTTTCCCCCTCTGTTGTTCTTTTTCTCCAGCTGGGATGACAGCAGCTCTGTCAGCAGTGGGATCAGTGACACCATAGATAATCTCAGTACTGATGACATTAACACGAGCTCCTCTATCAGCTCCTATGCCAACACACCTGCGTCCTCCCGCAAGAACTTAGATGCACAGGTAAGAGCTTTGGTTTATTCAAGTAACATTGATATTTATTATTTTCTCTGTGCAGGAGGCGTGATTGTTTTAGGTTGGCAGAACTTGAACACACAGCCGGCCTTCAGTATAGACAGTATCAACAGTGACCACCTTATCATTCATGGCATTTACAAATATTTCCTCTGTGGGTGGAACCCGTGGCATCTCTGCCACGGTGATGTCACAACAATTGGGTCTTGTCTTCCTAGAGGCACTGCTGCACAGAAAACAGGTGTAAATGGGATTTTATATAGATTGGTTTTTTTGGTCTAGACAAGTTTACATTTTTCTCTTAAGTAATAGAATACAGTAAAGTCAACATGAAAGTTCGAAGGTTGTTTACTCTTTTATCAGAAATGTAAGTATGCTATGCAAATGAAATGGATTTTATTGAATTTCCAGAGCTTTTTTGTGAGTTATTGAAGGCTTTCCGTGTTCAGCAGTATTTCATAGGAGGATAAACTTTGCCTCCATCAGCAGGATACATGTACGTTCTGTGCGCAGACACCACACATCCAAAGAGGATGGAACAAGTGAACACAACTAACAGTTTTTCACTGATCAAATAAACCATGTAACACTGAGATTTGCACTAATATAAACTGCTTTTTTTAACCTATTGCATAGCCTTTTGTTTGGGAAAGTGCAGGACTACAGGGTCCAGCTTTGTTCTTTGTACAGCCTGCTCGAGGGACTCGGGTGCTGTGTGCTGAAGCCACTGGGATGTGGTGACCTGGCAGTGCTGCCCCGTCGAGGAGAGGGATGTTGGTATGACCTGCTCCTCTGTTTAATCTTCTCCAGTCCTTTGCATCAGTGGATCTTAAATCTGGTTTTGACATCGGTTTTGATGCAGACGTGTGGTTGCTGTGAAGTATTGCTCTGTCTCCAGAGCTGTGGTGCAAGCACAGAGCAGTCTTTGTTCCCTTGCCATGCAGTGCATATTTGAGCCTACACGAAGGGTTTCCAGGTAGCCACTGGCTGCCTATCAGCAACTGCACAGGCACTTAGAGCTGCTAATACAAGTCCCACACAAGCTGAGAGGAGTTAAAATCTATCAAGCATGTTTCTCAGTACCTGGCAGAGAGTAAGATGGGCAACTAGAAGTATTTTTTGACAATTGTTACTGTCTCAACAATATAATACTGTTGGAGAGAAATAAAGGAAGACTTAGAGAGACGTGACTAAACATTAACCTAAGGGGGGAAAAAAATAGAAACTCATATGACTTCTATCTTCCGATAGATCAGATTCTTGGAAACACCTCTGAGAGATCAAAATCTGTGTTGACAAACTCCTCTTCCTCCTCCACAACTATTACAGTATCCAAGAGGGTGCAGACAGACCAGAAGAAAAGCAGCTGGAGCTTGTTCAGGCAGTAGTGTGTAGTTACTGGCAGAGGAGGCTAGGAGCAAAGAATGTACAAGTTGTGTTTGTAGTTTTTTGGTGCGATGTGTGACTCTGATCTGCTTCTCTCCTCAGTTTTCATGAATGACAATCTTTATTCCAGGTATTCTGTTATTTGCAAATTGTTGCCCGTAAAATAGTTCATTTTCAGTGGAACAAACTACCTGAATCTTGTCAGTCAAGGAAATGAAAAGAGCTTGGAGTGCTGAAATGCATAGTATGCAGAGTTAATTTTTTGATGCCAATTGTAGACCTCAGAGCTCACGATCCATTGAATGCTGCAGACACCTTTTCTGTCTTCCCTGAAGGATTCTGTGATGGCCAGTGCCCAGGTTAGCCTTCCCCAGGGTGGTGAGCTGCAAAAGACTAGCACACATTGGCAGAAGGATGTGGACTTTTCTTCTCAGGGTGCCCCTTGCTTTGGTTATCCTAAACAGTAGGTGCTTTTGAGCTGCTGTGATTCTGTCACATCTCTTTGAGAGGGTGCAGAAGTTGAATTTCATATAATTAAGGAGGGATCTCAAAGCTAACACATGTGCAGCTGGGAGTCCAGGCAAATAATACAGCAACATCAAAGGGAGAGAGCCTGAACATGTCAGTGTCTACTGATAAAATCAGTAACTCAGGCAGAATCATCTCTGCGAAGAAAGGCATAGTTGCAGTAGGAAAAAATCTCTGTTGAGAAGCTGATTTTTGGAGCTGATGAGTACCCCGTACTCCAGAAGCTGTAGTTTTTCCCTCTTTGAGAAACAGGACTTAAATATGATATTAACTCCATCTTCAGAGACATTCCTAGCTGTAGCCCATTTTTACAGCAGTGCAGTAAAGATGTTTGCAAGTTGTTTTTGAGTAAGCTAGTGATGGGAACCAGAGTTTGCCTTACCATGTTCCCATGTCCTGCTGTGATTATGCCAAGTACCAAACCACTTAATGTAGTTATGAGTTTTGGCACCCTATTATTTTTTTCCTTTGTATTACACAGAATTAGGTAAGTTTCCTTTATCACAATACTACATATAGGGTGCCTTTAAAGTCACATCATATGCATGCTTTAAGGAGCAATTAAGACGTGGTGGGCATTTGAAAATAAGTCATTTAACTGAAATAAGATGGGAGAAAGAGGCCAAGTAATAAATTCAATCATGTGATGGTAAAAAGATTGGAAGATAGAAAGGTTTCTTTAAATAGAAAACTGCAGCATCCCTAAGCAGTTGTATAAGACATCTTCTCAGCAAAGATGGATTTGGTCTGTTCACAGGTTCAGATTTACAAAACTTTATGAGTGAGTTGAGAAATCCTGGTGGATTTGCTCCAGGCTTTGCTCTCAACTTTGCTCGCTGTGTCTTCCATGACCTCCAGCCACGAGTATTTCCACTTTCACCCTGAGCTGAGTGGAGTTTCAGCTGCAATCCCCAAGCCAGGTTTCACTGTGTTTTGGTTTTGATTCCTTAGTCATGTTTCTGTGCTATTCTCATTGTTTACTATTAAACAGAGACATCTCTGGCCAGAGGGCTTCAAAGGTGGAGGTGCAGCATTTCAAAGGCTGCAGGAAAACTTTGGCTGTGGGTGTAGAAGTGAAATAAAATGGAGGAGAGCAAAGGTAGAGGACTTCTTGCAGTGTTCTTCTCTCTGTGGAGACTGTACTAATCTTACAGATGAGGGGAAATAGAAGATACAGGAATATTTCCTAGTCAACTAAAACTAGAATAAGGCCTTTGCTAGCAAGTAGATGTATTTCTTGTTCTTGAACACTAACAGTGCATACACACATACAATTCCAGACAAGGAGCTCAGAACAAGATACTGAAGTGACCACGTGAGGAATGGTGGCTTTAAGGTGGCTTCGTTGGTTGATTATTTGGTACTTTTTGCCTGTGTTCTCTTCCAAGATATGTGAATGTAGGAGATGTTTACATGAAACAGGGATTTTGGAGAGGTTCAGGACATAGGAACAGTCACAGTGTGAATTTATTACGCACCTTTTGATAGTCAGAAATAGAAAGGTGACCCAGGAGCCCCTAACCTGGCAGGCGTAGGAAGAGAAGGGAGTTAAAAAGCAGAGATCCTCTCAACCCTGTGCTGGATTGCAGAGGCAGGGAAACATTTGTGTAGCATGAGGAAAAGTACAAGAATATAATGTTATCTAAATCCATAATTCAAAATGCATGTTAGTCTAATGACTCAGTATGTAGATAAATAACCCAAGCCCTGTTTCCCGACTGAAGAAAGACCACTGTGATATGTGGTGTCAACTTTCACATACTGATGGCTTAACTAGTTTTTCAGGCTTTACAGTAAAAAGCGGAACTCCAACCACAGTTCCCCTAAATTCTTTAATATTAATGGTGTGATCTGGTAGGAAAAGAAAAGTCATAAACTTAAAACATTCTTTAAGAACTTAAAAATAAACACTGAAAAGTGTGGTAAACAATCTTGCAGCTTCTCCTGTGCTGTGTTTTTCTGATTATCTGAAGGGAATAAAGACTGTGAGCTTTAGAGTGCTTTGGGATATTTTAAATAATTTCCTTTTAAATTCTTATTAAATTTAAATTCTTCCTTTTGCCTACCACACAGTTCTGAGCACATTCATCTTCTGCTGAGGCTGCAGGGCAGGCGGGGTGGCATCAACACCTCACCAAAACCCATTAGCCTGTACTTGGGAGCTGCACAGTCAGGTGTTGAATTGTCAGTCTCTTTCATGGTGCTGAGGTGGTTGGAGAACACTTCAGCTATGAATATTTTATCCTGATCAGACTCAAATATGTGGATATTTTTCTTTTGTGCCTGATCACAAAATGGTTGGTTGTGCTGTTGCCACGTTTGCCAAATTTAATCAACAGCATTTGACAGGAGTAGAATGCTGGAAGAACAGTCATTAGCAGTGGGAACTATTGATGTATGGGTAATGTATAAAATATACACACATATATCGGATATTAGATTTAATTTAAGCATTTCTGAGATTTTGGCAAAGGTTTGCTAATGAGAATTTTTTCTATTTGGTACCGAGCTTAGCAAAATTCTCCATAAGAGAGTGGTAGCACAATCAATCTGTGCAAAGAGTAGGGGAAAACAGTCTGTAAGGGAACCTAAGGCAATTTATGTATTGAAGTCAGTCTTGAATATTGTTAGAAAGCTTTTCTTCAGTCCTTGGGTGTCCTTCTACTATGTTAGGTTAGAATTAGCAGCATTCCACATATTCAGATCTGTTCCAAAAGCTGCCTCCTCATGCTCTGGAGATCACATTGGCGGACAAGAGATAAGAAAGCAGCAGGAACAAAGGAAGGCTGGCTGGACAGGTTTGAAATACTTTTTTGGCATTGCAGTAAAAGGGTTTGTCAGAAATTTCAGATGGAGGATTATAACTGTCATGGAGCTGAGTATGTCCTTTATAAATCAAGTAGGGATTTTTTTCCCTTTATTTATGCCAAGGAGCATGGCCGTTGTGTTTTTTGTATTTGTCGTACAAAGCACACTAAAAAGATTTGTCACTGCTGGGGTTAATTTCTTGCTGTGACATTTCTTCATCAAAGGCACATCGTGTTTGTTGGTACTCAGAGATGACTGCTGAGCTGATTAATCAGGTTGATGGTTCTTACTTACAAAGCTTCTTCAGAGAAAGACTTGCTCTGAAAGTTGTCTTGCGATTCCTTATCTGTTCTAGACTGATGCAGAAAAGCATTCCCAAGTGGAGCGGAATTCCTTATGGTCCGGTGATGAAGTCAAGAAATCTGACGGGGGATCTGATAGCGGCATAAAAATGGAGCCGGGATCTAAATGGAGGCGGAATCCCTCTGATGTGTCAGATGAGTCTGATAAAAGCACTTCTGGTAGGAAGAACACTGTTATTTCCCAGACGGGCTCCTGGCGACGGGGCATGTCAGCTCAGGTTGGCATTACCACACCAAGGCCTAAACCTTCAACCACCCCAGGCACATTAAAGACACCTGGAACAGGTGAGAAAAGGCGTAAGATGTAAACAAGCCAAAAAGTGTGTTCAGTGTGAAAACAGTTTACATACTTTGCAGAGGCAGAACCTGAACTTCAGGTAATCCTATCTGTATTTATAGGTATTGCTTTAACCTAAGCAGCATCTTGTATGTCCACATTTCTATTTCTGCCTGAAAATGTATATTTCAGATTAGTTCACCCTGCCAGTTGTTTTCGTGAAAATTCTGGTCTTAAGCCAAGCTGTTTATTTGGCACAGTATTGCCGTATGAAGAATAAATAATATAGTTTTAGTTTTTGAAGTCACTGTTAACCAAGAACATACAATATATATGGTTGAGGAGATTTGCCCCCCCCCTTACTAAACAAGCATGTTTGTTTATACTAAACATGATTTCTGGCTTTTCTTGTAACTGTATTAATGATTTTATCACTTGCAGATGTGTGAATGAAAATTGATTGAATTTGCATAATCAAGCAATACAATTTAATACCTCTCTTTTTATTAGGTCTTGTACACAATTGTTTATGAAAAAGTTAACATTAGATACTGTCTTGAACAATACAAATGCTTTAACAATGCCTTTTAGGGAAATTATACTGTCAGCCTAACACTACCAGTGTGTAATGGTAGAAATGATCAATCTGTGGTAGCTACCAAGGGAAACTTTTTTTTCTGATCTGTCACTTATGTAAGGCTGTTCTGCTTTTCATATTCTCGAGGGCAAGGGCACCACATACTTTTTTTGGCAAGTCTGCATGTGTAACTCACTAGAGTGGCATGTAAGTTCAGTGCAGACTAGATCATAACTTTGAACCGCACTCCAGTGGCTAACACGCTTTTGCTTTTCATGCTGCTTTGAGTTTCATCATTTGCTTGATGTTTTCAAGTCATTAAATATTAGAATTCTTTTTCTATTTTTGTAGGGAAAACTGATGACGCCAAGGTATCAGAAAAGGGTAGACTATCTCCTAAAGCTGGACATGTTAAACGTTCCCCATCAGATGCAGGACGCAGCAGTGGTGATGAATCCAAAAAGCTTCCCACAAGTAATTCTAGGACAGCTGCTGCTAATGCTAATACATTTGGATTTAAGAAACAGAGCGGGTCGGCCGTAGGCATGACCATAATCACTGCCAGTGGGGCAACTCTCACCAGTAGATCGGCTACCTTGGGAAAGATCCCCAAGTCATCTGGACTCATGGGTAGGACCACTGGTCGGAAGACTAGTGTTGATGGCTCCCAGAACCAGGATGATGGCTACTTAGCACTTAGTGCACGAACTAATCTTCAGTACCGTAGCTTACCCCGGCCCAGTAAATCCAGTAGCAGAAGCGGAGCTGGGAATAGATCTAGCACGAGTAGCATAGACTCCAACATAAGCAGCAAGTCAGCTGGGTTGCCTGTCCCTAAAATCAGAGAGCCTGCCAAGGTAATCCTTGGAAGCTCTCTGCCAGGATTAGTCAATCAGACTGATAAAGAGAAAGGGATTTCGTCTGACAACGAAAGCGTGGCTTCATGTAATTCTGTTAAAGTGAACCCTGCATCACAGCCTGCTGCTAGCGGAGCTCAGAGTACCCACCAGCAAGGAGTCAAGTACCCCGATGTGGCCTCTCCCACTCTGCGCAGGTAGGCAACAAATTCCTTGGTTGTGCAGTGGTGTTAGTGGGAGCTGAATGAGCAAGACTCTGCCAGCCAGGCCTGGCTGGCTTTGGTGCAGCACTTACTGTTTAGTGTCCTACTTCAAGGTCTTGGTATTTACATTTAATTTCACATAAACAGGTTGGCCAGTGTTGTGGATACTTAGGACATCACATGACTGCAGTAAAAGTCTAACATTTAGGAAAAAAATCAAACCTGTCTGGCAGAAAGTTTGGCAATTACTATTTGAGTCTCCTTGTTGCAAAAATCATACCTAAAGCTTTTATCCATGCAGATATCACAGGAATAAGAATTTTCATACCTGAAGTTTACTGAAGAGTTACTGTACAGATGTACATGTAACAAACTTGGAAATATTCCAGTTGTGGATCGAATTGAAAACCAGCAGCTGGAGGGTTATCTCAGATTTTCATGATGACAGTGGCATTGACCTGCCATGCTTAGGTTCACCCAAAGCAAACTGTTATGAGTTGTGTGGATTAGCCCAGTGTGTTGCAAGTCTCAACATTTTAACCTGTGTAGAAGAACCCTAAATAAAGTTACTGTCTAAGTTGGGTTAAATTTTCTTATTTTAATGCTATTTTTTGGACAAAAATCCTATCTGTCTTCTACTTCTCCAGGAGTACCCCACGCCCTAACATTAACAAATAGTTGGTGAGGAGCTAATTTATTGGTGCAGTATATATCAAAGCCTTGATATTGGTAAAAAGTTCTGTTAATATTATTTTTCAACTGAATTTGAGTAGCTTGTCTGTTTCAAGTTGCAGTGTTTTGCATTTCATTTTGTCGTGACGCCCATAATACCCATACAGTTATGCTCCATCATCCTGCTTCCAGTGATGTGAGAAAGCCACATTCCATCTGAAGCACCAGTGCAAGCATAATGGCTGTGATGGCAGCTTAGGCTGATGCTGTAAACTGTTTTTGGATGGGTGGTTTTATGTGAAGAGTCTGTGTGAGGATAATTGAAGGTACTCTATTTTGCATCTGGTTAACAATAGATTAGCCATGTACTTTGGAACACATGATTTTCATCAATGGCTACTTAAAAAGTTCAGTAGGCCTTTCACTTCTATAGGATACACAATGAGAAATGCAGGTTTTCAGTGATTTCAGTGTTCCTTGGGCGATACATTGGTAGGAATGTGACTAGGATTTTTTTTTTAATTACTAAAAAGCTACATTGCTGGCTGTGTAATTGAAATGTTACATTAGAAATACATGAGACTTTAAAGAGCAGAAACTGAGGCTCAATTTAACTATTCCCTCATTTGATTTACAATTTCACACTTGAATTTTCACCAGCCTGTCAAAGCTGTCATGTGTTGAAATGAGAGTTGAACTGGGCCTTGTCTGCTTATTGCTGATCTCTAGGATGACAGTAAAGATGTTGAGCTTAATTTTCATAGTCGGTTGAGTTGCAGACATTGTTTTTTGCATAGTTCTCTTGGCCCTGTATTTTTTATTTTTTTTGGTGCTACATAGTGAATTAGAATCCATACCTTTGTAATGGTACAGACTTACCTGTAAGTTTGTGAATATGTGTAACTTCCATGTTGTCATAAACAGAGAGTAGCTTAAAAACAGCTTGTACGACTATTGTGTGGGTGTTTGGGGTTTTTTAAAAGCTCTGCCATCCTTTCTTTACGAGTGGTTTCCCCAGTGCAGTTGAAGAGGTGGTGTGCTCTGGCACAGGAATACCTTAGGGAATACCTGGTATGGCTGCTGAAGGCCATGGAATAGAGGGCTGGTTTGGGTTGGAAGGGACTTTGAAGATCATCTCATTCTGACTCCCCTGCCATGACCAGGGACACCTTCCACTATCTCAGCTTCTTCAAAGCCCCACTCAGCCTGGCCTTGAACACTTACCAGGGATGGGGCAGCCACAATTTCCCTGGGAAACCTGTGCCAGACCCTCACCACCCTCACAAAGAAGAATTTCTTCTCTTCTTTATGTGTGATCTAAGCCTGCCCTCTCAGTTGGAAGTGTTGTCCAAGTGACATGTGGCAGGTACGCAGCAGCAGCTGCCCAGCTCAGGTGTGTTCCAGGCACTGGAGCTGCAGGAAGCACCTGTGCAGTGTGGACACTGCTGCTGGGCAGCACTGGGCTTGCTCCAGGTGTGCTGAGGGTGCCCAGCTCTAACACAGACTGTGTTTCTGGGAAGTGATGGACAAAGTGGCTTAGTGTCCTGGTGTCCAACAGCCTGGGCATACTCCAGAGAAAGTTCTGCCTAGTGCACGCCCACCCCTAAGCCTTTAGGAACACTTGTATGGAAGTGCTGTAGTCCTCTATTCTGAAAGGTTTCACCCAGAGTACTAAACAGTGAAGGATAAAAAAGCAAATCTGTATATAGGTACATGAGAAGGCAACTAAGGTTCCAAGGGCAGTTACAGGAACCTAGTGGCAGAAATAAAAGCAAAGTTTTGGGGTGGATCTTTGAAGCTGGAGTGGAAGATATGCTTCCTTCCTAGTTTTGAAGATCAGTTTTGGAATGATTGATAATTTATTCTAAAGCATGATTTACTACTAAGGCACTTGGGTACTTCTGAGAAGTTTCTCATTGACTGTTCACAAGGGAACAGGGGCCTTTGCTTCCTTGGCAGTGCAGCTGCATCACACGCAGCAGTGATGCTGCAGTCAGCCTCCTCCATCCCCTCCCTCTCCGAGTTCTGGAACTCACTTAGCTTTTTACTAGCCAGTCCCAGGTGCCAAAAAGCAGATAACATCACTTTCTCGACTAAAAATACAGTTTCCAGCCAGCTTGGCTCATGGAGTGAAACCAGCCTATATTTGGTATGAGTACATTGTTGCATCCCAGCAAAAGCTGCTTCTGTGCAGAGCATTTGGTGATTTGTGCAGAATTTACCTGGTCAGCAGGCTTTCAATCTCTAGTATTCCATACATCAGATTGTTTCTCTGATGCCTTTTTTCCTTAAGGAACGGAAGATGATATGATTGTCTTAGTTCTGTGAAGCTGTATTTTAGCTTTGTGAAAGTATTGGTTGATGATTCAAAGATGACACACCTGAGATAGATTTGAAGCTGTTGTAATTGCCTCTGGGCTTTATTGAAAGAGACAGTGAACACGAGATTATAAATGTATAGTTGCATATGTACAATCTAGGATCATGTACTCAATATTGGTTTTCTGAAGCTAAGATGATATATATATGGTCTAGATATAAGATATCCTTGTGTTTACTATTCCATTTTATGTATTTTTCATGCTGTCTTCTTTTTACAGACTTTTTGGTGGCAAGCCTAGTAAACAAGTTCCCATCACAACAGCTGAAAATATGAAAAACTCAGTTGTCATCTCCAACCCTCACGCTACCATGAACCAGCAGGGTAACCTTGACTCCCCATCTGGCAGTGGTGTGCTGAGCAGTGGGGGCAGCAGTCCCCTCTATGGTAAAAGCACAGATCTCAACCAGTCTCCACTGGCTTCCAGCCCCAGTTCTGCACACTCGGCTCCTTCCAACAGTTTGACATGGGGTACCAATGCCAGTAGCTCTTCTGCAGTTAGCAAGGATGGCATTGGATACCAGTCTGTCAGCAGCCTTCACACCAGCTGTGAATCCATAGACATCTCCCTGAGCAGTGGAGGTGGGCTGAGCCATAATTCCTCCAGTGGCTTGATTGCAGCCTCCAAAGATGATTCTCTGACCCCCTTCATCCGAACCAACAGTGTTAAGACTACACTGTCTGAAAGGTGAGTGAGTTTTTCCTACTCTTTCCATATGTTTGTATCTCAAGTGGGAGTTGAAGCCCTGGCAGCAGTAGCCAGTGCTGCAGATACAGATCAAGTAGTGCCTCTTACCACATAATACAGATAACTCTAGGAGTAGAACATACATATAAGTTATTCTGGGAAAGGAGCCCAGTTCAGAGCAGGAGGATGGGTTCAGATGAGGTTTTTAATTTGCTGTCACAACCAATGTGACAACTTTTTTTTTGCTACCATATGGTAACTAATACTTGAATTTTGCATCAGAGGTTATCCTTCCAAAGATCTGCTGAATTGAACTGATGGTGATATTTTAAAAAACCCTCCAGTTTTGATTGATTTCCTTTTAAACTTTTTGATTATAGAATTTGACAACTTTCACACTGGAGGTGATCCTGAAAAGACAAGCCCACATCTCCATAGTCACTTGATCCCTTCTCATCCTCTCCCTGCTGCCCTATCCCATCTCCAGTTGCTCCCTACAATATTTCAAGCATTCATGTGAATGCTTAGTGAATCCCATTGGGAGCTGGATCCAAGTGAAAAGCAATCAGATTAATTGTATTTCAGAGTGATCAGTTCCCCAGCTCTGTATGCTGAGACTCACTGGTACCTTGTGGACCTTAGGAGGACCTGGGAGGAAGCTGAGCAGGGAGGAGGGAACAGGGCTTTTCCAGCATCAGAACTGGATTGGTGGCACACTGAGCTGACACTGGGGTGAGCTCGGCAGTGGTCTCTGAAGGAGCCCTTGTAGATGGCAGTTGAACCCTTCCAAGTACTGGAAATCAGCTGATGTCTAGTGATGAGTTCAGCTAGCAAGATTTTTTTAGCTGTGTCTCAGTGGAGAAAAATTGCACCCGAATGTAATGTTCTGATAGTTGGGGGTTCTGTTTGTGTTTTATTATAACTCCTTTTTGTTCTCTCAACTTTTCATTCTAATACTCCTTCTCTTGTTTCCTGTCTTGTTGGACTGCTCTTTCTAGCCCTCTTTCTTCCCCTGCTGCTAGCCCAAAATTCTGCCGAAATACTTTGCCCAGGAGACAGGACAGGTAATGCTGTCTCAGGACAGGAGTATGCTCAAGGCTGTAGGTTTTGTTGCCCATCTCAGTGAAGCAAATTGTTTTGTGCCAGACTGTGCTCAGTTGAGTGCTCTGCTGTGTTCATCATCCAGGTGTGAAGTGACACAAAGACATGCCAGTGAGAGTCCCTGCAAACACCCATTTACCCACCCAGATCAATCTGGAGAGGGGCATACAGCACAGTTGGCATGTTTTTGGTGTTGCTCTTGTTTCTGGGAATGTCCTTTGGTTTGGGGGTGTACTTTTAACCCACCCTTCCTATCTTTGCCGAAGGCAATTTGAAAATCATGCCCTTTTTTTTTTTCTCCAATGAATCTAAACTCTCACTAGCATTTCAGCATTCCTCTGGCATGCTGCTTTTCCCACTGCCTTTCTGGCCTGTCCTTTTTGTCTTGAGGTCCCTGTGTCATTCAGTGTTGTCGGTCTCTTACTGCAGCTTGGCTCATGAGTGTTTTCCAAGTACTTAGTCACATTCATCCTTGTGCAAATGAATGCTAAAGTTAGCAAAAGATGACAACAGATCTAAACATTCCAGCTCATTTTTGCTCACTGATGAAATTTTAATCAGTCCCATAGTGTAATTTAGCTATAAGGGTTGTCATTTAATTAATTTACTTAAGCATAGAGATATATTCTTTAAAAACAAATTAACAGGCTCTGGTCATCAGTTGTAAAAACATAAACTGAAGTAGTTAACTTTTGGGCAACTGATCGGTCCATTTTATTTTGCTGATGGAACTTAGGTGAAGATTTGGAAATTTAAACAGTCTGGGCTCAATCCCTCTGTACAGTAATTAGGTACCTTCCATAAATGGTGTCTGCTGAAAGAAATGATGGGAAGATGGTTTTGACTTGAAGATTCCCATCAGGTTTTGCCAATAGCCTGATGAAAAGTGTATTTTTAAACACCCATTTGATGTTTAAAGAGCCATTTTTGTTCATTGTGGGTAGGAGAAACAGTGAAATGAGGTTGTGAACAGATGTGGTTCATTGGCATGGTACCAGCTGCATGTTTGTGCAAACCCCACCTGGGTGAATAGGTCTGTGCATGTTTCTGTAGGGAGGCCCCAGTGCCTTTTCCTCTGAAAAGGTGATGCAGATGTTTGTACGTCCTTCGTCCTGATCTTACTCCTTCCCTATTGTTCTTCTCTGAAGTTCTTTTCTTTTAACTTTTCTGCAGTGACCCACATCTTGATAGGAACACTTTGCCTAAGAAGGGACTCAGGTATTGGTGTTTCCACATGGTTTAACATCTTCTGTGGTGGCTTTGGAGTTTGCTTTGTGTTTCTGTTGTGGCTGGCTGGTGGTGATGGTCACAGTTTGCAAGAGGTGGCAACAATACTCTTTCTTTTTTTCTTTCTTTTTTCTTTCTTTCTAGCTTTCCTTCTTGCTTTCTTACTTGCTTTCTTTCAATCCTCAAAGAAGGCCATTGACAGTTCTGCTGTTTTCATCCAGTGGCCTCTCTGCTTGAGCAAGAACTGTGGCTTTTGCTGGCTTCATTGCTGGAAAGCATCTCCAACCATCCCTGGGCTTGATTTAAAAACAACACTGTTGCTGTTTCTGTGGCTGTTACATAGAATGACCTGAAATTGTTTTTTAATCCTGGGAACCTTGGTGTTGTTATATAAATAGAAAATATTTATGAGATCATGTCAAACCTTTCAGGGTGAAATTGGACATACTAATTTAAAAAAAAAAAAAAATAAAGCATCAGAATGCCTAAATCTATTGGGCTCTACTCTCGTAGAAAATCACAAAAACCAAAAATCATAAATTAAACAACTTTCAGCATTTGTCTTCTCACATATTTTGTATATATGTTGGGTAGTGATTTTTATAACATACCTTTTTTTTTTTCCATTGATGCAAGCAATTCTAACCAGAATTACTATTAGCTATGTTAATTAAATACTTTGCAGAGAATTTACAGAAGGTATCTTCGACAATTTAGGAAATTGCAGCTTCTGAATTGCTTCATGCAGCTTCTGGGATCACTGCCTTGGCAGTGCAGATGTGACTTTTTCTGTGCCATGCATCTTCTTCACAGCAGCCTTGTGCCGTGAAGCTGAGTACTAAAAGCCTTTCTTGAAATGGCAATTTGTTTTAATGTTTCTATGGTCCTCAAGTATGTCTCTAATAAATACTCTCTTCTAAGACCAAAACATTTGAGTACTGAAGAGGTAGGTATTAATGCTGAAAATAAAAATAAATCTGTATTGTGTTAAGGTAACGTGACTGTTTAAAGCCCCTTTCTAAAGAAACACATTTATATGCAAAGTTATAGAGATGCAGATTGTCAGGGACTGCTGCTGAAGTGTTGAGGCGTAAGCAGAAGAATGATTTTTTTTTTAAAAGCAGTTAGACTTTTTAAATTATTGCAGTGTTCCCATTGATTTTAAATAATCTTAATAAGTGATATCTTACTGTAGGGTATTTAATTGAAAGGAATCAAATTAATTAGATAGTATCAGTTAATAATAGGCTTCAAGTTTGTGGAAGGAGAGCTAGTAACTCATAAATATTTGTCCAAAGGCCACAGCATAGGCCAAGATAGACACTGAATTAGCAGACAAGTGTTTCCATGATGCTCTGGCTGTTGATACCTGTATCCTATCATGTAGCTGATGTAACACCTCTTTTGACATACCTATTTTTCATACATGTACACAATAAAGCAAGCTTAAGTTGAAGCCAGTGGGTGTTTTGCCACTGATGTTGGCATAGACCATGTTTCTGATGTTTTCATTGCCTTCAGAAAAGGCTAAACGTGGTCTCCTTTATGATATTTTAATCCTGTTAGTTTTAAACTAAATTAACACCTCCACAGGCCTTATATGGATATCTCGAATATGAAATATTGGGTCACAGCTTGTTGAAAAAAATTGTGATAATGGCTTTGTTGACTTGAATTTGGTTATGATATCACAAAAAGTCAGCTAAGATCATTGATGTACCAAAATACTTAAATAGCGTTAGATTTTTGGCATAGCTTGGGGAAAGGTTTTCCAAGTTTCTAAGTTTTATTTTTAAATCATACGATGTAGCACACACTACATTTTTTCCTACAGTGCTACACTGCACAATTTCTGCCTGCAACTTCTGGTTCACTCTGGTTTGGTTACACCTGAAGCAGTAGGAAAGAAGTTTGTGGTTTGTTTTATTTTGTTTTCCTCCAAAACAGAGGTGGAATGAATTAGGAACATGTTGGAAGGGCTTGGAGCAGATCCTTAATTGAGAATTATATTTGGTTTATATTATTTAATCCTCTGCTTCCATATGAGGATTCTTCCTTTTTTCTTTCTCTCTCTCTCCCACCCCAAGCCTTGTGACATTTCATGGTTGGTTGGTTGTTTGTTTTAACAAAAAACTCAGATAAATATCAGAGTTCATAGTGAAAAACCTGTTTGCTTTTGCAGGTATACTCCATCCTCCCAGCTCCGTAGTCAAGAGGATGCAAAGGAGTGGCTCCGGTCCCATTCAGCAGGAGGACTGCAGGATACTGCTGCCAATTCTCCATTTTCATCTGGATCCAGCGTAACGTCACCCTCTGGAACTAGATTTAACTTCTCACAGCTTGGTGAATAATTATCTGTTTGAATAATCATGGCAATGCATTGTGTGTCCTGAAAACAGCATGTTACACAAGATAATTTTCTTTCAGCAGCTCCAAGGCCCATATTGAACCTGAGGAAGCACTTTCATTGAAATGAGTGTGACTAATTAGCATCATTATCTCATATGCCCAAAGGTGCCATACTTGAAGTAACTTTGAAACTGCTTCTCTGGGAGCAGTCAGATTCCTTAATATAAATTGTGAGCTTTATAAAATGTTCAGCAGAGCTGTCAGTTAATATCACACATTGGGGTGCTTAGAGGACATGAGATGTTACCTGCTGTACAGTAATAATTCTCTAAAATCCAAGCATCTTACTTACTGTATGTGCCAGTCTCATCAGTTTGATATTTTATCTTTGTGTTTTTTAAGTGGCTTGTTGGAAAATTGCAGAAAGCTCAATCAAGCAATATGTAAAAGTCAGGGGAGTTTCAAGTCAGAAAAAGTTCCATTCTTTCACTTAAGTTCATTGATAAACACATTTTAAATGAAGGAAACAATAAAAGTTGATTGGCAGGATCCATGAAGCACTGCAGATTTTAGTTGACTGTATCAGCAGTTGAAATAACCTGTTTAAAAGTGCTAGTGGTGCTCATCTGTGGTGGGCTGCTTAAATATGACTTAGTTGCTTTGCACTTTCTTCAGGTTTGTAAATTTTAAGTGACATTTGGAAAGAAAATGCCTGTTTGTTTATGACTTTCAGAAGCCCTTCCATAACAATTATTATTTTAAATAAATATGTTGTTTTTTATAACTTTATATAATATATATAATAATTCTGTGCAAAACAGTTAAGATGTATTTGTGAGCTTCTTTGGAGCAGACTGAACATTCACTTATTTCTAGTGTAGTTTAGACTTGCAGTAATGACATTCTAGAACCTTTCTTTGAGTGTTCTGGAAAGAAACACATTCAATAAGTGGCTTTAAATAAACTGACACTTAGCAACATTTCAGCTGAATATACACACAGCATGGCTACATTTCCAACAACTAGAAAGCTGTCAGGAAAGTCCATGAAATTAAAAAAAATCATTTAAAAGGTGTCATAGGCTCAGAAACTTAACTCTTTGTAGAGTTGTAGAGTATTGGAAATTATTTGTATTAGCTTGAAAAGCTATTTGGCCACAAAGAGCAATGAATTAAAAAAAAGATATGTTTTTCTATGTTCTTAAGA
Organism: Cinclus cinclus; assembly: GCF_963662255.1. Taxonomy (NCBI): domain Eukaryota; kingdom Metazoa; phylum Chordata; class Aves; order Passeriformes; family Cinclidae; genus Cinclus; species Cinclus cinclus. The sequence goes on along the minus strand of NC_085051.1, from coordinate 7,022,024 downwards.
AGAGAGCTTAGAGATACTGGAGTTAAGGGTGGTCATTTGATTTAATTTAAGAGCAAATGATGGTGTGAAAGTTGAGCACCTGTAAAGTGAATTATCCTGTTTTCTACTGAAACAGGCCATGAGAGCACACCAAGGAGAACCTGCCCAGATGAACAATGATTTTGTTCTTTATTTTACCCACAAATGAACTAATTCTTATGAAAAAGCAGGCATAATTTTAGCACAAAAGTTCTTTTGAGAAATGTGAGATTGGAGTACTTTTTTACTCTAAATGCTAGCTGGGAGAATATTGGCTTTTAAGGTAAAATTAATATTTTACAGTTCTCAGGACATCATAGTGGAAAGTTCTGAAATATGCAGCTATTAGAAAACGAAAGCTCTTTGCATTTGTGACTAAAATACATAGAAAAATATAATTTTCTTAGAACTTGAAGGCTTTGAAGAAGGTAAGTCCTGCTCTGTATGGAAAAATATTACAATTTTTGCGGCAGAACAGCTCCAAATTAAATGAGGGCTTAGTTAGTTCGTGCCTGGAAGGTGTTAGTGAGGTGACTGAGCTTGTTTGTGGAAGCACAGACACATCACCCGGTGTTTAAAATAACCTTATTTCACTTGAGTTTTCACATTCACTAGCCTAGTTGGCATGCTTGAAAAACAACGAAGCCTGGAGAAGACGATATCAAAAATTTGTGTATTAAAGTAAGGGTAGGGGTGGGTGGGGGAAAGTTTGCTGGTAGTTGCACAGAAAAGCCGAGCGGGAAAAGCCGCGGTGGCGGCGCTAACCGTGGTGTGTTTGCGGGTGGCTTTGCAGCGAGCCCCACGAGCGCGGCGCAGCTGAGCCTGTCCAACCCCGGCATGCTGCGCACGCACAGCCTGTCCAACGCCGACGGACCCTACGACCCCTACGGCGACACGCGCCTCCGCAACAGCTCCATGTCCCTGGACGACAAGAGCCGCACCATGAGCCGCTCCGGCTCCTTCCGCGACGGCTTCGAGGAGGGTCAGTGAAGTCCCCCCCGGTGCTGGGAGTGCTCCCAGGGCGGTGTTCGCGTGGGAGCTCTGCGCTTTTCGGTTCAAACGCGGCTCTGTCGGTGCGGGGCTCTCGGAGTTAGGTAAAACCGTAACGCTAGTCGCGGTTGTTCCGATCGTAGGATCGGAGCGTTGGAAGTGGCCCGTGAGGATCATCAAATCCAACTCCTGGCCCTGCCCAGGACACCCCGATAGTCACTCTGTGTGCCCGAGAGTATTGTCCAAGCACTCCTGAAACTCTGCCAGCCTTGCTGCTGTGACCACTTCCCTGGGGAGCCTAGTTCCCAGTCACCCTCTGGGTGAAGAGCTTTTTCTTGATATCCAACCTAAACCTCTCGTGGCGCAGCTTCTCGACATTCCCTCGGGTCCTGCCACTGGTCACCAGAGAGAATGATGTTTATTCAGTCAATGTTTTGGTCAGACACAGGAAATAAGTGTTGCCCCTAGACCTTGACTGTTCAAGAAATGGCTGAAACTTGTCCTGTGCTTCATTTTTAGTGCTCTCAGAACGACTAATTCATGCTTAGAGTCAGCTCATTAGTGTTTTTTCAACAAGGGTATTCTGAACTTGCAGTTCCACAGTTCTGCTTGTAGTATAGATAAGCAATGTCAGTTGGACTGTTTCTATCCCAGTAATTTTTCCAGTATTTAATCCGTCCTCAAATTGTCCTTGCTTTTAATTTCTCCTGAATGTCCTGGCTTGATATAATGGATCTCCCAAAGAAAGAAATTGAGTAGTTCTTTGTAACATCTAGGCTTGTCTTTTTAGTGGGTCATCATATTTTCAAATATGTAACCACACCTGATAAAAAGGACCCATATAAATATAATAAGAAAAAGCATTTACCTATAGATGAATATTTAGTTTGGTTGTCCTGATCAGGCATCCTTGTGGCTGTAGCCAAAGGATTAAAATCCTCAAGGGTTGCACTTTGAAAAGTCAGGCATGGAGTGGTTCATAGGAAACTCTTTCAACATTAACTCTCTGAGTCTTAGATCTCCTTTCTGGCAAGGGTTGAGAGCTTGACTGTACTTTACAGGCCACACGAGCCCTCTGATAGCTCTTCCCTCTGCTTCTGAAGACCTGCACAAAGTCAGCACTGTTAATACCAGTGCCCCATGGTTATTGCTCCCCAAGAACCAGGCAGGCATGGGAGCCACACTTCAGTGCTTGCAGAAGCCTTTGAGAGCCACAACGTGCTTTCCTGGAGATTGTGGTTATCCCATCACATTTTTTTCCCGTTGGAAGAAGTAGAAAATAAGTATTGGATAGGTCTCTGGAAAGATTAATTAATTAATTAGTCATTGAATTTACTCAGTCTAACTTGAGTACATTTAATTGTATTTTAGAGGTCTGTGGCTGAGTATTTTCACCAGGGGTTGAAAATTTTTAAAATAACGTTGTGGGGCTAAAAGCTGGTCATTGCAGGAATTAACCTTTGTTTTCTCTCGGAAAGCTGAATGATCATAAAGATTCAAAGACTGCCAGATGCTCAGTCAGTCAAGTTCCATGCTGTGATGAACAGTCATGCTCTTACTAAATTGTCCCCTAATATAATCTGTGAAGGAATTTGAATCACTGCATCTGTATTACACTTCAGTGATTTACTGAAAGCTACTGCAGCAAAACTTGCCTGGGTTTTATTGAAGACATCCTCCAAAAAATTGTAGCCTTAGTCTTTTAATTGTGCTCAAGATTGCAGCAAATCCACTTTGGCACACTGGGTGTTAAACTCTCATGTACTTCAGAAATTCTTGTCCAGCAGAGAGGGTGGTTTGGATAAACAATAATTATTGCATATTTGAAGATAAACCATTAAAAAAAGAAGAAAAGGAAAATTTGAAAAGAGTTAGGTGAAATGTTCTATTTAGCATTTTTTATTCATTTGAAAAAAGTAATAAAAACTAAGTCCAAGAAGTATCCCCCAAGTTATGGACTTGAAAGTGGCTGGAAAATATACCGCTTTTGTATCTGAGGAAGGAGTTTGACCCTACAGTGGACATGCTGAAGATCCCTTTCAGATTTTCCTCAATTTTTAACACCTAAAAGAATAACAATATTTTACCAGATGGACTTTATGTTTAGGTGTATTTTTGTCTTCAGGACAAAGGTCTTCTATCACTTCCCTGGCTGTAGAGAAGGCAGGAGTCACCTGCTTATTAGCTCCTACTTATTTCTCAGGGAGTCACAAGGCCTAAGTGATTAAGTGTTTCTGAATATAGCAGAGATTTGTCTTCACCTTGAGAGAATAAATTAAAAAGTATTATAGAAATTTAAATTTGTGGTTAATGAACAAATTGATTTTATACAATCACCCAGTGTCAATGAAGCATAAATCCCGGTCTTAAATAAAGCTTACCAACCTACTTCTTCATTATTTCCTAGCACATAAGATTACAAGACATTTGTTTCTCATTAAGTTTAGCAGGGCCAGGATTTATTCTTTAAAGCCTTTTCTTCTCTTGTCTCTGGGTGTGAAGTACAGTCATGTTCTCTCACAGCACAGCATGTAGGTGGGGAGGTTGGTCAGCTTTGCAGCACATAACTCTTGTGACACGCAGGAGTTCAGGGCACTGGAGGTGCCAGCAGGAACAGCTTCCAGACTTGCCACAAGTTCATGGGGGAAAAAATGCAGGATAAAAATTGAGTGGTCTCTTGGCTCTCCAGTTTCCCCGCTCCCCCAGCCAACAATCTTCCCCAGGAGCTGGGCTGCCACTGGCTCCACCGTGATACTTCAGCCTCCAAGAGAAAAAAGATAAATAAAAATTAAATAGTTATTCCTTCTTGTGCTACTGACTGTAATACCAGTTGTTCTTTCTTCTCTCTGGGCAGATGATCATGGCCAGAGCCTTTCTTTCCTAGCATTAACAATGATACATGCCTGTATACATTTACAGTGCTTTAAAATAATAGCTCCAGACCAATTTGGGTTTGTAGGCTGCATGCAGATGCATGCTGGCTTCAAGAAACAGGAATTGCATCAACAGCATAACTGCCTTCAGGCTCCTAATTAAATAGCCTTCAAGTAGCCATCTGCAGATATTTTGAAAAGAAATTGCACAAATATATTAACTCCTTAGTTGTCCTTGGAACAAAAAATCTGAAATTACGTACTTGTTTAAATGGTGCACATGAGTCACCATTCATGGAGGAATTTTAAGAGCCATGTAGATGTGGCACTTGGGGACATGGTTTAGTGATGGCCTTGGCAGTGCTGGATTAATGGTTGGACTGGATGATCTTTTTCAGCCTAAATAAGTCTGTGATTCTATGTGATGGTGGAGTTTCACAAGGCAGGAGTAGGATTCCTAGAGTTAAATGTTCTTTCCCTTTTTTTTTTCCTGATTTTGAGTCTTTTCTCCTGTATTAAAGTCCCTATGTGATCTTAAAAATTCCAGCTGATGCTAACACAAAGATGTGTGTGACCAAGTCCATGGTAAAGGTTTCTGTTTCCTCTCTGGCCAGCTGGGAGGGCTCTTTTTTGGTTACCTCTCGATTAGGAAAAAAATTTTAACAAGGAAGAAAATAGGGAGGCAGACCAGAAAATAATACTGTATTCCCTGTATGAGTGTATTTGTGGCCTTGTGCAATATTGCCTCACTTTGGGCTTTTCTTCTTGAAAATCTTAAGGGGAAAATGCAAGTAAAGCAAAGTGAGAAGGAGATCTTAAGCGCAGAACATCGGTGATACAAAGTTAAAATAGGAATCTTCAGCTTGGAAAATGATGGCTGAAGGCACGTGTACTGAATTTGGTTTGTTATGAACAGATTGGTGACCCATTCCTTCTCTTAGCACAGTGGCATGGAGGCACTCGAGGAGCTTACTGACTGATTCAGCAGCAGGTCTGAAACAACTGCAAAGAATTGCATTTCTGAACACAAGAAAATTTTTACAAACAAAATGTGTCAGTGGATTCACTAGCAGTTAAGAGAGTTAATGGTAGAGAGGTCACAGCAGGCAAAATAATGGTCTGAGTTCAGTTTCCATCCCTGGAATTTGCTTCTCTGCTGATTCCCAGAAGGTGCAGAGATGTGTCTGGGGAACAATCCCTGTGCATCTGTCTCCTCTTTTCATGCTTTTCAGTAAACATGGGCTGTAGTTGCAGCCAGGGCTGGAGCTCACGGTTAGAGTCTGGGTCTGACTCACACCACTTAGTTTTATGTTCTTAGTTATAGTCCTTAATGTCTAAATAGACAGATCATTTTAATTGAAAATATGGTTACCCAGAGAAAGCAAATGGGTGTGAGGTTTTTTTTAGCTTTCTTGTGGCTTTTCTGAATTGTCTTAAATTCTTCCAGAAGCCAACTTAGACCTTGTTTACTTCTCTTTCCAGTATTACCTTAGGATATAGCGTCAGTGGGAAAGCAGAACCCATTTATTACAAATGTAGAATTGCAGTAGGTAATTAAAGCAAAATGGCAGCTTTTCTAAACTTTTTTTTTCTTGGCTGGAGGACTTAGAAGAAAGAAAAAGTGATTTTATGCTGTTTCATATGATTTGTGTGCAGTTACCTGAATTTTGAATGAAAGTTTCCGTTCAGTACTATTTGTTTCTAAAAATAAAAATAAAGGAAAAGTAATTTTGCATGTTCCAGGAGCAGAAAGAATAGCTTCAGGTACTTCTTTCAATAGTGCAATAAAGAACAAAATGGTGCTATATTTATATGTAAATCCTGATGCCTGAGTGATGGTAACAGCCTTCAGAATCACAGAATAGTTATGGTTGGAAGGGACCTCTGAAGATCATCTAGGCCATCAGTGTATATGTATGCCCTTCATTTAATTTAAATGCAAAAATTCCTTGAAACTAATCCTTATCCAGGAAGTTTTGTAGCCATGTTTTCACTGTTAATTTCTTAATGAAAGAACAAACTTTGCCTTGTTAAAAAAATGCCATAGCTTTAAAGAAAGACCAAGAAACCCTACAGGGGAAAGGGAATGTTTGGCTTACTGATGCACTAATACAGCTCCCTTAAGTCAGCAGAAGGAAGATACAGCTGCATTTAGTGAACAATTCACAGCCCCAAATTAGACAATGTTTTTTTATCTTGGGTCCTCCACATCTTCTCCTGGAGCATCTGGATGCTAGAGCAGGGTGTTGTGGTTTTCTCAGGGCATTCCCATCTTGGTCTGTTGCTTAAAAAAATTAAAAAACCCCTCCATCTCACCTGAAACTGAAGATTAAATACTTAGATTTAATTTTGTAATCTCTTCTGCGTTTCTTGGTTGGTTTTTTTGGGTTTTTTAATCTTGAGTAAGCCCTTTTGCAAGAATTTTAAGTTCAACTGTCCAGAGAAATATTTATCTCTGAACAGATCTTCAACAAAACTTTTTTAAACTTTCTTGGCCAAACCTAATTTTCCCCAGTGAACAAGTATTATGAGAATTTTAAAACACCATTACCAAAGCCAAGGTTATGGATCATATGAACTGGTAATGCATGCTTCAAACCATATAATATTGGTGCATAATGCAATTAAGTTTATGGTGGATGATGAAATTTGTGAAAATATTTCTTCAGCAGATTGGTGGTAGACAGTGGATAATTTATGGTGGTTCCACTCTGTGGTTAGGGCAGTTATATTAATTGTGTTTATTTTCTTTCCTTTAGTGCATGGTTCTTCTCTCTCTTTGGTGTCCAGTACATCATCTATTTATTCCACAGTGAGTATAATGAAATGAGGAGTTTATTTATTCATCAGAATTATTGAACTGACTGGTCTTGCTGTGCTAGTTTTGCCATTCAAAGAGCATGAAAAAAGCATTTGGCTGTGTTCTGAATGCTAGCTAGGAAAGGAATGTTTATGTTCTTGAAGATGGCTGTGGATATTTAGCAGTATCCTCATTAAAGACAGACTTCAATGGCCTAAAAGTAGCCATTGATTTTTTCAGTCTGTGTTTTATGCTGTGCTAAGTAAGTTTTGCTACAAAGCACCTCAGTAGATATGAGGGGATTTAAACTTCATTACTTTTAACATGCCAAAATTTGCTGAATAGTCATCCCATCCTTATATTAATAATTTGCAACTGAAGAAGTTCACTTTTTAATGTGCAGATGTTAATAATTCTTTAAAAATACCATTTTATCAATGTGCCAGTAACATTTTCTCCACAAGCATGTATTCATTTTGGTTGTCTTTTCCTAAAACAAGGCTTACTGGAGTTGGAAAATACAGGGGAGCACTCAGAGCTTCAGGTTCCTGTACTTACAGCACGAGTGGCCCCAATAGTGTGTTTGGATGGATGGAATTTTCCTGGTGGCTTGTAGTGGGCATGTTTCCTTAGAGACAGTGAAGTGTGTGACTTCCTACCCCATACTTCTGCTTAGCTGCTAACTGGGGTGAGAAGCAGGCCATAGTAGCCACAGTTCTACCATGCTGACCACGGTGGATGGTCAGTACATCCACGTGGCATCCTCACAACTGGCTGTGTGTCCTCACTTTTTCATTGCCATAGAGCCTAGGCAGCACCCAAATGGGAGGAATTTGATTTTTTTTTTTCCCCCACATCATTTTGAAATGCAAAAATGCGACCTCCTTCCCACGGATAGCTGAGCGTGGGACGAAGGGAATTGCCTAGGATCAGCCTAGTTCTGTGGCAGTCCTGGTTCTTGAGAGCCTCATGCAGTCCCTTCTGGACAGAGCCAGGACTTCTTCACACTTCCATGATTGAGATCAGAAGTGCTCTGGCCTGCTGGCTGGGAGGTGGAGCCCAAATTCCTTCCTACAGAAGGAAGTGCCTCCTGCAGCCTATTTTCTTTTTTTTCTTAAGAGTAAATTAATGAGGAGAATAAATTAGACTGAGTATGGATGTGCAAATTCAAAATGAGGAATTCACATTAGTGTTTTTGAAATACAAAAGGAGAATTTGCATAAATTTGTCAAGCTGGTTATGTTGCAATATCCTCACATACTTCTTTTTATTTTACAGCCTGAAGAGAAATGCCAGTCAGAGGTAAGAGCACATCCTCTTTGACAGGCATAAATAACACACTGTGTGTCTTGCTGTTTTACTTCTCCTTGCTATGATGCACTGAAGTGCTCTCTGAAAACCCACAGATTCGCAAGCTGCGGAGAGAATTGGATGCATCCCAAGAAAAAGTGTCAGCTCTGACAACTCAGCTGACTGCTAATGTGAGTACAACTCTGAGGGCAAACATTAACCTGGAATGCATTTAATGCGACAGTTACCACCCAGTTTTTTTAAAGGGACACAAAGATTTCATATGCATAACATTCAGTTCGTATTACTGGTGTGTTTAAAGAAATAACTGCATGCATGTGTGGGACATGTCCAAAAATAGCATCCTGTGCCCTACTAAATTATCTTACACCTTTCTTTATAAACTGAGTTAAAATATGAATTTGGCTTTGTATGTGTGTAACCCATCTTAAGGTCTTGAGAAAATCATTGGGGAATGGGTCTTCTTTTATAAATAGTGTCTTGCTTTGATATTTGGATGGGATGAGGTTCAGATAAGGATTATACTTGGTAGGAATAAAAGTTAATAGAAACTTGGACTGAAATGCATTATGTTTTTCCGTTGCATAAAGATGTGGGTTAATGGCATGATAGATAATGCTTGCATAAGGGGCTCTGGAAACTAATTTAAAGTTAAGCAGTGTAGACAGTACATCTGCTTGTTCCTTTCAGGAATTTGAGGGATAAGTAATTTAAGACACTCTGGGAAAAAAAATACTTGGACTCCAGGAGGTGTTGAGGCAATACTGTATGACCCTGAGAAAGTTTATTTGTGTGTTCTGTGCTACAGTCACAAATAGCAGGAATCTGCAACACAGAAGCTTGCAAGGAAAATAAGCAATTCTAGAGCAAATAAGCTGCAGATGAATAGTCAACAGATCAGATCGTACTGACATCCTGGTTTATGGGAATGAATAAACATCAGAACATGTGCTGCTTGAGGGAGACATTCCTGTCCATCAGCTCTCAGAACTGGGGGAGTGCAAAGCTTGGGACAGGAAAGGACAGGTTTCACCTGAGCCAGTATCACAGGAAGGGTTCAAGGGGGAATCTGTGCTGTCCACTGCAGGCATCACAGTGCTTCATCCAGCTTGAAAATGGGGCAGAAAACCAAGAACACAGTTAGAACAGAGAAGTCAAATAAAAAGTCTTTGACTGCAAAAGCTGCTTAGTTCACTGTCCCAAGAAGAAAAGAAAAGAGTTTAAACATCTTTCAAAAGTTAAATCTTATATTTGCCTTTCAAATACAAAGGGGATGGATACATGAGTTGGTTTTCTCCTGGAAGTTTCTTTTACTTGTGGGAAAGCAGGACTGGATTCTCTTGCGCAGGTTTTTAATGATGTTGTTAAATAACCCAGCTTGTGTCCTTCAAACAAAGAACTTGTCAGCTGAGCAGCTCATTTGGCTCTGCCTTGGCTTTATTGCATTCTCCTTCCTACAGTTCAGGGTCACTGGGCTGGTGCTTAGCACAGGCTGCTCACTGCCTGGCCCAGCTGCTCTTCCTCTGCCCAAGAATGTATGTGTGGTTACTACCACTCTCTTTGTGGAGAACAGTTTTTAATGTACACTCCTGTATGGTTTTGCTTGGATTGGGGTCATTTGGGCTTTTGTGGGTTTTTCTTGTGGGCTTTTCTCAAAAAAAAAAAAAAAAAGTTAGCGTATCATTTATTATTTGGATAATATTCTATTTTTACTTAGTTCACTTTGCTAAAATTTTGCAGTGTTTTATTAATGCTATTTAAACTTCGTAGACTTGAGCCTGCCCCTGATTTACCCATAAATTGGCAACAGAGATGTTGCTGTGACTGTCCTAGTATTAAATTTCAGTCTCTAGCCACCTCTTTCTAGAGAACGTGCCCTTTCTCCATGTAAAAGACAAGGTCTGCTCTCAAAAAGATTGAGATTAATAAATGCTGTTAGTTAAGACACTTGAACATTTGCTTTAAACATGATTCCTTTAATAAAAGGCAATTAAAACTTAGACAATTCAAATTAATCTCTTCAATTTACAATTTTTTTCCTGAATTTCTTTGCATAGACACTACATTTGTTGATGCATCTCAAGCCATCAAGGGCACAAATTTGAAAACATTTTGCTCTAACTGTAGAAAGGGAAGATACATTATTTTCCATAGCTCACTGAACAATTTTGCAATAGGAATAATTGCAATATCTGGGTTTGAAAAAGCAACTAGTTTTTAAGAGTCAGGTCAAAGTATTAAGGTTTTGTATCCTGTTACTAATCCATGCAGTCCTGCTTGCCCATTTATTTTTTGCTTTTGAAAAGTATTACTGAGGATCCCTGAATATCAGTTTTGTTGTTCCCTGTTCCTCCTCCCCAGCAGAAGCTGTGCACTCTGTGTTTTTAAAATAAATATTTAGATTTTCCTGCATGTGTAGTGTTAGGTTTTGAATTACTTCTTGCCATTTTCTCACAGTCTCAGCTCTGCTTATTTTCATAGGGGCTGATGGGAATGAGGGTGCACATCCCCATGTTATTGTACTGCTCATGTTTGTTTTCATTGTGAATGTGAGAACAGTTATTTAGGATAAGTCAACTGTGTGCTGGTGCTGAATCAGTCTGGAGTAGCTCTGTGAAAGGTTTTGCCATTTTGTACTTTTTTAGGTGAGAAAATGTCCTTTCTTGCTTGGAAAGATTTCACAGTTTTACTTGTCATTGTGCATATAGAATTATTTTTAATAGATAAATAAAGCTGTTTTTTCTGTGGTTAGTGTAGATTATATGGCTAATGAGACAAATATATATTGAAATATACCTGTGATCAGTTATGTGTGTACATGTATATGAATACCCATAAAAGAGTGCCGTGTCATGGCTCTAAAAATACAGTTTCTGATGTTCTTTTCCATCTTCTTAATCTACTTTTCCTTCCTTTTGCTTCTCAGTCATTTTCAATTCCTAGCTGATGGCTTTCATGTAACGGACACTGTGTTCTCTCTGCTTCCTGGGAAAAAGATGTGACATTTTTCTCCCAAGAAGCACAAATATTTTTTTCTTTCCTTCAGAAAGGAAAAAAGGGCAATTAGCCAAGCAGCAGGAATTTTGGATGATATGTAGCAAGCTGACCTTGGTTGGAAGCAAAGTGTGCTGAAATACTGGAGAAGTCTTTTGAGTTAGATGCAGGTGTATCAGCTGGCAAAGCATCTGTTCTCATGATGGGATAAACACAGTGAGAATCTCCACCCCTGTGACTGCCGGCGTCTTCTTGCCTTAATTATCCACAAGGAAAATAGTGATTTAGTTGGAAGGAAGTTTCTACCTGACTTTTCTCTATACAAAAACTTGATTTATTGTTTTATTGTTGGCAAACATTTCCATAATGTGTGCTCTACTATTTGACCTTTCTTAAGCACTGTTGTTTTCTCTGCACCATTTACACAACCAGCTGGGTGGACTGATTAAATACCTGCAGAAATACTCCTTTTTTGGGGGAAGATAATAAACTCCTCCCACGTGGTTTGATTTCAGGCTCACCTGGTGGCAGCGTTTGAGCAGAGCCTGGGGAACATGACGATCCGACTGCAGAGCCTGACCATGACAGCAGAACAAAAGGCAAGCTTCAGAAGGGTTTGGGAAGTCTTCATTTCTGTTCCCAGCATTGTTGCCTATGCTCCCTCTGTAGTTGTGTGGGGGGAAAAGTCACATAGGCAATTTGCCTCAGCTCCCTCACTTGCAGTGACAGAGTAAAATGTAATAAATAATTTGTATATAAAACAGTCATTTTCTGCACTGAGATTTTGTAGCAACTGATCAGGTATTCCTATCAATTGTTGCTTTGGATGTGAGTCTTCAGTATTGCATGTTTCTGTAATCTGTTTCATCCCAATACATCTGTACGTGGGCATGTTTGAAAGAAACACCAAGAAGAGTACTTACAAGACTGGCAGCATTGGGTTTTTTGACAGTATACTTGAATAGACATTATTTCTGCATTACAGAGTACATGCACTTTTTGTATCGTGATACCAAAGCTGCTTTGCACCCTGTTGAGAGTGTGCATCCCCAGGTATCCCAAACCTCATTTCCACCTCCTTGAACATATATATTCCATGAATTCATTATGAACTACCAAAACTTAGATGGAAAAGCAGCTTCTTTGGGGTTCTTCTCCCCCATGTACTGTCATATGGATTTTTTTTCCTTATTCAAGGACTCGGAATTGAACGAGTTAAGGAAGACAATTGAACTCCTGAAGAAACAAAATGCTGCTGCTCAGGCTGCCATCAATGGAGTCATCAACACACCTGAGCTCAACTGCAAAGGTGAGAGATACATAGAGAGGCTCCAGGCCTCTCCAGTGAGACTTCAGTCCTCTGGGTAATAGTTGATGTAACCATCAGAGCTACCCAGAGAACAGAGTAACCCAGTGATTTACACTGGGATAAATTGCTGAAGGATAAGTTTGAAGCATCTCAGATTTTGATCTCGTCACAAGAAACAAGGATTTGAAATATGCGATACATCCATGGGGATAAGTGATTGTCTGAGTGCTGGTTTCCCTAAATGTTTCTTCAGGATCCCATGATTAGTGCCATGAATGAAATTTCCTAGATAATTTTGCCACTGCCTCCGTTCATACGCAGGTCCTGGAGCTGCTCAGCCCACGGACCTGCGGATCCGGAGGCAGCACTCCTCGGACAGCGTCTCCAGCATTAACAGTGCCACCAGCCACTCCAGCGTGGGCAGCAACATTGAGAGCGACTCCAAGAAGAAGAAGAGGAAGAACTGGGTGAGTGTGTTTTAGCAGACTGTGTGAGGTTTCTGTGGAATTGTCAGGACATGCACGGTGAAATCCACCTGGCTGCTCCTTCCTGCCTCGTGCAGCAGGGCAGCGCACGGACTGTGCGCCGCTTAAATCCGGGCTAAACTCTCCTGTGAAGGCTTAACTGAGTTGTAAGTTGTGTTGACTCTGCGTAGGATTGAATTTTAGCTTGACAGCTAAAAGGCCAGTCTTAAATTAGAAATAGTTGTCAAAGATGACTTCTGGCTAAAGGGGTGTCCAGCCCATTAAGGAGAATGTGGCATCTGTCGTTAAAGTAAAATAAACCCACAAGAGAAGATCATTCTTGTGGGGATTCTTTTGTTTTTATCTCGTAGGGCTTTCTTATAAGTGAACATATGAAACTCTAAGAACTCTTTGTCCAGCATTAACTTGGAGTTCTAAGAATGGTGTAAAAAAATTACCGATTTTAAAAGTTTTTCATGTTGGACATCTCTTTTGGAAGTTTTTGCATTACTTACCTGTCATTTCCCATTTCTCCCTCTTTGCTCATCACGTACTATGTACAAGGTACCCTGTACTGGAGGAAAGGTACATCATCTTCAACTCCATTTTCAATTAGACCATAACTGCCTTAGTCACCTAGTCTGATTGTAGTTTGGACTGAAGTCCCTAGATCCTTTATTTTAGCCAGTAAAGCAGTCCATCCCTTTCTTCCCACTGAATTTAAATTCCCTGGATCTCTTGGGTGTACAGATAAATCTGTAGAGATGTAAAATGTGGTTAGAGCTGATAAAAGCTTCATTTGTATTTGCACAATATCCTCTCAGAAATGTTGAATGGAACTCCTGAAGTGCAAGAAAGAGCTTCCTGAACAAGTTCTTCTTTTTATTTCTCTCTTATCTTAGAGGTTTCATTTTGGTATCTCTTGGTATTGCCAGCTGCTTCACAAAAGAAGCATTTCCACTCTACTCCTTAAATAATTGGTTGAATTGAAGCAACCTCTTCTCCAAATCCTTCTTGTGCTGTACAAGTATATAGACAAAGTAAATTGCTATAATTTTTAAATTTCTAGCAACCCTTAGTTTGTGACACAAAACTTTTGTAATAGGTTAAGATATACACTTTTAAAAATTCTCTTTTAGCTTCAATTCTTTGTTATTGTAACCTAGTGGATATGGTCCTACATCAGCTTACATTTGTCATTCATCAGATAACTATTTTTTAAGAAGGTTAAGGGAATGTTTCCTTATTATAAAGACAAATAAAGTTTTCATGGAGTAGAAGAAACAGGACAGTATTTTAATGTTGTTATTAAAAATGAGTACATTATTGCTGTGAAATGAAGATTGGAAATTAAAACACTGTGGAGAAGAATATGTGAATTGAATCTGATTCACATGTTCTTTATTCCACCAGTGCTGAGGAAGTTCTCAGCCAAGATCTTTGTGTTCTGTGTAGAAGCAATGCAGCTGTCCATCCAGAGCTGAAACATCAAATTTCCAACATTCCTCATTGTAGGAGTCTTTGTGTAGCTTAGAAACAGCTTTCAGCTCATATTAAGCCAGCCTGTGTATAGTATGTAATTTGCAATGGCATTAAAAGGTAGAGTAGATACTTAGAGTGTCCTGAGTGGGAAGGAAGCCATGAGCATTATCAGGTCCAGACCTTGATTCCATGGGGTTTAACTTTTAGGGCTCCCTAAAAGTGAAACCATATAGCCAAGAACATTGTCCAGATGCTTCTTGAACACTACCTGTTGAATTGTAACTTTGGGGGTAACATCATTTTAATGACATGAATATTAATTCTCGTTTGAAAAATGGCAGTCACATTACAGAAGGTTATTTTAGTTGCAGGTAGCTAGTGAAGCTGCAGTCTTTTCACGTGGTGAAATACCTGTTCCTGCAAGGAAAGATACATTATTGACTTGGCTCTTAGCCAAAGCATTCTGCCTGAGCAAAATAGGAAATGTAATTTAAATAGTTAAAGAGAGTTTGGATCTGGTGTCCTCCTCAGATAATGCAAAAAAATGGTTATATGTGGTTTGAGACACCTGGTTTTGGAAAATACATGGTTCCAGTTTTAAAGTAACTGTTTGTCTTCGTTAATCATTGGTTGTGTTTGTCTTAGAAATCCAAAACTTCCCTTATTAGAGGCTTTATCTGTTAAAACATGTCTTTTTTCCTTCCCCCACTTCCTTTTGCTTGCAATTCTTCCGGCAGGTCAATGAGGTAAGGAGGACCTACTTTAAACTTGGAGGTACAAAGCTAACACACCATTGACACCACTAACCCTCCCAGCACCATTAACCTGGGCTGGGCCCTGTGCCAGCACAGCTGCAAGCTGTCACCACACTGCTGTAAAGCTTGTTGCACTGAGCAGAGTTTGCTGTCAAATAGTTCTTAAAAAATAGGAAGCATTCATAGCCACTCTTATTGACCTTATTAATCTGATAAAATAGTTAAGGAAAAAAAGCTTTTTTATTTTTCGCCTGTGTCACTATGTATGTGAGTATGGCTGTAGCATCTGGAGTGTTTGCATGTTGACAGTTTTTACTCTGTGGCTTTTTTTTTTTTGCCTGGTTTCATTCATAATGATGGACCTGCTGCTGTGGTCTTGTTTTTTTCCAGTTACGCAGCTCCTTCAAGCAAGCTTTTGGAAAAAAGAAATCTCCCAAGTCAGCATCTTCTCATTCAGACATTGAGGAGATGACTGATTCTTCCTTACCTTCCTCACCAAAGCTACCACACCACAACACCACTGTTTCAACACCACTGCTGAGAGCTTCCCATTCCAATTCCCTGTAAGTGACTTCTGTAATTTTTAGACAGAAAACAGCATGGAAGGAGGCATCTTACTTCATTGGTAGAGGAAAGGCAGAGGACAGAAATGCTGAATTCACGTAGTCAGAGATTTAAAGCTGTGTGAGCTGACTCCCAACCCAGTACCTTTGCATTAGTCCAGGAAGCCCAAAGTCATTCTGTCAGTACTGAAGTGTAAATATTTCATTGGGTTGCTCTCTCAGCAGAATGTACTGACTATCAAGAACATTTATAACCAGGGTGACTTTGAGGTGCCAGATTAATTGGATCTCTTGCTGTTAATTAAACAAACCAGGTAAAATCTGGGAGTTTCTCTTGTCTAAACACAGCACATATTGTATTAATCTGGTACCGTGGTAAGTTCCCAATTCTGTTGACAAATTCAGATAAAGGAAAGGAAATCAAACACTGTGTTTTAGGGATACAGGTGAATTCATCTGACCACTTGTGCCTGGTGAATGGAGATGATCCTCTTTCCTCCTGTAGCTCCCCAGCCACCTGTGCCTGGTCCTTTCCATGACCACCTGTGAAATAAAGCTTAGCAATTCCCTTGCCATGCTGCTTTGGGTCTGAACTCCCATTTTAGAATGTGCATGGAAAATTTAGTAAAGCAGCTTTTATGTTAATTCCATCAGTAGCTTTATCACTTGAGCAGCCTAAATAAATACAGAAAGTTGTAACAGGCAGTACTGAGAGAAACCTGCAATTACCAGATGGCCTCCTGACCTTGGGAGGTCATGCAGACCTTCCAGCCTGATTTCAGAACAAATGCTTTGGAGTAGTTCCCCTCCACTTGTTTTCACATGAAAAGGTGGAGACAATAGCAATAGTTTCCAGCTTTATAACAGTGATGAAATGTCAGTAGCAGAAGATAATCCCCCATGATTTTTGTTTCAAAGCTTCTTCTGTCTCTTGAGCCTAACTCACTGCATTTCTGGTGACTACAGCAAGTTGTGCTTTAGAAGTCTCAGGACAGAAAATTGTCAGATGATGATCCCATCTGTCATCAGCCAAAATGCTGTGTGGGTACATCTCACCTTGCTGTGGAAGCCAAAAGGATAATGAACAAAGAGTAAATATGTGAACTGGGAGAAGGATAGAGCACAAGTAAAACTGGTGTGGTTTGGGTTATTGGCTTTTTGCTTTCATTAACCTGATTTAGGGAAAGACATGTAGGTAGAATCTCCCTTAAAGCACACAGCTGTGTAGTTGATCTTTATATAGATACATTTTCAAATGTGCTGAAATGTTGTTACTCACTCAGAAACTCTTTTTGTGGGTGGAGGGAAGAAAAACGCCACCAAAAATTTTTCAAGCGTGAGTTCTTTAAAACAAGCAGGAATTTATCATGCTTGAATAGGTGTAGAGTTCCAAAGCCCTCCAGAGCAGTTCAGGGAAACCCAGCTGTGCGCACCTGGTGAGCTTTAAATCTGTCTGTGAACTCATCAATCTCCAACCAAGTGCTGTTAAATGTCGCACCCCCTTAATTTATTTAGATTTTTGCTTTGGAAGTTTTCCTTTTTAGCAACTGCCATGAAAAGAAATGAAGACCATCCAATAGTAGGTGATTTCAGATAAGTCCTGTTTCAGATACTGATTAAAGAAAAATAACCCTCAGACATCTTTGTTTCATCAGACTCTTAAATTTCCACGACCTGTTTAATATCTGATTTACGGCATCGCTAATTCAGATAAACCGAAACTGCTACCTGCTTCAAGCAGAATGAAAAGGGCTTTATCCCTCTTCTCCTAACAAATCCTGGAGAAGCAGCACGAGGAGAGGAACGAGCGTGTGTGTGTATGTGTGTGTGTTTGTGCATGTCCTGCAGCATCTCCGAGTGCACGGACAGCGAGGCTGAGACGGTGATGCAGCTGCGGAACGAGCTGCGGGACAAGGAGATGAAGCTGACGGACATTCGCCTGGAGGCTCTCAGCTCTGCCCACCAGCTGGACCAGCTGCGAGAGGCCATGAACAGGATGCAGGTGAGGAGCAGCCACCCCACACCCCGCAGCCTCTGCTGGTGTAAAGGTCAGGACTTGGTAGCTGCTTGCTAAAGGCTGTGTTCAGCTCCGTGCCGGTGTTAAACCGTCATTAAAAGTCAGCTTGAACGCCTGACTTTGCTGCCCTCAGCTGCAGCTGTTGCAGCCCCAAGATGGGGGACAGCGTTTTGTTGGCTGTCAAAATGTTCCCGGGCTCTCTGCCTTGAGGTAGTTGCGTTTCGGTGTTAGTGAATTCCCACGTATTTAGGTATTATAGGATGCTTTGAAAAGTTTCATGGAAAGGACATTGTAATAATTAGATTCCTTAACTAAAACATTTTGAAAGCAGCTTTTCTGCTAAACTACCATTTATTCTTATGTTGTTATCTTATTATCATGTTTTCACCGTGCCTTCTAATGTCTGACTTGTCTTTTCAAGAGTGAGATTGAGAAGTTAAAAGCAGAGAATGATCGGCTGAAATCTGAAAATCACGGCAGCTGTAGCCGGGCTCAGTCTCAGGTTTCCATCTCCTCCTCTCCCAGACACTCTGTTGGACTCTCTCAACACAGCCTGAACCTCACGGAGTCAACCAGTCTCGGTGAGTTTAATGAGAAGGGTGGTGGGGCAGGTTTTATCCTGCACTTGGAAGGCTTGGGCTGGTTAGCCATGGAAAAATGAAAGCATGAGGATTATTAACAGCTGAGGTGTGGAAATATGTCACGAGCTGGCACAAGGCCTTCTTTTAAATATCATCGTAGGTCTGCTACACCCTCGGTCAGAGGTGTCCAATTATGACTTCAGCTCTGAAAAGTCATGTTTAAAGCCATTTAATGGTACACATTTGCCAGGGGATATATCATAGGAAGGAAAATACAGAGTAACTTGTTAATAATTTTCAATGACCTTCCCCTTTTAAGAGGGATCTGTGGCGGGGAAGTCAGTCAGCCTGGTTCTTGAGTTTTACCTTGGGGCATGTGAAGCCCAGACGTGTTGTGCTCAACTGCAATAAACCAGAATAGCCTCCATTGTAATGGAGCTCCAGCTGTGAAGCTGTTGATGTTTCCTGCCCACAGACATGCTGTTGGATGACACTGGAGATGGCTCTGCCCGGAAAGAAGGAGGCAGGCACGTCAGAATAGTTGTCAGCTTCCAGGAGGAGATGAAATGGAAGGAGGTGAGTTCTGTTTCATCCCCAGCTTTGAAACTTCGGATTGTATGAAGGAATTCAAGTTTGCCAAGGACTATTAAGAATTTTCTCAGGAAAACAGTTCCTTGGTGTGTTAATAGTGATAGAGACGGCACTTGGCTACCTCCAGCTTCCTTGGAGCTGCTAAAAGGGACCAAAATGCCAGAAGCACCAATCTTATGGAAGAACTTAACAAATCCAAACTGGGACATCTATACTGTATCATTCTAGTTCAAGTTGTCCTCTCTGGCACAAGTACCCTGTTTAGGATTAGACATCTTTCAGAGGTTTTCCATTCACAAGTACATGAAAGAATCCTAAATACCCAAATAAATTGCAAATATTGTGAAGTTGTGTCCCATTTCATGTGTTTAACATACTGCATGCATAAATGCATTACACAGTCTTGGCCAAGCAATGGCTTTGCTGTCTCACGTTTTTGAGTGCCTGTAAAAGGTACGTTTAAGAAGTAACTTCATATCTTCCTGAGGGTTGGACAAAAATCTGAATGATCAGAAATAAAATGGACTTAGCTGTTCTTTCAATTAAGTTTTGCATTAATTATTACAGCCCTGGGGAAACAGTAAAACTGCTGCTGATTGACTGCAGTCAGAGCAAGTTTTAGTAACACTTCAAATCTTATGATAGAAATTAGTTTGCTCTTCAATTGATGTTTCACAGTGAGTGCAGCTGTAGAAAAACAGAAAAATTATTTCTCCTATTTCTTTTATCTGCCTTAAAAATCACCTACAAAATTCAAAGTGCTGTGATACATCAGATATAATATAGAAATATAAACTGTCTTTCTATATTACTACTTTAACATAGAGATACGTATAATATATATATATATATTTATATACATACACACACACACAGGTTTCTATGCCCACAGCAGAATTTCTAGAAATAAGTAGGATAAACCTTGCAAATGTAGTATCTTTGATTGTGAAGTCATGGAAGAATGAACTTGACTACAACATTCCGAAGAGAGGTTTTTCTGTCTCTTTGCTAAACTGTAATTCTCTGAGAGATTTTTGAATTGTTCATGGATTGATTAATAAATACCTTTAACTTGACATCAACGCTACCTGAGTATTCTTTAGATTTGTGACTCCAACACTGTCGAAAGTGTTTATCATATGGAAAGGATTTCATATGCATTCAGAATTCACCACATAGAGCAGTAAGGATGCACCATTATTTAGAAATAAAAGGGGAGGGGGCACACTTGTCTCACAGAGTTATTCCTGTGCCTTTAGGATTCCAGACCTCGCACCTTCCTCATAGGCTGCATTGGAGTCAGTGGGAAAACCAAGTGGGACGTTCTGGATGGGGTTGTGAGACGCCTGTTTAAGGTCAGTGGGTACAAAAGGCTGTGAGCTCGAGTTCTCCTGTGGAGTTTCGGTGGTACCAAGCTGTATTTAACTTTGTGTATTAAGTTCTGTCACAGCAGAGAGCAAACCCCCAGTGCTGTCTGACTTCCTGTGTCCCTTTTCCATCCCAGGAGTACATCATCCACGTGGATCCTGTGAGCCAGCTGGGGCTGAACTCAGACAGTGTCCTGGGCTACAGCATCGGGGAAATCAAGCGCACCAACAGTGCAGAGACCCCAGAGCTGCTGCCCTGTGGGTACCTGGTTGGAGAAAACAACACTATCTCAGTTACCATCAAAGGTAATTTCACCTGACCTCCCTGGTGGAGTGTTCACTATTGAGTTTTATCAGAGCTTGCTGTGTCAAGAAACTTAGAGGAGTAGAAACTTTTATTACACTGCTTTTTCCTGTTCCTACCGTTCATTCGCTTCCTGCTATTTTCATTTCATAAAGTCACCACTTGGGGTATGCTAAGTCTGTAATTTCAGCAAGCTTTTGACCTGTAACTCTAGGAATAATTACACAATCCCCAGATCTTGATTTGTCCTGGAGAAGACCTCACACCACAAGAGATGCAGTGGAGCTGTTTGAGCAGCAAAGTACTTTCCAAATGAAGCCTCAAAATTTCATTAGCTCTTTATCACAGCTATAGTTGTTATTTCCTTCATGCAGGGTAAAAAAAAAAAAAATCTTGACTCCTTTGCTTGGTTGGTCTCGTTGAAGGGCCCCTCCTTAAGAACCAGGAAAGAGGGAGCCCAAATTTTATTAAACACCTTGAAGTCTGGATTTTTCAAAATGTGTGGTTTTTAGAATTCCCATCAATTTCTTTCTGTAATACTGCTAACAGTTTAGTGTTTGTGTTTCTCATTTGGTTTCTCAGGGAAGCACTTTTTAATGAAAACTATACTATTAAATTAAGTTCAAGGGTAAAACCTCAACTGCTGCACTTCAAACATATATCAGTTTGCACAAAGTTAGACCAGTGAAATCTGCAGACAGATGGTATTTGAGAGCAGTGCCAAACATTCTTCAGATCAACTTTGAAATTTGACTGAAAGCAGATTTTTGAATATTAGTGTAAAAACCAAGTTACCTTGTATAGCAAACCAGTGGGCAGGAAGACAAAATAAACTGAAATACATCAGCTTACTGAGGCTTGACAAGAGCCCAGGATATTCTGCCTATATAAAAATGCATTGTCCAGTCATAAATCCTAACTGAAATATTGCATGAGGTCTAGCTGTGTCTGTACAGCTACAATTTGAGATTATATTTAACTTGCACCGACTTGACTTGTGCCTTGAAGGTTCATAAGTGATAACAGTTTTCAATAAAATTGAAATGTATTTAATCAATTTATGGAAAATCACTTACATATGCCTTTGAGATATAAAGCTGCCTATATATAAATATTTAATATTCCAAGTAACCACTGAGGTGCAAACATTTCTCTGGGTGCTCTGCCAACTTCCCTTCCTGCTGTTTATTTTGAACCACTGTGTATTTTCCCTAATCCAATTCTGCCTAAAGTGACTGCTGACATGGCATAAATGCTTATCAGTAGGAGTTTTCTGTTAGAGGAGATAACTATCAGCATACAGAGGAGGAGTTTAATTACAGGCATTTGGGAAAGTAGGGGGAGTTGATGATAGCTGGGTTGTTTTTTGGGGTTTTGTTTTTTGGTTTTTTTTTTTCTTTGCCTAGCGATCCAAAAGTAAACAGGTACATTCTGGGTGAACATGTGGTGAAATGCTGTAAAGTGGATGGCTGGTTCATGGAAAGTGTGTCCTACAATCCTTTGGTGTGGCAGCTTCCAAAGGGCCTCAGGGATGCAGCTTTACTTACCCAGGCTGAAGGAGGATCCAGGCTAAGCCCACAGCTCACCCCTGCCCTTGTTTTCCAGCTTTATGTGTGCCTCTCTCAACCACAAGGGATACCGGAGGAGGGGGGAAGGGGTTTATCTCTGAAGTGCAGAACAGCTTGATCAGGTCAGTTTGGCTAGAAGCTGGAAATCCCCCTAAAGGAGGCATGTTTCCCTGCTGCAGGTATCTGTGAGAACAGCCTGGACGGGCTGGCGTTCGAGTCGCTGATCCCCAAGCCCGTCCTGCAGCGCTACGTGTCCCTGCTCATGGAGCACAGGAGGATCATCCTGTCCGGCCCCAGTGGCACGGGCAAAACCTACCTGGCCAATCGTCTGTCTGAGTACATGGTGCTCAGGGAGGGCAGGGAGCTGGCCGAGGGCATCATTGCCACCTTCAACGTGGACCACAAATCCAGCAAGGTGAGCACACCCAAAGCGTCCTCGCACAAGCGCGTGTCCGAAGGGAGAGACCTTTCTTAATCCGTCGTTTTGAACTTCCCTTTGTTTTCAAAGCGTCGTGCTAATCCTGAAGGAAGCAGTATTTAAAGGTTTTCAGATTCACCTGATTATGGGTCTGGAACAGCAGGCTTGCAGGTGTGTATTTAAACACCTGAAGGTGTCATGATTTTCAAGGAGCCTGAGAATTGCCCAGGAAGTTAAAAACACCTGCACAAAATTCCCAGAGACTTAAGCAATCCCTATTGCATGTGGGCACTTTTCCCAAAACCCTCAAATGCATCTCCAGGCTGTCAGGAGCTTGTGCAGCTGCAGGTATCAGCAGTTGTAATCGTGTGCTGGGCTTGGAGGGGCTGTTGTGCAGACACATTCCTGGGCTGGTGAGGTGTGTCTTTGCTTTTTTATGTGCTGCTGGTTTTGCTGAATATACTTCCAGCGATCATCTAGATTAAAGAAAAGGGAAAAATAAAAAAGAAGAAGAAGAAGAAAAAAGGCTGTATATTTAATGGCCTTAGGCATATATTCCTCTGGAAGAAAGGGACGGTTGAAATTGTGGTTCTGAGCCACTGGTATGATTTCAGACATGCTTTAAAGCTGCTGAGAGCATTTCAACCACTCAGCAGCAGCACCAAAAGTTTTCTTTCCAGCATTACTGAAGGCATCCAGATTTGGCCTCTGATGAGGGATGGCTTGTTCCAGATTAATTTTGTTTGCTGTATTTTGATGGAAACACAGTTGCAGGATAATATGACAAATCTAGCTGGAATGCAGAGTTTGGTTTGGGGAGAGTTGATCGAGTTCCTGAAAAGAAACAGAAATATATTTTAGGCCGTGTCACAATGACAAATAAAAAACACAAACTAAGTTACAAAATATTACCCCTCTTTAAGCCCTTCTCTCACACAGGATTTCTGGTACAGTCTCTGATTCTTCAGCATAACCTATGAAAGAGAAGGAAAATCATATATTGTGTTTTCTCATAGAAAATGTGTGATGTGTTAGATGTCAGACTCTTGCTTTAGATTTTGCTAGCAAGCTTATCTATCTTAATTGATTTTTTAAGGAATGTGAAGAAACAAGATTTTTTTTCTTCTTTTTCTTTAATCTGCTTTGCAGGAACTCCGCCAGTACCTGTCCAACCTGGCAGACCAGTGCAACAGTGAAAATAATGCTGTGGATATGCCTCTTGTCATAATTTTGGATAATTTGCACCACGTTAGCTCCCTAGGAGAGATCTTTAATGGACTGCTAAACTGCAAGTACCACAAATGGTAAAGAAATAGTATCAGGACACATTGCAAATGTTACTCCTGTACTCAGAGCTCTGCTCCTGCAAAATCCAATCACAAAACCAAAGTCTGCATTAATTTAGTAATGTGGAGGAAGATGACCAGGTTGTCTGTATTTTGTGGACAGTGCTTCAGAAGGATCTTTTTCCTTCATAAAATTATCAGTTTTTCTGAAATAAGTAATTAAAAAGTAGTTGAATTTGCTTCATGATGTAGATCATTAGTAGTAAAACTCCATTTGTAGTGAAAGGTCCTGTTTTGGGACTTGTGGTTTGCTTTCAGAATTTGATGTTCTCAGAATCTCAGTAGACAATTTGGTCATGAGTCACTACAAAACCTTCTTTGACAAAAGAGTCTTAAATAACCTTTTTTAATGTTCAGGTTTTACTTAAAACTTGATTTTCAAAGTTCACAAGTTTGATTTGCTTGATTTCTTTCTCCCAATAGTCCATATATTATTGGCACAATGAACCAAGCCACCTCCTCCACACCTAATCTTCAACTTCACCATAATTTCAGGTACTGTTTATTCATGTTTCTTATTTATATTTGTGGGCTGGCAAAGAACTAATGGCTACTGAGTCATCTGAAATTGTTCTTATCAGCTGTTATAGCAAAGTGATAGAGAAATGTCATTTGCTCCTGGTTGCTGCCCTGACATGTGCAGCTTGGTTGTGGTCCTTTCATTAAAAGAATGGGGTTCATAAAACTTTTACTTTACAGAGGACTGTTAAGATAGTTGATCTTCTACCAGATTTTCAGTGAGACAATATTTAGGCCAAGAAGATTAATGAGAAGCGAGCTGAAACAATGCACAGTAAAAATCGATTCATCTAGTGAAATATTCCAAAGTAACTTTTGCTGAAAAACATGCGTGACTGGAATAGCCCGTTTTGATCCTGATAATCTGGAAATAAGAAGAGAAATGTAGTCAGGAATAGTTACACTCAGTAGCATGGAGGAGAAACAATGGCCATTTCTGCTGTTCTGCCATAGATGGGTGCTGTGTGCAAACCACACTGAGCCAGTCAAAGGCTTCCTCGGCCGTTTCCTGAGGAGAAAACTAATTGAAACAGAGATCAGTGGCAGGATGAGGAATGCAGAGCTGGTTAAGATTATTGATTGGATTCCCAAGGTCTGGCAACATCTGAACAAATTCTTGGAGGCTCACAGCTCCTCTGATGTTACTATTGGTAAGTACTCTGCCCAGGCATATATAAATAGATGTATTTTATTTCCTTGTGTATCAGGTGTGTCTTTGTACACTTCCTTGTGCTGTATCGCATAAAAAAGGCTTTCTTTAAAACCCTACGTTTAGATGTTATCAATCCTGGTTTTGATCCCTGTTGTGATTGTGGTTTGAGTGTAATATCTGAATTTCCCTCTCCAGGTCCACGGCTCTTCCTCTCCTGTCCAATAGATGTAGATGGTTCTAGAGTTTGGTTCACTGACTTGTGGAACTACTCCATCATTCCATATCTTCTGGAGGCAGTAAGAGAAGGGCTACAGGTGAGAAGGCAAAGGGAAAAACCATAGATCCAGCATCTGTTGAAAAGGCAACAAAACTCAGTAGTAGATACAACTTTGCATATTGAATATCTGTATGTCTATGAAAATGTAACTAGAATTGTCAGTTATTTCAGGCAGAATTAGTCTCTTCAAGCACTTTTGAAACTGAGAGTGGAAAAAGTGATTAGATGCCAAACCACTGATGTCTTCAGTGGGGAGTGTTAGACATACAAATACCTTTCAATGCTATTCCAGAAGCACGCCTTAAAATTATCCTGTGCATCAGAAAAATAAGCTTGTGGTCATTAACTTTGTTACACAGGATTTTCTTTTGGAAATCAAATCTTTCAGCATAGGAAAAAAGCTGTGCATGGAGAGAATGTATTCATGAATGAGAGGAGCACTATCAATGACATTTTGATTGCTTCTCAGTATATAAGGTTTTTTTTAGTAGATTCCTTCATAATTCTATCTTTTACTAATGGTTTCTTACACATTTGTGAAATACATGAATTCTATAGGTTTGGGATAAAATTTGGGCAAACCGCAGCTGCTGTTTGAAATTTGTCAGTACATGGAGACCTCATTTTCTTTGGGAAGCTTGTGGTAGATTCTTAGACATGAGGAAGACAATAGGTCTTGGAGTACAAAACACACTCAGGAACTTTGCTAGAAATAGAACAGGTGAACCATTTTACATAAAACTTGTTATAAAGGAGGGTAAGGGGAGCCAGGAATCTTTCCAACCTAAAACAAGAGAAAGGAGAGCAGTTGACTGCTGTTGAAATGGAGAAAACTGATACAGTAATGCATGAGCTCCTTGTACTGGGGTTTGGAGCTCTCTTATCACTGATCAGTACATGTGGAAAGCATTGAAAAATTAGTAATGGAAGTGGAGAAAGAGAGAGAGCAATTGATAAAACCGTCCTTTTGCTTCCTTGTTCTGCCCAGTATCTCCATCTTTCCTTAGGGTATTTGGGTGGCTTGTGTTCCAGGTGTAAGGACTTCAGTTTCTCTCTTAGTGCATTAGATTCTTTATCCCCTTCAGTCCCATTTCCCCAAATTGCACTAATTCAGCCCTATTTAAACAATTTCTCTTTTGTTTGGTTGGTGGATAAGAAGATGCACTTTAGTACCTGAAGAGTAGCCAGAGTGATGTTAAGGAACAGACTAATGCTAGGAATGTGGTTTTCATCTGGGGCTGTTTTCTGCTCCCCACACCCACAAGGACTCCTCTGAGAGCACATCTTCTTTCCTGAAATTGCCTGCCAGAAAGGAAAGGTGGACTCCTAATTTCACTCTGATCTCTGTGGATCTGCTCTCATCTATTTTTATATTTCTGTTTCTCATTTAGAGAATTATTTTGGGTCAAATACAAACAAGCCAAATGGATCCTTAGAATAATTGCTCCCATGGGAGCTGACTTGTTTTGTTCTTCAAAACAGGGATGTGAGAAGGTTGTGTAAAACCCAAGTTCTTCCTGCTTGGTGTACAGAATGCAACACCAGCAGAAAGAGGACCCAGAATCCCTGTGGCTTCCTGCCACTGTCACTCCAAAGATTTTTTTTTTGTTTCAAGTTTTGTGGAGCAACTTGTCCCATCCTTGCCCCATGACTTGCTCCCTGGAAAATGTGCCAGTGGGAGGGGTGGACAGACCTGGTTGCCATGGAAGAGGATTGTGAGTCATTTAGTCTCTCCTGAGCACAGATCCACTCAGACTTTTGCAGGAGAAAAGACATGAAAAACACAAAATCCTTGCCACTTACCAAATGACCTGTATCATTGTAAATTTGAGAACAAGATTGAAATAGGAAATCTGGTTTGCCACATCTTGAAGCCATTATGCTGGGAACATAGCTGGGCTGAAGGATGGAGGGTTTGGGCTGTGGAGGAGGCTGTGTTTCACATTGCCTAGCACCATCTGCTGGCATCTCTGCTCCCTCCTTCTTCACAGCACACCAGGGGTTGGTATTCAGAGCAGTATAATACTTCGTGCATGCAAAATCTAAACCCACAAAAAACATACCAAGGAGAAATAGTGTTGAGGAAAGTGAGATAGTCCTAGATCCTTCAGAGAACTGGTGAATTTCTTTGCTGACCGTTGTTTTTAGCCTTGTGCAGGGGGATGAAGGAAGGGGACAGTGACAAAATGTCAGAGACAAACTCCAGTTGCTGAAGGATGTTGATGGTGATATTTATAAAGTGGAAATAAACATTTTAAAGCCACTTGTAGTTGTATTTATGCTTTTGGAAGTCATGAGGCATTAAAATGAATGTGGTGTCTAGCTAAGGCAAATGGACTACAACAGGGAGAATACTTTGGGATTCAGTAGCACAGTCTGTTCTGGACAGAAAAACGTTTTTGAAGCAGAGCTTGCCTATTTAGGAACCTGACCAGAGACAAATGCTGCTGGTGCTTTTTCTTGGTTGAATATGAAAAAAATCTGACTTGAAAACTTCATGCCTTGACATCCATCATTATTGCCTGATGACAGATCTCCCATTTCTTCCTCCACATTCCGTGGATGGCAGTTTGTAAGGCAGCTGCCAGTGCGATCCAGATGTCAGCACTGATGGCTTTTTTTGTGTGCTGACATTATTTAAGTTGACTTAATTAGGTGATGTTATTTTCAGGCGTTTCTTCCTTCAGCTAGTGCCAAGAGAAGGGCATTGCAGTCTCAGAGAAGGTGGTCAGCTCCTTCCAAATCAGTGCCATGACCAAGGGCTTTGTGTGTCGTTAGGGTAAGGAAAATCTTGTGTTCAGCCCTGCTTGCAAAGCGTTTCCTGCAGCCCAGGAACCATGGCACGTTCGCTTGGGTTAGGTAGGCACTGGATGACATGGTTAGAATGCTTGACATGGTTTTGTGCTCTTTCAGTTGTACGGGAGGAGAGCGCCCTGGGAGGATCCTGCCAAGTGGGTCATGGACACCTACCCCTGGGCAGCCACCCCCCAGCACCACGAGTGGCCTCCTCTGCTCCAGCTGCGGCCTGAGGACGTGGGCTTTGATGGCTACTCCGTGTCCCGGGAGGGCTCCACCAGCAAGCAAGTTCCAGTGAGTGATGCTGAAGGAGATCCTCTGGTAAGCTCTCGTTTCTGGAGCAGCAGAACTGTTTCTTCTGCTATGTTACCAGGGATTACAAACAGGAACTGGTCTATGGCTGTAGACTAATCCCTTCAGTCGTCTCATTTTCTCCTTTACTGGAAAAGCTGTGTTTTATCAGTGACTTGAATGCTGCTGTGGTTTACAGTCACTACCTCTCTTCTGAGTCTCAGCATTATTGACCTCACTTGTTCCTCCCTATCCTCCCTTGCCCGCTGGCAAAGCGAATGCTGTCGTGTGGAGTTAATGTTGTTCCTACCTCAGAATACAAATAATCATGAACTTCCTTGCCTTTGCAGATGAACATGCTAATGAGACTGCAGGAGGCAGCCAACTACTCCAGTCCCCAGAGTTATGACAGCGACTCCAACAGCAACAGCCATCATGATGACATCCTGGATTCCTCCCTGGAGTCGACATTGTGATCTCCCTCAGACAGAGGTTGTTTCCACTTGGCAAGAGCCCTGATTACAGACTTGTGAAAAGAGCACGTTCCTGGGCAGGGATCTCAGTATTAGAGCTGCAAGAACAAGACACTTGGAGCAATCTTGAACCTGGGTGCAGGCAACCCAAGCGACCTTTGTATTGTTTTTCTTTTGACGGTGATGAGAACTGCACTACTCCTTTGTTTCCTTCTTTTTAGTTGCTGTAAGCTCTCTTGCCTAAGATCCTGAAGATGTTAAAAATAATCATCATTACCGAGTCAGAAGGACGGGGGTGGGGGGAAACTTCACAGCTGTGAAGCAAACAGCTTTGTGCCATGTACTGTCTGGAAAGAGAGGGGAGAGGGAATATTTGCCTATGCTGCTTCTGACCAAACACATTTACGTGAGGGCTGGACTTGTACCAATCAGCTTTGTGGATTAAACTCAGCTTCGTATAGTTCTGGTGCTATAACAATATTTTGCTTGCCTCGGTGGTAATACTCAGTGAAGGCAAAGCTGCAAAACAGGGAAGTCTGAATAAATATTAAAAAAAGAGAAAAGGAAAAAAACAAACTAAAACAAAAGCGCTGCTCTCCTTGCCAGTCTGAGACCTTGGCTTTCTTTCATTATGTGTTTATAAAGATTATATATATAAATAGGAATATATAAAAATATATATACAATCTGAACAAATCAGGTTTTTTTTTTTCAAACACTGTGTAACAATCCTGCTACAAATGAAAGATCAGGTAGTCCTTTGCTAGTCAGGGCCCAAGTCTCTTCCCACTTACATCCACACCACCAGCTGAGCTGACTTCTGTGGTGTTTACACCCCACTAATCCACCCTGAGGAGAGGGGGCTTCCCTCTTTCACAGAAGTCAGTGGCAGGGCTGTGCCCCTTGGAGTCCTGCACCTCCAAAGGACCCTTGGCAGTGCCCAGGCATGTGAGCTCTGTACACAGAGGTGAGCTACGCTCCTGCAAAGGGATGAGTCAGACTTTCAGTTTTTAATTCTTGCCATGAAATGTTACAGCTGTTTTCTAAAAACTTTGGGTTTTGTTCAGAGGTTCCATTCCAATCAGCACAACCATAAGGGGGTTAATTAAAATACAGCTCTGTGGCAGTTCCAGTGCTACTCTGGTGACAATACTTACTTCCATTACTTTTCTTTTTAATTGCAAAGTTAAAAAAAAAAAAAAAGGTATTTTAGCAGTATTCAGGTCTGGAAGAAAAAAGATAAGGTAGTGAGTACTGGGTCTTTTGAGTTTAGCTGTGCCATGCTTTTGAGTTGTGGCAGAGCTGTGAACCTGGTTTGGTTTCTCCTCCTCTGTGAACGCACACACCTACACTGTCAGTGTTAAGGCTCGTACTCGTGCTGGGGAACAAGAACACCTCCCAAAGAGTTGCACTTTCCTGGTGACACCACCATCCCCAGCACATCAGCTGTACCTCAGCCAACACCTCACTCCTCAGGAGGGATTCATACGAGCCTTTCCAGCTCTCCTTTGGTGCTGACTTTTAAAAGCGATGCCTTATTTTGTACTAATTGTGTTTGATTAAACTAGTGCTGTATATTATGGGATTTTATTTAAAGAAACAGGGCTAAAGTCATCTCTTGAAATATCATAAGTTGCTGTGAATATTGTTTGTATGAGATACTAGAATTTGTTTAAATGTGACAAAAAAGGAGGGAAATGAGATAATGTTTCAGGTTCATATCAATCCGCAGCTAATAAATCACTGAAGAGCTGTTTTATCCATGCAGGAGGGACAAAAGAAGCTTTTCAACTCTAATAAATTACAGGAATATGGTGGTTTTTCAATGTACAGAAAGAAATCTTATTACAAACACTTTTTCAAGAGCTTGTGGGTTTAAAGGAACATAACAGACAAGTTCATGCTTCTGTGGCTCAGTTTGAGAGGATGGTTTTATTATACCTCATGACTTTCTGTAATATAACTGTACTTTGTCTTACTAAGCTGGTCTTGAATCTGCTCCTGTTAAACCTTTTAAGTGCTGATGACTTTTTTTTTTAAGAAAAATATTGTAAAAGGAAAAATTTAAATATTTTAATGATGGGGGGGAAGAGCTTGGTGTTGTTACTGTTTTAATCTTATGAACTCTAATTTCATTATTTCACTGAATGGAATAACAAAGGTTACTCAGCCAATTTTCCTAATCCAGTTCTTGGTACTGTAAAAAATGGGTTAGATCTGTATGGAATCAAATCCATAGCATGCTGATGATGAGTTTGAGAGAAGTTAATTTTTCCAGTAGTCTTGACAATTCTGCTTCCCAGCACTGACTTTACCTGCTACTACTGTGAATTTTGGTACCTAATCCCCCAACTGAATCCATGCAGACAGAGCATGTGCCTGTAAAAGAAAATCCAGTTGCAGGGCTAGGGCTTTAAATAGACTTGATATCCTAGAAAATGTCTCAGTTGACCTTTAACTGAGTGCTAAAAGACATGTTTAAAGTAGTGTTTTAACTGTGGGGAATGGGGTATTTTTTTTTTTACACGTTTAATCCTGTGCTTAAGCTCAGGAGGAAATTTCTGTTCTTTTTTTTTTTTTTTTTTTTTTTTTTTTTGACACTAGCTTGGCTTAAAGTGAGAGAGGCAATTTTGAATAGGCTAGTCATTCTGAGCATCACAATATTCCGTGTCTTTTCTGAAACTTCGGGAAGCAGGGTTACCTGTTGTACACCCATCTTAGTTTTTATCAAGACTTTTCATAGATTAAGGCTTTCTTTAGGTGACTTCCTTCTCATTTAAGGTTTTTTTCAAAATACTTCCTTTTTTTCTTCTTGCTTTTTTTGCCTTCTTTTTCCTCCTTGCAAAGTTGGCTTGTTTAAAAAAATATCAACAAGAAATGCAAGATTCTATGCAACATTCATGTTGAGTTATAAATTGAGAGAATAAACCATTTTCTTTCCTTCACAACTGCCAAGAATGATACAGGCCATAAATGAGATGTGGTTTATTTGGGGAAGGGGAGGGAGGGGGGTTGGTTAGCCTTTTTGTACATTTTGAAAGAAGCAGACTTGATATTTCATTGTTGATGCTTAACTTCGATATTATGTGTATGAAATCTTGTCTAAATGTGGCAATTTTCTTTCAAGAAAAAAAATAATATACAAAAACAAAGCAAAAAAAAAGTCTTTGTTGATATTAAATGGAAGGTTGCTGTTTTGATCTAGTCGTTTCCAGTGGAACAGTTTATGAAATATGTTCTATAAGATGTACATTTTTTCATTGTAACATAGAAATGTAAATATTTGATTAAAAGTGCTGCATTTTGATGAATTTTTTCTAGCCATTTTTAAAGAGAAAACTAGGAATTGA
The DNA here is from genome assembly GCF_963662255.1 of Cinclus cinclus. Lineage (NCBI taxonomy): Eukaryota > Metazoa > Chordata > Aves > Passeriformes > Cinclidae > Cinclus > Cinclus cinclus. Next base: position 6,989,915 of record NC_085051.1, on the reverse strand, counting down.
GTATTTTGTGTACGTTTATGATGTTTTCCATTTGCTCCTCTCCCTATTTAATTTTCAGTTCTCATTTAGGATTGGAATTTGTGAATGGTCTGTTTGAGATCATGCCTCCCCTTTCTCACTCTCCCCGTTTCTACCCCTTACCCACCCCATGTCATGGAGAATAAAGCTGATGATTGTACCAGTCTTAAATTATTCATGATTCAATAAAATTGATGCTTATTTATTCAGACTTGTGGCCTCCCAGAACTTTTTATCCCTTCCTAATCACCATTTTATAATTTTTTATTTGAAGATCGTGGGCTTCACTCCTTTGGTTTTGTTGGCTTTTTGTAAGTACTTGTGAGGAGGTGCCAACAGCCCTCAACCCATCCATCCAATCTGGCCTGGAATGTTTCCAGGGGCATCTCCCACCCCTCTGGACAACCTCCACATTCCACACAGTATTCCCATTTCCTCTTCACCCATTTGATAGAGGCATTATGGTTATACAGTAATAAATACACAGTCAGTAAAAACACGTAGGAGACCATTATCCTCCTTGGCAAATAAATACTCCGACTAAAAAAAAAAAAAAACGCAGAAGTTGTATATTCAGAAAGCCTAAATGCAAACCCCTCTGCACTTAAAATCTAAGTTTTTTTTTTTTTTTTTTTCCTGGAGACTTAATCTCCATATTCCTGGTTTTTTGACAGTTCCTTGTCCAGTTATCATCTGTTTGAATGATTAATGTTGATAAAACAGATTAGCGTGTTGTAAACTTCAAAGAAAATAGAAGATCTGCTGAAAACAAACGTAAACTTCATTTAAGTTTGTTCAATCCAAAAATACTCTTAATGACACAGCAGTGTAACTCAGAGCTGATCTGCAATGTGGGCATGGTCTGTCCTCCACAGCAGCTTTCCAGAATTGCTTTGGATGTGCTCAAGCACACTTTTTTGTGTTCTGTAAACTTCCTTTGATTCACAGAATTGCATGTCCTAGACTTGGTCCTGGAAAATGCTTCAGCCATGATCTTGGACAATTTTTGAATCCATACTGGACTGCCAAAATGCTTATTATCTCTCAAGAATTCTTCCCTTCCTTTCCTTTTTGGCTGTCCTGTCCCTTTCTCATATTATTCTTTTCTCTGCTCTATGCACTGTCTTGTACACTTAACTTTTTTTTTTTTTTCCTTTACCTCATCTTCTCTTTAACCTTTATTTTCCTACTCTTCTGTTACCAACATCCTCTTTCAATTCATGTCCTTCCTGGATCCATTTCATCATTTCTCAGCACCATAGGATCAGTGCTGACTTCCTTTCTGCAATGGAAAAGGAAAATTCCCCGGAGTCATTTTATAAACTCAGTCTGCAGCCTGTGACGTGTATTTACACCCTTCTCATTCCTCCGACCTTTTCCACTGGTACTTCGGAGTAGTCTCCTCAAGAACCAGAGAGGGAATTCCTCCTGATGTCCTGGAGACTCCCATCCTCCATTCCACACTTTCTGCCCATTTCACCACTTTACCGATGCCCAGGATTCTGACTTTGATCTCGTGGTAACCAAGGGTTGTCTGTGGTTTCTAATGTGGCCATTTAATCTGGGGTTTTGGGGGTTAGAGCAGAGCACGGCAGCTGAGGACAGCTTTCATCTTTGCCCCTGGCGGTGGGGCTGACTGTAGGCAAATCCTTCCCCATCATCATCATTTGTTGGCTTAGCCACACACAGAAATCCATGTTCCTCTCTCCTTCCTCAATCATAGAATGGTTTTGGTTGGAAGGGACCTTTAGAGGTCACGTAGACCAACCCCCTGCCGTGAGCTGGGACATCTGTAAGAGCAGGTTGCTCAGTCACAGGAATTTCTGATTTGCTCAGAGGCTCCAGAGATGTTACAGGGAGAGGCTAAATCTTACACGCTCCGGCTAAATACGGGTAATCCCTCCTCTGGGAAGTTCACCCACGTGCGGCTGGGCAATTAGGAATTCTGAAGGACCTTACCTAAAATGGGATCCACAGGCACATGGGAAGAGAGATCCTGCCTGAAACCCGACTGTGGATCAAGGAGCTGGTGATCCTCATGCCAGTGAGCCTGGGTATGGCCAGGACTGTGCTGTGCTGTCCTGCCCTGTGCCATGAGGACAGGCTGGCCCCCAGCCCCGGGCTGCGATGCACAAACCCTGGGTACATCGATCAGCTCTAAAGGAGAGGCTGCGGCTCCTGCTGGGCACAGAGGCTGAGCCGTCCGCGTGTCCTTGGCTTAGCCTCACCCTGCAGCAAAAAGGTCTCATGGGTGCATCCTTTCTGTTGGGCAGCAGAAATGGTTAACAGGGTTCTTTTGCTGTCAGAAAACACCCTCCTGCAACACCTCGAACGCCCGCAGCCATGGGTGGGGTGCGGCCGGGATGCTCCGTGTGCATGCTGCTCCGCTGGGCGTTCTCAGCGTCTGAAGGGACAGAAAATATCGTCTCCGCTGCTCCCATCCTGCAATGCTCGCTCTAACGAGCAGCCTTTGATACCTCGCCAGGTCTGAGTGCCTTTTTATCGGGATCGTGATGAACCAGCACCACCCAGTGCAGAAGAGGAGTTAGGACACAAAGCCCAAGCCCGGGGGGGAGTAACAAGCTCAAGGGCTCAGGTCTGTGTGAGCCACTAAGCCTCATCCACAGCAGGATTTCTGCACAGTTTTCAGCTTCACACTTTCTGCCTGACCACCAGCCTCCAGTCCCTAATTAGTCCTGATTATTAAACAATATATTTCTGCACAGCAGTGCCAAGTCATCCACGAGGACTCTGGAAAGCTCTGAGAAATGCTTCCTGCTGCAGATGCTGGACACGCTGACTCGGAACAACCCACATCTGGCTGGATTTAGTGCTACAAAGTAATATTTACTTTGCTGCATAAGTACCAGTGGTGGCCTTGGATGTAGTGATAATAACATTGTGAAGTTTCAGATCCTGCTAAAAACACTGAAGACAACTAATAGGACAAAACCCCTGGATTTAAAAAGCGCTGAAACTTCCATTCTTGAAACTTCCATATGCTCAGAGCCCAGCCATGAGGGTCTGTGGAAAGCATCAATGGAGAGCACAATCAGCTTACAGGGGCTGGGAGTTATTCAGGAACAGTCCAGTCCCTACAAAGGGAGAGCAGGAGACCACCCTAGCTCAGCAAGAAGCTTTTGGATGTGCTTAAACACACACCAAAATAAAAAGGGGAAAAAAAAAAATCAATACTGACCATGGGATGGTGACTAAATACCTGTCAAGGACTACAAGGACCTTTCTGGGGCATACAGAGTTGCATTTAGCAAGGGTAAGCTTGGCTAAACCTAGGAGGGGGTTGAGAACCTGCTCTGTGAAGAAAGACTGAAGCACTTGAGTCTCCTCCTGAAGAAAACTTGTCGAGGACCTCATGGAAGGACTTCAGTACCTAAAGGGCAGCCACAAAGGGGATGGATGCTCTCTTTTCCAAAGGAGCCACATGCAGAAGACAAGGAGCAATGGGTACAAGTTGCACCGGGAGAGGTTTTAGCTTGCTCTCACAATATTTTTTTACAGAAAGAGCAATCATTCTGTGGAACAATCTCCTCAAGGGTATGGTAGAGTCCCCACTGATGGAGGTTTTTCAAAATATGGTTGATCAGAGTAATATGCCTCATGTAGAATCCCTTTCCCACAAAAATCTGGACCAGAAGATCTTTCCAGATGTCTTCCAACCTGTGCTGTTGTACGATTTCATGAAGTATTTTAGCCCTTTGCTGGTTACATCAGAGGGAAAATTAGATAAAAGCAGCACACCTGCCACTTGTGCATGTCCAGTAAAGGCGCTCCTGTGAGGCCCCACTTTGCTGGGCTTCCCAGGTGTTAAATCCCTGTCATGTAGGTTGGGAGAGTGGTGCTGGTGTGGGTTTTGGAGCTCACCAGACATTATTTACTTAGATCAATTCAATGTTAGTTCAAAAACACAAGAGCCCTGAAGATGTCCAGTTAGGTCACTTGATAAGGGCCAGCAGCAGGGATGATTTTTCCCATCCTTGCTGAGCGTTTCTGCCATTTGCTCCTCAGACACGGCAGTGAGGCAGTTCCAGCTGCTAAAAAAGCAAATCAAGGGAACAGATCCATTTTCTGCTCTTCAGCCCAATCACTTCTGCTCCCATTCCATGGACACACATGGCTGGGTCTGGGGAGGGAACACAGCCAGGAGTGAGAGGGAACTCAGCCAGGAGTGGGACTCTGCCTTGTTGCTCCTGAAAATGCCAGAGCCCGCAGCTTTGTGTCAAACCCCACCCTGAACTTCCCAGGCAAAGGGTTTTAAATGCCCTCAGTGTTTTCTAGGAGTGAGCTTGGGTGTTTTCAAACCAATCTAGTTTCCTGTAGGATGGGGGTTTAGAACTGGTTGGAGTTTAATATCCTGCCATCACCCTCAGCCTTTGCTTCTGGAAACTATGGCCTTGCATGACGTACTCTTCTTAACCTCTTTAAGGTTATTGTAATGTTCAAACTTTCCTGAAAGACAGGTGCTCTTCAAAAGAGGTTGTTTTTATTTTATTTTATTTTATTTTATTTTATTTTATTTTATTTTATTTTATATTTTATTTTATTTTCATTTTTTTACTCAACCTGCTCCCAGTAAAGGGCTGTTCAGGAGCCTTGTCTGCCTGGCTGTGGCTGGGTGAAAACACTTCCAGCTCCTCAGTTTGTGCAGGGCACTTCTCAAGAAGCCAGTGGACCAGGGAGTGGGACCAGAGGACACACTCCAGGACTGTCACCAACAGCTCTGCAGGCACCAGCAGCACAGGCTTCCCAAGAAAGTTATTTATTTCCTTTTCTCCCCCTGTCCAAAAGCCACTCTCCCATGCTGGTAGGCACATGATGAACCAGATGTTGAACCAGATGGTTTCTTAAGGGATTAAATAGTTCAGGATTTGCTGCCCTGAGCTCACAGTCACCAAAGTTAAATCCCCCTCTCTGCCTTATCCATTCCGCAGTCTGGGAGATTTCCCTCCTACCTCTGAGAAGGAAAAAAAACACACAAGATCACTGGGCTGCTGGGTCATTAAAAAGAGTTCTGTGATATTCTAAAGCAGAGGTTGTTACAGGAGTGTACTACGCATGGGATTACCAGAGTTTCCAAAACTCTGGATGCTGCTAGTCATTATGGAAACCATTCCATCTCCATGAAGGCAGGAAAGGCTTCTTATTACCTTCCCTCTTTTCCCAAAGCATACAGTGAGCTGCATTAAAAATAAAGAGAGAGAAAGGAAGAGAGAGAGTGCTGAGGCTGTTTCAGGGAACAGAGGGAGGCGGTTACCAACACCCTAGCCGTGAACAGGAAATTATGGAACATTTTGCTCTCAGAAATACACCCAAACTGAATTCCCAATGCCATGCACACCAGGAAAAACCCAGCTGCCATTAGATCCTCCTAATGTGATTAGAATCTCTCCACATTTGTTGTAAGACAATAAGTTTGTGCCTTTGAAATTAGTCCTCCAAAAAGGGTGGCTGCTTCTGCAGTACTTCCCTTGGCACAGCTGTTCCAGATGAGCCATCCCATGGAAGCTGTGGACTCTGGATTCTTCATTCAGAGTGTACAAGGGAAGTGTTGGAGAAGGAGGTCCTCTTCCTGCAGCCACAGAGAGAGTCTGGAAGCTGCTGGTAAATAAAAATGAACCCTTTAATTTCATATTAAGGTATCCCTGAATTTCAAATATTTGTGCTTAGTAGTCACACAATGTTCTTTTTGCTATTACAAAAAAAAAAAAAGAAAAAAAAAAGAAAAAAAAAAGACTGAAAGGGGAAAAGAAAAAAGCGTGAGATTCATAAATGTCACATTGTGGTTAAGGATTTTTCCCTGTTAAATGGAAATTCCATTATATTTTTTCTTTAATGCAGCTATTTGTCTATTTTGTATGAGATGTAATGGCTCTTATGCTGAAAGAAGCAGCCAAAGAGTTATTTTTGATAGCATCTCTAGTGCAGAGAAAACGTGAAGAACAGAGGGTATAAGAACATCAGCAGTTTCTGTTAAACAACAAATCAGGAGGGGTTTTGTATAAGCAATACCTGCTCTTACTTTGGACATGTTCCTTTCTAGAGTGTTGTAGTATGTATGCTGGCACCTGTGTTCTCTGGATTAGCCACTGGATTTTAAAACAAATTGTGTTTTGAATTAGTTCTGTCCTTATAAGTTTCTTAACTATAGCCTTATGCTCATTGGATGTGCTGGTTTTGGCTAGGGCAGAGTAAGTTTTCTTTCAGTGGCTGGTAGGAGGCTGTATTTTGGACAGGTGCTGAATGCACAATAATATAAACATTAGCAACGATGTTGATAATACAGAGATGTTTTTGCTGTTGCTGAGCAGGGCTTGCACAGAGCCAAGGCCTTCTCTGCTTTTTGCTCTGTCTCACTGGTGGGGGAGTTGGGGGTGCCTGGCAGGGTTGGGGTTGCCTGGCTCTTCCAGGTGCCTGGAAGAGACACAGCCAGGACAGGTGACCCAAACTGGCCAAAGGGATGTTCCAGACCACATGGCATCAGGCTAAGGATATAAAGTGGAGGAAAAGAGGAAGAGAGGGAGATGTTTGGAGTGATGGTGTTTGTCTTCCCAAGCAAGCATTACATGTGATGGGGCCCTGCTCTCCTGGGAAGGCTGGACACCTGCCTGCCCATGGGAAGCAGTGAATTAATTCCTTGTTTAGCTTTTCTTTTGTGCATGGCTTTTACAAAACAACAACTCAACAAACCCAGCAAGCTCTTTTGCTGTTTCACTGTATTTCGTGGGATAAATACTGTCTTTTCCATCTCTTTTTCCATTCCACCTCTATCAGGCCAGGTGCGTGTTATTGACTGCTAATAGCTTCAAGGTGTCAGATAGGTAGAAGATGAGAAATGTGACAGCTTAGATGTGTCAAATTACCTAATTGGAAAGAGGTTGAAGACCTGGAACAGCCTTTCTAGCAGGGGGTAGTCATGCTCTGTGCATGGCAGTGTTCAGGTGGCTTTTGGACAATACCCTTTAATAATGCCTTTAATTTTTGGCCAGCTCTGGAGCTGGACTAGATGATTTTTGTAGGTCTCTTCCCAATGGAATCACTCTCTTCTTCCTTTCGTACCTTCCTTTGGTGGTATGGCAGTGGCTGTGGCAGTGAAGTGGAGCACTGAGGGTGAGTTGGATCCGGGGGACATCTGCTGCATTTGTTTCTTTTGTTTTGGTGTGTTATGAATGGTGGGCATTAGAGATCATGGAGCAGAAAATAAATGCAGTTTTGTAATGAAATCTCTCTTTCAGAAAAACTCTGCTACCTTTGTGCAAGGTAAGACCCACTGGCATTTCTGTAGTGTAGAGCAGAAGTGTGAAAACAAAAAGCAGGTGCGTGGTTATGGATTTGCCTGGTGTTGTATTAATGATCTTGGGCTGGACTTGAGGCTGAAGGGTTAAATTTCTCTCTCTCATCCTGTTTCTCTACCCTGTAAGAATGGTCTTATCACCTGCTTCCAGTCTATAAACTGTAGTATCTTAGTGATGTGTGGTGAGTTGCTCCCTAGTTAAAAGGCGGGTAGATATTCTTATAAAGTCACTTAATTAGGCACTGATAAATTCTTATTGAATCACTAATAAGGTTTCCTCTCCCAGACACAAACTACAGCAACCTGTTATCTAGAACCAAGCACTACTGAATGATCATACCGAGTTTGGAAATCTACTTCTTTTTTTATTTGACAATCATCCACTTTAATATATATACATATTTAAAGTCTGTACATGGTAAAATACAAAATAAGTGTTTCTTTATAAGTTACACAATTAAACAGCTGCATTTCCTGTAGTTTAGCTGTCATTTAATTAAAAAAAATAAAGAGAGAAGCATTGTTGAGCCATTGTTATACCCATTGACAATAACCTTGGTATAAAACACCCATACAGAGTAAGTGTACAAAATAGTGTACAGTTCATATAAGCTGTGCAAAGACAGCAAAGTTCAGTTAAAAATCAAAGAGATGTATCCACTTTCCTCTGTCCACACCATGGATAGGAAAAGCAAAGTGGAAAATAAGCACAGACTTGTGGGCAAGAAGATGGGTTAGACAGTGCTTTGAACATCATATTGATGAATAAATTAAGGCGAAAATAATAAATATATAAGATCTCTATTCCAGAGATTTCAATGGATCTGTTGCACAAGCATGGTGCCATTTGGGGTGAGGAGGGAGGCAGAGCAAGGTCTGGGTCCCTCAATATTATTTATTTTGGAGGAAAGGGGTGCTAGATCAGGCAAGTCTTCAGTAGTGGCTGAAATAATACAGTAGCCGGAAATTCACTTGAAAAGTAATAGAAATGGTCATGTATTGTATTTTTTGATTTTTTTTTTTAATCTGGGGGAAGAATTTTCCTTTCCTACAGGGAAATTTCCCTTTCCTCCCTGCCGTAGTGCCAGGAGCTGCCTATTGTCTGTTTTGTGGGAGAAGGTAGCTAATTGAGCAAATATTGATTGCTAAGCAGAGAGGGTTATGAGAAGCTGGCCAGATATTATGAACAAGAAAACCTCCACATGGGGCAACAAATGAGGAATAACAGTGAGAAGGAAGTCTTACAGCTATTGTGGTAAAGAACCTGCACTGAAGAAACATGTGGACATCGGCGTGGGACAGCACCTCTTCAATTTATAGCACTCTGGTTTATTTACATCTTTGCAGTGTCCTCACGTGATGGTGGGGGCAGGCAAGTGAATTAAGAGACTGTTATCTCCTCCTCTTCTTCTTCCCCTTCATCATCCTCTTCTTCTGAGTCTGAGAAGTCTGAAGGTTTGCTGGGGCTGCTATAGTGGGATGGAGAAGGAGACATCTGGGAGTCCAGTCTGTCCCTTAGGTGTAGATGTTCTGGGGACTGGTGGTAGGTTAGGGGATGCTGGGGGCTGGGTGGACACACGGGGGGAACTTCTTCCTCCTCTTCCTCTCCTGAACATTTCTTGCCTACGTCACTGAGGTCTGGGTGAGGATTGAACTTGGTGGGTAGGGTCTGTTCTCTGCAGCCGCCAGAAGAGAGAAGCTCTCTTTCTTTAGAGTTCCTCCATTTCATCCTCCTGTTCTGGAACCAGATCTTCACCTAGGGTACAAAGGAGCAAAGGAGTGTGAGGGTTCAGTAAAACAGGGACCAGAAAAATGTTTTGGCTGCACTCTCAAAACCCTGCGCGTGCCTATATTAAAGCTATCAGCAGCCACAGAATTTGATCTTTGGAGGACCCTGGGAGAGATCTCAGGGGCAATCAGGCTGTGATCCTACTCACCCAGCTGGGAATCACGATATTTTTGGCTCTGTTGATCGCCTGTAACTTGCTTTGGGCGCTCTCCCTGCTCCCATTCCCTTCTCCCCTGCCTTCTCTCTAGCTGCCCCTGGAGCGGGGGGGATCTTGGCTCCCCACACACCCTCTACCCTCCCTCCCCCTGGTGCCCCTCTCACCTGCGAGTCCTTGAGGCCCAGCTTGGCCGCCAGTTTCTTCCTGTCGGGTTTGCTGATGTACTTCTGCTTCTGGAACATCTTCTCCAGCGCCTTGCGCTGCACGTCGGAGAAGACGGCGCGGCGCAGCATCCCCCGGCGGGGCTTGCCCCGGGCAGCCAGCGGCCAGGAGAAGGTGCCAGGGATGGGGACCACGGCGGAGGCAGCTGTGGGAAGGACACACGGCGCTGAGCAGAGGGGGACAGGCCCCCACCATCCCTCCCTGCCCTCCGGGCGGGCACTCGTCAACCTGGGGCCGGGAAAAGGAGCTTTAGGCTTAACCAAGCGTTCCTCATTGAGGCAGAGATGGCCGGGATTATATCTATCAACTCAAATGTGGAAAATGGGTCAATGGTGGCCGGTTTTGTTGGGAGATTCAAAGGTCCCCGGCCTGAAAAGGCAAAGTGAGGCGTACCGGCTAAGATAGAGGTATAATAAAAAAGCTCTCCCTCCCACTCAGAATTGCATTTGATTATTTTTCAGATGCTTTTATCATTTCAGATGCTTTATTATGCTGGAGATGAAAATGAGGACTTTTCTGATTCCGAACAAAACCGCTTCTCTTCAGACGCAGTTTTGATCAATCAGTATTCATCTTTTTATAATAATCTCTCTCCCCTACCCCCGCTCCGAAGTTGGAGAATTCAATTCGAAGACATGAAAAGTAACAGCTAATTAGCACACTGCCTGGTTCCCAATGGCATTAGTATGATAAAAAAGGGCAGAGTTTCGCCTTAAAAAAAAAAAAAGAAGGGGGGGGAACCTCCCCAAGAGAGACAGAGATGCTAATGAAGCGTGAATGGTAATTGTGTAGTAATGAACTAACAGAAAAAGACTGAGGACAAGTAGCTAACGCCATATATTATTGGAACAAAAGAGATTTACACTTTCAAACTAAACACAACGGCATGCCAGGCTCCTCGGGAGAATACTGATGGCACAATCGTCTCTTTCCCCAAATCATTTTCATTAAATGGACATGAAAAGCTATTTATAAAGCTCAAGTTGTTTTTGTTAGGCTATTCACATGCTGGAGAAAGGAAGCAAATTCCATTATGCAGAAGATGAATAGAAGAGCTTGGGTTATTTTTTTTTTCTCTCTCCCTTTCCCTGTTTTCTTTTTAAATTCATAGCATTTTTGTGTAATTAGATTTAGGGTGGGTTTTTTTGTTTGTTTGTTTTTTCATTGTTCTTCTCAACATCATAATACTCCGGTGCTGTAACAATCACAGCTCCGTGGCCTGCTTTCTCGCCTTTCCCGTGTGGTTTGACGGTGTAACCGGGAAGGTGGAGGAGGGAAGTAGGCGGTGGAGGTGATGGAGCAGAGGGTAAGGACGCGGCGGAGGTGGAGCAGGGCAATCCCGCCGCTCCCGCAGCGCGCTGGATGCGCCCGTAGGGCGGAAAGGTTTGGGGGATGCCCGTAAGGCGGAAAGGTTTGGGGAATATCAGTAATGCGGAAAGGTTTGGGGGATGCCCGTAAGGCGGAAAGGTTTGGGGAATATCAGTAATGCGGAAAGGTTTGGGGGATGCCCGTAAGGCGGAAAGGTTTGGGGGGTGCCCGCAGGCTCCCTCCCTCTTCCCTCCCTCTCTCCGTCCTTCCTGCCGCCCTCCCCGCGCAGGCGGCACCGGGAGCTGACCGCTCCTCGTGGTGCTGAAACATCCCGGCCGGGAGGGAGGGAGGGAAGGAAGGAAGGAGGGAGGGAGCGGGGACCCGCCTCGCCTCGGGACCGTGACAATCCCGGCTAATTTGCGGATCAGCGGGGGGAGCGGGCAGGGAATGTCAGGCAGTCGCTGCCTGTGCTAAATCGGGCAGCAAATTGGCGCGACTGATGTTTGAATGTTGTACTCCCTCCAACCTCTGAACTGCAGCATAACCCCGCCCGAGGGAACGCAGGGACGGGCAGAAATCGCCGGGCTGTGCCGGCAGAGCGGCCCGCCCGCTCACAGGGACACTCGTAAGCACCTACCTGGGAAATAGGAAGATCTGAGAAAGGGCTGGAAGGATCCTTCAAAATACGGAAAGGAGAAAGTCTTTGGCGGGACGCTCTGAAGCAACGCAGGGGAGGTTTCTAGCAAAAAAAAAAATAAAATCAAATTAATCGGAGGGTAACCGCCAGTTGGACTCGACCGACCACAAGGCTGGGTTCTGTCGTCCGGTCTGGAGACCAACGCTGTGGTACTTTGAGAAAAAATAAAAGAGCCAGACGGCCGAGGAAAAGTGGCACTTTGGCTGGTTTTGCCAGCAAAGCGGCACGCGTGAGGACAGGGTCATCCAGAAGGGAGCCCTCCCTCCGCCTGCTCCCCCCGTCCGTCCTGGGCCGAGCTGGACCGGCCGCCGGCAGCGCCGCCCTTGGAAACCGAGCGATGCCGGAGGGCTCGGCGGCTCGGGACTGGGTCCTCCCTCCCTTTCCTAAGGCAGTTCCCTGCGCTGCCCCTTGCCCATCATCCCCCTGGTGTATCCGCCATCCTGGTGTGTCCCCAGGGCCCGGAGCCGGGCTGTCTGTCCCCCGCTTACCGGCTCGGGGCGTGGAGGAGAGGATGGCGTTGACTCCGAACTTCAGGAAAGTGGAATCGTTGCTGGAAGTCTGTGGCGAACAGATCCTCCTGGAGCCGGCGGCGGTGGAGTTGGGGAGCTCCGGCGCCCCCGAGTCCGTCCTGGCCGCCGAGGTTGGGGGGGACATGCTGGGCGGGGGGGCAGTCCTGGGCAGGTAGCTGGTGGGCCTGCTGATCCGGATCAAATCTTCCACCAGGAAGCTGGAATGGCTGGAAAAAGCCGACTGCAGCGACTGAGGCAAGGTGAGGGTGGGGGTCGGCCGGAGGAGGCTGGGGTAGACGGCTGGAGGGGCGATGAGGCTGGGGAACATCATCGCAGGGGCCGTCCGCGGAGCCGGGCTGGGGCCGCTCGCCTGCTTGTTTGTTTGTTTGCTTTTGTTTTGTGCTTTGCGAACCCGGCTTGGTAAAGATCCAGCCAGCGAGTCTGGCGGAGCTCTCTCTGCCCCTTCCTCCTGGACCACGGGTTTTATAGTGGTCAGCCCCGCTGAGGCTCTTTCAAAAGTGACAGCCCCAACAATGGGGTTCAACAAAGTTCTCCACTTGAGCTTCATTCAGGGCGAGCTCCCGGCTTCTCCATTGGTCCGGGGCTGCAATTTATGATTGGATTAGACTTCATAAGCAACCGGGGCACAATGGCCCCGCCACAAAGAAAGTGTAGTCATCAATTTTGCATATTGACCGCCTCTTTGGAATACAGCGCTCCAAAGGCTCCCAGCAGGGTTTTGTTCAGAGGCAACACACACAGGCTAATTAAATGCCTATTTAAAAGTTTCAAATGACATCTTGCCTCGTAGAAAGGGAATTATTTAAAGAAAGCACTAAATTTATTTGCCGCTCCCCTGCTGAGTTTAGGAAATATATCAATAAATATTCATATAAACTTATCTGCGGACTCTCACTAAAGCACGGGTTTTGTGGATTTGAAAATACAAATCAGTAAACATGGAACTAAGCTCTGGTAAGGGAGAAATGCGTTTGGAGAATGGATCCCACCGTGGTTTGAACATATTCTGCTCCTGCTATTAGTATGAGGCAGAATTAGTGCGTGTAAGATGGGGTTGGTTTTCTGTCTGCACGTCAAAGCTCCGGAATAAGGCATATTTGCAGTGTCAACCTCTCCTTTCCACATCCGAGCTTCGTAAAAGTCTCGTGTACTTGTGCTCAGGCGAGAGGTTTGCCCAGACCGAAACGTGAACCTTGATGTGGCCGGTGAGAGATCTGCTCCCACAAAATCTGCGTCCTGCACACAGGACAGATCTGGGCAGCTTTGTGGGACCAGAGCAACCCCTTCGGGTTCTCGGTCTGTTGCTCCTGTGTAGCTTATCTACGTTCAAAATAGTGGGAACCGCTACCCTCCAGCAGTGAAAATGAAGACAACTTTGTGGCATTTGGATCTTTTTTTGGCTGAAGTTGTGCGTGCTTTGTCGGCGTCGATGTCTTGAAGCAGTCAAATTCACCAGATCTCGCTTTTTATCTGCGCGCGTGTGCAGGATTTCGGAAGGAGTACTGCTCAGTGCGACAGAGCCCGGAGTCCCCTAACTTTGGTGCGAATGGGAAAGTAGTGAAAAGGGATTTTTCTGGCAGAGAGGTTTTGTTTGTGGCGGCAAATATGGAAATAGGCGCAAGTGTAGTTAGTTTCCTTAGGAGGTGGATGATGAAAGCGACTATTGAGAGTGGCTTTACCTGATTTCTCTGTTAAAGACTATAACAGATGTGTTAAACGTCCTATGTTTTAAAAGCACCCTATTCAGCCCTTTGGTGTGTCCGAACCTTTGCAAGCAGAAGTGTGCAGCTCAACCATGCAGCCTTTATCCTATTAACCATGAACTAACTGTCACCTTCAGCTGTTTTCCCTTTTTACTTTTTAACACAAAGCTTTCTCAAAAATCTTATTAACCAGCTTTATTTCTCTCGATGGTTTTTGTCCGGACGTTTTGTGTTGATTATCTCCATGTCGATGCTTTAACCATTCAATAAAAGTGCATCTGCGATTTATATCACATTAGGGAAGAAAGAAAGTCTGTTAAACCTCTCCCTTGATTCAAATCAAAAAGTTATTTATTAGAGAGGACGGAATCAGCCCTGGAAACTGTATGATCCTGACAAGCTTTCCCGGCGCTGTTCGCCGGCCCCCAGCAGACCAGCACCTGCAGACCTGACTCGGAAGGTCCGCCGCCTGAAAGCATCACTTTGAAATAAAACCTCGCTGGAGTTTTCCCCCCCCCTCTCCCCAGTTTTGTTGGTCTTAGCAGGTAAAGAAAAAAAGGGAAGGGAAGGTGTGGACAGAGCACAGGGAGCTCGGGGGTGCGGACGGGTCCCTCCACCTGCCCCTCGCCCCCGTCCGGGCTCCGCGGTGCCGGGGGGGAGCCCGGGGAGAGCCCGGGGGGAGCCCGGGGGGAGCCGGGGGGAGCCCGGGGGGAGCCGGGGGGAGCCGGGGGGAGCCCGGGGAGAGCCCGGGGGGAGCCGGGGAGAGCCGGAGAGAGCCGGGGGGAGCCCGGGGGGAGCCCGGGGAGAGCCCGGGGGGAGCCCGGGGGGAGCCCGGGGGGAGCCCGGGGAGAGCCCGGGGAGAGCCGGGGGGAGCCGGGGGGAGCCCGGGGGGAGCCCGGGGGGAGCCGGGGAGAGCCCGGGGGGAGCCCGGGGAGAGCCCGGGGGGAGCCGGGGGGAGCCCGGGGAGAGCCGGGGAGAGCCGGGGAGAGCCGGGGGGAGCCGGGGAGAGCCGGGGGGAGTTGGAGAGAGTCGGGGGGAGCCGGGGAGAGCCGGGGGGAGCCGGGGGGAGTTGGAGAGAGTCGGGGGGAGCCGGGGAGAGCCGGGGGGAGTCGGGGGGAGCCGGGGGGAGCCCGGGGGGTGCCAGGGAGAGCCGGGGGGAGCCGGGGAGAGCCGGGGAGAGCCCGGGGGGAGCCAGGGAGAGCCGGGGCTGCCCCGCCCTGCCCCGGGCTCAGCTCTCCCCTCGCTCCCACCCGGGGCGCTCCGGGGTTACTTCAAGCCCCGTTTCTGCGCAGCGCTGCTCCCAGGGTGTTATTTAGCAAGATAGCGGGGCGGTAGCGAATGGAAAAAGCAAAGGGGGTTTTCCCGATAAAATAATTACCTGGCATCCCGCCAGCTCACAGTCCCATCTCTGTCTCCTGCTCCCTGCCCCTCCCGCAGCCGCCCCCCCGATCCCGACGTTTCCAACATGAGCTCCGCCCGGGCTGTTCCGAGAACACTTCGTTTTTTGCAGTCATTATACGTTTCCTTTGAGATGATTTACTCCTTTCTTTACATATACATTGGGGGCATTTTGTCTCACTATAGACCAACTGCTGCTAATTTCTCTGGTTTTAAGAAAGAGGGGCTGACATTTTCTGGAAGGTTGGGTCAAACGCATGCTGGGGCACGCGTGGACCTGGTTCCTTGTGATGCGTCTGAGCACACTCATAAAGAATTCCTTAAGCACCACGGCAAAAGGGACTAGACATCTATTGAAAGGGAAGATAGACCATAAGAAACCAAGAAATCAGACGAAAGGATCTTATTTTAAGAGATCTCCTTTGGAAGTTTCTTTTCAAAGGCACTGATCATTTAAGAGAAAGGGAATTCTAATGTCTCAGGATAAAACCTGTGACTAATGCCGTTTGACCTATGCTCAGGCAGTTTTGTGTTTCCTGCCATTCATTTTAATGTCGTTATCTTCAAATTTATTTCTTAAAAGTCACTCACTTTCTTTGTCACGTTAAAAAAAAAAAAAAAAAAAAAAGAGCCCGAACCAAAAACTGCCGGCGGGTGTGGGGTAGGGAGGGGGAGATGGGGGTTGAAGCTGCGTGTGTCCCGGTCCGAGGCTGGTAATCCGCATGAAATTGGGAGAGCCAGCACTTCAAATCCGGAGACCAAAGGGCTGGGCAGGGCCGAGCCGGCGCCCCCCCGGTAGCACGGAGCCGCGCTCGGAGCCCCATGGCTCTGTCCCGCATCCTCGGCCCCGGGAGACGGACGTCTCAATCACCGCCACGGCGCGGCCCCACGCGGGACATCCTCCGGGACACACTGCCCCTGTCCCATCCCTGTCCCTGTCCCTGCTGTCCCTGTCCCATCCCTGTCCCTGCCCCTGCCCCTGTCCCATACCTGTCCCATCCCTGCCCCTGTCCCGCCCCTGTCCCTGCCCCTGTCCCTGTCCCATCCCTGTCCCTGTCCCATCCCTGTCCCTGTCCCTGTCCCTGTCCCTGTGCCATCCCTGTCCCATCCCTGTCCCATCCCTGTCCCTGTCCCTGTGCCATCCCTGTCCCATCCCTGTCCCATCCCTGTCCCTGTCCCTGTCCCTGTCCCATCCCTGTCCCTGCCCCTGTCCCATACCTGTCCCATCCCTGCCCCTGTCCCTGTCCCTGTCCCTGCCCCTGTCCCATCCCTGTCCCTGTCCCCGTCCCTGTCCCTGTCCCATCCCTGTCCCTGTCCCCGTCCCTGTCCCTCTCCCATCCCTGCCCCTGTCCCATCCCTGTCCCTGTCCCTGTCCCATCCCTGTCCCTGTCCCCGTCCCCGTCCCTGTCCCTGCCGGGCCGCTCCCCGCAGCCAGGTGGGACCCGAACCTCTCGTCCCTCCATCCCCAAGCCGGGAGCTGCTCCACCAGGGACCAGCCCAGCCCCTCTCTGCAACCCCCCAGGCCTGCCCGGGCCCGCAGTGCCCGCTTCTTCCTCCCGAAAGCTGCCGTGCAAACGTGTGTGCGCGTCCTTTAGATTGTTTTTCTTTTTTTCTTTTTTTTTCTTTTTTTTTTTTTCCGCCGGAGAGGGGGTGGGGTGCTCCGTCCCTGCTGTGTCCCAGCCTCTAACGATGCTCATCGACCACGCCGGCAGCTTGAATGAAGGCTGCGGGGGCGAGGCTGTATTAAGACACCTAAGTCTTCACCTTTAGAATTCAAGCACAAGGAACAGTAACTGTTGGTTCGTTCAAAGCTCTTCTAGATCCCCCCTTTTCTTGAAAATCCTTCTATTGTGCCAATCAAGCAGATGGTTTGCAGGAAATATAGCTTGGCCCCAGTGACCGAAACTAATTTTAACTAGCTTTCCAAGCCTGGCACGTTTGTTTTGCTCTTACAAAATAGCTAAAAAAACAGCTGGCAAGGGTGAATTAAACCCATTAAAGACACATTTATAAGAAATTATATTCACATAGGTTGCTTGAAACCCCCTAAGAGGGGAGAGATGAGCGTATTGAAATGAAAATGTCCCCGAGCACACTACCCTCCTTAACATCGCCTGAGAGTCTCAAAACATTTTACTAAATAGATTAACTTGACTATTGTTTTGCATCACATTTATCAGCTTCATTAAGTGAATAGCTGAACAAATATATTACGCATGCATGAAAAGCTCTTTTGGGGGCTGCCTTATTGTGTCCTCAGCCCTGACAGGTGGTTAACTGTGTTTCTCTCTCCTCTCCCCCTCTCTCTCTCTGCGCAAAGAAAGAGGGATCTTGGACAGAGCGCACAGCCCAGACTTGGCAAAGGGACCTCGAGGGGAGAGTTACTTTCTTTTCCCTCGCCATTCATGCTGGCCAGCCCAGAGTGCACGCAGCCTGAAATGCAACCAGATGATCTGATCATGTCAAAAGTAATTAACTTTAGTTTAGTCTCTGTGCTTTGCCTGTGCTTTACTAACTCCTTCCAAGCCTGTTTAATTCGCATTCTTTCTTCCAAATTGATTATTTTTGTCCATTTTGTCCTTTTATCCTTTCCCCAACCTCCACCTTTGTTTTAAAAAAATAATCTGGGATTGAACAATAGATCTTCTTTCTTCTCCACTGATCTGTCTAATAAACAACCACACAACTTCCTTAAAAACAACTCCTTTCATGAGCTCAGATTGGCACATTTGGGAGAGCTAGGAGTTGCAAAATACAATGTGATGGTTTATTTGCTGCCTCAATTTCATGATTTCTTGGTGCAGTGGGACCTCACTGGGAATTGGACAGTGGCAGTTTGGATTTCAGATGTTGGTGGACAGGGTCCTGCTTGTGGTCTCTGTCCCAAGGGTTTCCAGACTAGATTGTGCAGATGAAATGTGGAGGAGGACAACAGAACAAAAAACTGGCCCATTTATTTTCTCAAAAACGTGTTTCTGTCATGTTGCTCAAGTAGGTTAGAAGAATTAAAAATCATTTTGTCTTTCAAATAATTTCTTACGAATACTCCTACCTCCTCACTGCAAACTGAAATTGTGATCCTTTGCTTATGACAGTGGAAAACTTCTCTGCTGACTGATCCGCTGAAATCCCTTTGCAGTAGGCAATTTTAAGTCCTAAGGCTTGAAGATCCTCTGACTTTTCCACTCATTAAGACCCATTTCTGTTCCTCACTCTCCAGGTTATGACAGGAAAGGACAACTTTCTTCGGAGGATAGGACTCCCAGCAGAGTCCAGCGGGAGAATGAGTATGTCCTGGGGTGGTTTTCAGAAAATCTGAGAGTTTGCTGTCACTTTGAACTGAGGGTCCTCGAGCCCACACACCCTTGATGTCTGCCACAAGAATGGATTTAAAGGCTGCTCTCTACCCCTCTGCCTGCTGGAACATTACACAAGGACCCCTGTCTCTCAGAGAAAGAACATAATTACTATTTGACTACCTGTAGGATAAAACCAGGACCTTCTCTTGTTTATACACCTTTTCTTAAAAGGGCTAGAGTATCAGCCCTCAACCCCTTGAGCTCCTCCATGCCAGCCAACTGATGCTTCCCTTCCTTTGGGCTGGTCTCTCTGGGAAGGTTTAAGAGGGAGACTCAGAAGAGGGATGCTGATGAGAGCCCAGGAATCTGTAAAGCACTTTTCCCAATGGAAAGTCTTCCCCAAGCTATGCACTGGTAGCCAGAAGGATGGTGATAGGCTGGGAGGCTCACTTTGCTCCTTCTAGGTGAAAAATACCTTCAGACATCACGATTCAGTGGGGAAAACAGCTGTTGTGGGGAGAGTGTTTTTCTCTCTGAGTCCTATGTGGAGGTGCTGAAAGGTCCTTTAACAGGGATTAACCTGTGATTCATGTGGTGGGACCCAAAGCCATGTGATAAGGAAGGAAAGGAAACTCAAATGCTGTAACAAAATGCTTGTGTGAAACTTTTGTAAACAAAAGTGCAAAATTTCCTTTTTCGGATACTCTAAAGCTCTTACAATTGAAATGAGGGAATGCCTTAAAAAATAAAATGTGAATTCCAAGGGTTCTTTTGAACATCAGATTCCTTGGGCATTTAGTGTTTTCTTCTTGTAAGTATTGCACTTGTGACCTTGTCTATTAAGGGAATGAGTTTGCAGTTAAATGGTTCTGTTACAGACCATGCCCTGACCACAGACATATTTAAGGTGCTGGTAAAATATCCTGCATCCACAGAGGATGAGAGTCACTGTCTGGACCTCTTTAATAAAGACAGAATGCTTGGCTTCCAGAAATACTAAGCTGTTCTTGTAGATGTTCATGGAGAGTGTGCTTGATCTCTGGAGCTCTGACAGAAGAGTGATAAACTGCCCCTCACAGTTCACCTTCACAAGGACCACTGAGAAATTAGTTACCAAGCCCTGGTCCACATGGTCCATGTGCTCTGCCCCCAGTTATTTTGTGTAAAATGGGAAATGAGATGAATTAAAATTGCTATAATTTATTGTCCCTTGGGGATATTTTTACCAAGTGAGCTGCTTCAGTGACAGAAAACCAAGGAGCAATAATGCCCAAGGAATTAACAGCTTCATAGTCTTAGGCATCATGGACATCTCTTCAGGATTCTCAAGAGTAGGTATCTAAATTCAGGATGACTGGATTCCTGAAGAGCCTGAAGATTTTCCACTGGATCTCCGCTTTTGAAAAGAGCTGCTCTCTTCAGAAAACACTTGGCTCATCCTGGAGACTAGAACAGCACCACCCTTCTGGGCTTTGCTTTGCAAGCAGTGCAGCTTCCTGATGTCCAGAGATAAAGGGCTCTTCCATTTAATCATTCAGAAAACCTGATGAGGTCCCAGACCTTGAGAATCTTTCTTGAAATAGCCAAGGCCGTTCTCCTGGGAGCTTTCCCCAACCTGCAGGAGGTGCATCCCTTCTCAGAGAACAGTGCTTCTTTCTGACAAACAGAAGAAAAACACCCTACTTGTATTGCTGCAGGCATGAGATTGGACAGATACACAGTGAAGTGTGTTGCCCATTTATGCCTTCAGCTCTCTGAAAGCAAATGGAAATCTCTGGAACTAAGGAGAGTGTGAGCATGTAAAGAGAGTTGTAGGAAAGCTTTTCCCCACGCATTTGGCCTGAGAATGTTGCTTGTTCTGTCAGGGCTGAAGTCAGGGGCAAAACTCATGGTAATTTCAATGCAGTGGGGTTAAGCCCTAGCAGAATTTGAATGTACTTGTTTCCTTTCAGGACTTTGTCAGGAGAGTTTTGGTACTGCAGGGGGAAATACCAAAGACAACTGAAGTTTAGAATGAGACTGCCCGGATGCCAGGATCTTCATAAGATGAAACAGCTTTTCTCAGGTTTCTCATCACACCTGTAGCAATGAGAACTACTTTACAAAACCCATGTTTTAGCGGTTGCTTTCACATTTTTTTCTCTCATCATGTCACGATTCTTGTCCTTTTTTTCTCTGTTTTTCCTTGTCCATTAAAAATATTACAGGGTGGAGAACATCAAATTATATGTGTCTAGTAAGGTCTTTAGGGGCACCAGGTGGTATTTAGCAGATTTAAAGTTTGACTTAATGAAATCTGGTAAGGTCATGTTGTCCTGGCACAGGACAGGGCTCTTTTTGAGGACCCATACTTTAGCTGTGACTCTTCAGACCCAGAAAGGTTAGGACAGTGGAAATGAATGTATCTTTAAACTATGTTTGCAGCCTCCTGGTTCAGGAATGTACTGGGATAAAGGATATTTCTCTGGTGTCTTTTAAGCTGTTCTGCCTTAGGTCTGAAATGTAAGTTTCAGACCTATCAACCTTTATCCAGCTTTCCCTAGTGATATTATATAAAAAAAAATAAAAAAATTTCTCCTTTTCTGGTGAATGTCTCTGGCTCCTACTGATAAATAAATCAACAGTTGGGAATGTGTAGAGACAGGACAACACTGCTGACTGATCAGACCCTCTCACTTGGAAGAGTTCAAGCAATGAGGTTGGACTTCTGTGCCAAGACAATTCATGTCTGGGCCTTTTTCCTGCTTCTGCTCTGGACAGCATGGAAAATTTTCCATCCACTGCTGTGTATGGAAATTTGTGAGAGGAAAAATGGAGAATGTCTTCTTTTTATCTTCTGCTATTTCCATGTCATCTACTAGCCAAAAAGAAGGCAGCTTTTTGATCTCAGTTCTGGTTGTCCAGCCCTAATATTTGAAAGACTGTTTTTAGATGGATGTAATAACAATGGGATTTATGAAGTGCACTGACCTAAGCAGGAAGAACCAGTAATCAGAGGTCTCTCTTTGGAGAGATTGGTACACACAAGGACTTGCATCCCACAGTGCAAAAGGAGACTGACATCAGACTGCTCTGGCTGAGTTCAAAATTCAAAACTGGGATATTTGCACTCTGGGCAGATGAAAGAGGGCTGTGAAACAGTCTCACTATTTCTCACTATTTTGCTTTGTATGAAAGGTTTAGAGAGAGCCTTATTTTCCATTTAGCATCATATCCAGATGAGTGTAGGCATCTGCTCTGGGGGAGCAGGTAGGGATGATGTGCTCTCTAATGAGCTGCAACTCTTTTCCACCCCACTTTTAGGGTGTCCAGGAAGTCACCACATTCAAACTTCCTCTTTTCTTTGGGAAACCGACTCCAGTACACAGGTAGATTGTCAGGACACATAGAAAAAATCCACAAAGACAGACAAGTCAAGTCGTCCTCCTGCACTGAGGAGTTTTGGACTCTCCTGACAGGGATCTAGGATGTCCCTCAGTGCTGGGGCCATGTAGCTAAGAGGTTTTTCTTCCTTCTCTTCCTGAGTTCACCATGGAGAATTTTTTTAAGGTAAAAAAAGACATGTCTAACTTTTTTTCAGCTGTGTTTTAAGTGGTGGTTTCATGAAGAGCTGCTGCTAAGTCATACAATTAGTTTTATGACATTTTTTCAAATCAAGCCACGTTCAAGCAAGAAAGGCAGGTAATTACATATAAATTTTTAAGAATGTACACTTTGTTTCTTTTCCTCTTCATTTAAATTCCAGAGTGCACAGGACTCCTGTTCTTAAGTAGATTTTAACCATGACTAGAGAAGCTTAGTTATCAGTTATGCACTATAAACAATATGCAGAGGGAGATGTTTTGATCAGAGCTATTCAGCCCTTGCTTGCTAATCTAATTACAAAGTGTAGGTTTTTCTGCCATGGAGCTGCTTGCACAGAAAAGGCTTTTCTCACACCTGGTGGATTGTTCAGCCAAGCTTTTTAAATGCTTACAGTTTTAAAGTGGGGAGGGGAGGGAAGCCTTTTAAAAAAACAAGTTCCTGTGCAAGGCAATAGAAAGAATTTAGTGGTTGTCAACATTAGTTTAGTATAAGGGTGCTGTGTAAAATGTGGGTTCACTTTACATTGACCTTTGGACACAGTATCCCCAAACATAGTTTAATTTTTTTTTAAGGGTTAAGGAGAGTATGAAAGATAACAGATGTCGGTGACAGTATGAAATTGTGTGCATGAGCATTGTAAATATTTATGTATGGCTGGACACGATGCTCCCATATTTTTTTGGATGTTTATTGTTCGTGCCTCAAGTGCTCAGCAGCTCTGAAAGGGCAGCTTTGAATCACAGCCCCAGCAAAACAGTATTTTTGTGTTGTTTAGTGCCCCATTCCTACAAACAAAATAAAGTACCTTGTTGAATAAGGGCCATTGAACAGGAATGATGGGTTAAGAGTGGGGGTCTGAGGTGGCAGCGTGGGTGCTTGTTTATCAGGGAGGAGTTGTCACTTGTTGGCTGCGCTGCTGAAAGGAGGGACGCTGGAGGCTGATGGCTGGGGGAGCATTGATGTGAGGTAACGGGGTAATCGGATTGAAAGTTAGCCATGGTATTTATGTCAGTTCACATTTCGTCAAATGAATAATATGAGCTTGCTACCTAGCCAGGGCCTTGGCCTGGGGGTTGGGTTATAAAGAATCTAAGGGCTCATTTGATTCAAATATAAATTAATTCTCACTGGAGCGTTGGCTGATTAATCTATTTGCATAATAGAAGAAAAACTGCAGTGTGGTTACTTTTGCGGGGATTTGGACAAGAAAAGCCTTAAATTCATTTGCAAGAATATTGTGTGAGAAGTCAGGGAAGCAAAAGCACCTCTATAGGGCTCCCTCAAGCCATTTTGCCCCCAGTCCTGATGTGCAAAACCGAAGGCTAAACTTGTTCACTGGGGAGTCTGACACCCTCCTAAAAAACTCTCTGTGTTCTGATGTCTGGCTACACTTGCATTTTTATATTTGACGTTGCTCTCATTGCAATTATAACAATGGCATCCTTTATAGTTTCTGATATTTAATAAAAATGAAGCCTAAATCAAATTGCAGCATGTGTAGGTGGAGTAAATGTTGGACTGCAGTGAAGCTCTGTGGGAAGAAAAATAAGTAGGAGAGACAGATGCACTTGAAATGTAAGTGCTGTTTGTGTGACAGCCTGGTTATCCTGCCAGACATGGCAAGGAAAGATCCCAGTCCTGCTGGCCACATGCACTTCACAGTGTGGTGAGGGAGGAGACTGAGTGGGTCCAGTGCCAGTGCTGACAGCAAGCACAAGCTCAAAGAGGAAGAAAGCTTTTTTTTAAAAAAAAAAATTGCTTCCCCTCCTACCGAGCCTCTCCATTTCACTTTTGGAGATGACACCTGAAGCACACCCTTACAGAGGACAGTGTTTGGGGAGGTGCACCCACCCATGTGCGCTCACTTAAATGTTTTTCTATCTCATCCCAACTTTTTTCCTTAATTTTCCTAAACGCTGTGCATCTCCACTGCATGTATAAAATGCTATGTAAGGTTTAGTTTAGTTTTTTTTTTCTTTACCATCCACACACCTGTAGTGCTTGACTGTTTGGCAAAGAATGTTATGTTTGCACACAGATACTGAGACTGGTTTTGAATCACGTTACCTCTGAGGGCAGAAGCGTGTAAAATTCACAAGACATGATAGTGAGAAGCTTCAAAAAATAGTCCAGATCCTGCTCTTTTTGAAATCTGTACACATTCTGCCATCAAGAAAAACACATGCCCTCATTAAGCAAAATATGAAACTTCCAGCAAGGAAGTCAGGATGCAGTTACAGTGGAGCAGAGTCCATATGAAGATTGGGAGGCAACCTCCAGGTCCACATTTGCCATGTTTAGTTGAGTATTTGCAGGAAAGCTGGGATGTTACTTGGATTCACTTGAGTTTTAAAGCATCCACTAAGATTAAAGATGTCAGGGTTTTGTGGGGAACCTGCCACCACTTCAGAGTACCGAGGTTTTCACTCTTAGCTGTTCCTGCTAAAATATAGAGATTTCCAGCATGAACAGTGGGGATAGGAGATATGTCACCTCCCCCCTTCAGTTAGGAGTTGAGGAAGCTCACAGTGGCTATTCTTGATGAAACCTCTGAATCCAGACACTTGGGGGAGTCAAGTTGATGTTACAGATTACAGTTTTGCTGAAGCAAATGACACTCTAGGAAGAGTTTGCATTCTAGGCAGGAATACTGTAATTTGTAGATCATTTGGAAGTGTGTCCAAAGATGGAAAATGGGGTTCTTCCTGCCTCATCCCCTTCTTGGGCCTTGCTTCTGGTTTCTGCATAAACCCATGGGTCCTCTCTGCCATGATGTGAGTTCAGGCTGCAATGCGTAACTTCATACTTATTTATTGAATTCTTTGGTTACTTTGTTTATCTCCTGATTTTGTTTTGCCTTTTTTTTCTTTCTCTCTTCCCCTTCCTCTTTTTTTTTTTTTTTTCCTTTCCTGGTTTTAAACCTCCAATAATATGCTCCTCCAATAATATGCTCCTGGTGTAATTATTATTTTAACCTGACTTTCACTCTCTTGATTGCTTTTCTGAGCCATTTGGGAAGGAAGTGTTTTTCCTGAGTTCAGTGCTGTCTCTTTCCTAAGATAGGAATGAGGCAAAAGATCTTGACAAACTGCCATTGAAAAAGGAAAGGTGGTGGTCAAAACCCCTTATTTATGGGAGAAAAAAAAAGCCTGCTATAGCGTCTGAATGTTTGCTGTTGCAAGATCAGTGTCTGAAGGCACAAAACAAATTGGTCCTATCCATGGTCATAAAGCAGCTATGCTGCAGTGTTTTTGTGGTTAATTCTTGTGGAAGGGGAATGTTTGGGATCTGCAGAAGGTTAGGCCATACAAGCAAATGACATGCCTGATTAACAGAACGTTGTTACCAGATAATAGTGACTCTGCTGTCTTGCTCTGGTATTTATGAAGAATAAACAAGACCAAGGAAAAGCCAAGAAAGACATCTGTTTTCTGAACAGAAGCCCTCAGCCTGTTGACAACCTCCTGGTCCAATTACTCCATGTCTTTTACACCCAGTGATTGATGTGGG
The DNA here is from genome assembly GCF_963662255.1 of Cinclus cinclus. Classification (NCBI taxonomy): domain Eukaryota; kingdom Metazoa; phylum Chordata; class Aves; order Passeriformes; family Cinclidae; genus Cinclus; species Cinclus cinclus. The sequence goes on along the minus strand of NC_085051.1, from coordinate 6,964,390 downwards.
TCTGATGGTTTAATCTGGGAGAAGTAGAAGGCAAACGAAACGGAGCCTCTGCACTTGTCTGACTGTCCTGGGTAATGTAATGTACCCCTTTGAATTAGCCAGGAGAACTTCAGGCAAATCCAGGACTTCTGTTTGCCTTGATGCCATGGAAGGGAGGGCTGCCTGATGCACTGAAGACAGTACAGGGCACCAAGGCTCCTGGGTTCTTCTCATGGTTTCATCTGCAACATAACATGGTATAAATAGATAAATTTACTCAGCCTCTGTTGTTTTGAATTTCTTGTTTTCCCCTAGTACCTTTAGTACTCAGTATACAATTTTTGCAATTCAGATATGAACTAATTTTACTTCCATTAACTCTCATTGCATTAAAGGGGCGTAGCAGAAAAGAAAAAAAGACAACTGTTTGTGTCTGCCACGTCAAAATTGTCAAATAACATTACAGGTGACAATAATCAGGGTGAAAAAATAGCTGTTGCATGGACACTGCTGGTGTGCCCAGGTTGTTTCATGCCCTTACAACAAACCAGTCTGCCCAGGTTGCCCACTTGAAGCTGAAGGTGATGCTTAGAGGGTGCTGCTAGACAAAGAGGATGAGCTCTGCCATCAGCTTGCACCGCTGGAAGGTGGAATTGCACTCCTGTTTGGACTACACGAGTCTGTGGTTTCACTTGTGGCAGTTCTGCCACTCATTTGCCTTTTTTTCCCCAGTTTCATTCATTAACTCAACTGGAAGTTCATCAAGGGAAAAAAGAAATATTTTTGAAACTGAGTTATGGCTGAATAGAAGGAACTAGTGCAGCTAAGAACATCTATCTATTTAATTTGATTACTCTTTTCAGGTTAAGTTAGTGCATGAGAGAGAGGTGTGTCAGGCAATCAAAAGAAAGAATACCTCTCCAAATTTAGATTGGAGAGCATCTGACCTTCTTCAACCAGCCTCATCAGAAATATGTGGTCCAGGCTAAGTTTGAAAGCCATGAGTTCTGCACACTTACTTCTTCTGTTTTTCTCATCCTTTATGGTTCTTTTCATGCCTTGCTATCTGAGATCTGTCACAGAGAGAGGGGGGCTCAAGTGAGGGTAATAAAGGCAGAGCAAAGGACCAGGTAGGAATTTCTGGGCTGGAAAGCCATGAATACAGCATGAAAACCCTGTTGTTTGCTCACAACTGTCTTTGGTAAGGGCTTAGGTTGGGTAAGCAGGCAGCTCAGCTATGAAGCTGAAGAAGTAAAAACTTCATGTAGACCTTCATGCTCCCTCCTGGAACATTTTCAATGTAGGAACACCACTACAAGCTGTCCCAGGCTTTCTCACCAGTCTCTGTCTGCCCGGCCTCTGATGTTTCACATTGTGGGTTGGTTGAACAAACCTGTGTCTGGCATTCCCAGCACAGTCCATTACTGGCAGAAAGGAAAGAGTTTTGTGCTTGCTGGGTCAGTCAGACATATGACACTGAGAGAAATGATCTTCCTCTCAGGGCTGCAGGAAGCTGAAGGGCAGAAGTGAATGACTGACAATGGGATATGCTCAGCAATATTTATGTGAGCTTTGTGTTCCCAGATACACTTGGATGGCAGTGAATTGTCAGTTACTATATCAATCTGCCAAGTGTGAATAGCTCTTGAAGAGCTTGAACCTTCTCAGGTTAAGGCATCTGTAAAGCTAATAGAGATCATGCATGATATGGATATGACCTCATTCTGAGGGCATATAAATTAAACCATTCCTAAGCAAGGGCTTTGGCTTGCTCAGCAGTGCTCACATGCAAACAGGAGACATTTTGCAGCCAGGCAGATCCCCTGGTACTTCTCTGCCACATTGTTAAGTTTGTCTTTATCTATTTTTTTCAATTAGTATTCAATAATTGTCTTTATTTGACAGAGAATCTCTCCTGGTGGGGGTGGAATTTGTGCCATATGTGTGGCAGAATCTTATCTAAAACACTTTGCATGCACAAACTAGAAAAGGATATAGAAACTGGGAAAGAGTGCAAGGGTTGTTCTGATCACATCCAGACAGAAGGTTTTGGCAGTGATGTTCAAATGGTGTGGCTAAATGGGAATCTAAAGTCATGGCAACAGATTATTGACTTCGTTACAGATCCAGTAAAGGATCCAAGTCAAAGTCCACTTCCTTTCAGTACAATAGTCAGAGCTCATCAAACTCAATTTTTTCTTTTTTTTTTTTTCTTTTTTTTTTTTTTTGAGCAGACAGAGTCTTAAAAGCTTTAGGAAAAAAGGACTTACAGGAGTAATATTTAGATTATTACTGCCAAATCTAATGTTTGTGTCATACTAGAAGAGTAATTAAAGTTTTCTGGAGGCCAAAAGTAATTGGATAAAATCTGCAATAAAATTTTATGGGTGTGTGCCTTCCACTGAGATCTCAATCATTTATTGAAATCCGGTGAGCTGTCCTGAGAGGTTTTTCTTCTTGAACAGGATGAAAAGGTCGTTTCTAATGTAAGATATCTGTTAGAATCCTGCCATAGGGCCAAGTGAGTTGTAATTTTGGCCACAGTGGTTCCTTTGCTTGGGCAGATCCCTACAAACCCTACTCTGCTGATACATTGCCTTTCCTCCCAGGGTTCTCAAGACCTGAATGGAAGTCTAGATTTTGATTTTGCAGTAGTGACCAGAGGCTGATCACAACCACATTTCTATCATATCTCTCAAACCACTAACTGGGAGTTTAATTTTCCAACCAATGCCTAAAATGCCCCTAGAGAATAAACACTCGTATATATTTATATGTATAGTCATATATATATATATATATATTCATATATATTTCTGTATATTCTGGTCAATTAATCTCTGTTTCTATTTGCTGTCTTATATCATCAGGTCTCTAATTATGTAACAAACAGGATCACAAAAGAGAGTTTACCAGCTCACTTATATCTACCCTACTTAGGGCCTGCTTATATTTCACAGCCTATACCAGCTGCGAAACATAATTGCTGATTTTTAATAATGCTGAAAAATTCAGGTTCTAGGAAAGAGAGAGGATGGAAAGAACTGAACCCATACCTTCAAACTGAGCTGAGAGACTTTCTGCTTGGTTGTACAGATTATGAAAAAATACTCCCATTTTCTCTGTATTGATATGGCTCCTGACATGGTGAGCCACCATCTGAGTGAGGCCTCCAGACTCTTTTTTCCTTCTTTTCCCCCATTTGTCTGTGCAATGGGACCAAAGGGTGTGTTAAAATCTTTTGAGCTTTGTATTTTACTGACTTACTCTGGATAGACAGGGATATTTCTGATTCCTGTCCAGTGTCAACCAGAACAAAGCTGCACAGCCTTCTGAATCATCCAGAAACATCTGCCACTACTTACTTTTATTTTTAGGTTTAAATAGAAAAAGACTATGTTACTATGGAAAACAAGAGAACAAAATTATTTTCTGTAGTAATCAGTTCTCATATTGTTTATTGTTAGTCTTAAAGATACAATTATTTCATTATATTTCTTTTTAGTATTAGTAAAGGCAAATGAAGACAAAAAAGATTTTGCTGTCATGTAAGACACAACAGCATATTCTGTTGATCAATTTTCCAGTAAAATTATTTTTCAGGGATTGTTTTTGGGTATGAAGCACGTTGCCTTGGCCACCTGTAGGAAATGGCTGCACCATGACATTTACATTAAATGATCCTGTCTTACTGGATTCATCCTAGTATGATTACACTGTGCTATTTCAATGGCTTAACACACTCAGTTTCTCCCAAGGAAAACCCAATAATGTAATTCATCCCTGGTGTTTGTTTTCATTTTGCACCGGTGATGGCAATTTTTATACTGCTTTGGTATTTTCCTCAGAACAGATGGTATATTATATATTATATCACTAACAAACCAACAAAACTAATTCAGTGATCTTATTGCTTGGCTCACCAGAAACAAACCACACTGTTTATTCCATTATTATAGGATCTCGTTGACTAAAGAGAACATGAAAATTTAAACTTTCTAGTGAAGGGTGCCCCATGTAATATTGAGGGGTGGGAGGTATTTGGTGCATCTCTAATAAAAATAAGACATGATGATAACATGCAATTGAAAATCCAATGGTTTTGCATCAACAGCAAATAAAGTTGAAAGGAGATGAGATGATGGGTGAAGCTGTGTGAGGGGGGTATTTTTAAAACTTGTTTTCTCACTTTTTTCATAGGCTTTATTGTGTAAAAGTCCATAGTGCTGCTTTAGAACGTGATCCTGGTGAGTACACCACAAATTTCAGGGGACAAAATTTGTTAGCAGCCCATTAAGACCTTTAGAACTTTCATCTACAAAAACATTCTCTGAAAAGAGATGAGCCACTATCTGAAGTAGGGCAATACTAAATTAAAACACCCCTAATCTTGCTTGGTCAGTGGTGTCTCTTCTAGCAGCAGTTCCACTCGCTGCTCCATGAATAGGAGGTGCTATTTCCAAACCTTTAGCATAAAAGAAAAAAGCCCAAGGACACATTAATTAATTAACCATAATTTCCTTTTTCCTTCCCAAGTATGCTTTTATATCCTTCCAGGGCAATCAGCAGATAACATAATTTAGCTACAAACAAACATTAAAAGAACAAATTGTGGAGAAAGACAAAACCCTGTTACATTTTCTCTCCTTTTTCCACCTCTCATTAATTGCTTGGCTCTGGGAGGGAAAGGACTCCAAGCCCGAGCTTTGCACAAAACTCATCCAAGAGTGAAGAGGGCAAGCTGAACACTGAGCCTCTCCAGCTGCCCTGGAGTGAATGGCTTTCTGAGGGGTATGAATGCTCGCTGTCTCTCCCCATACAATGTAGGTGTTACTGCTCACCAGGAGAAAAAAACAAAACAATAATCACTTGAAGGAGTCCTGGGCAGGGGGGGCAAGCGTGGTCCCTCCAAGGACAGAAAACGTCCTTGCCTCAGTGTCAGTGGCAGGGGCTGGGCACACAGAGTGAGGCTGGGTGGTGGTCTCTGGGGCTGGGGGCACTGGGGCACAAACGTTCTGCTCTGAGTGAAACGGGACGAAAAGTGTGTTTTGTGGTAAAATGGCAAAAAGCTCCCCAAACCCCAAAAGATGGAGTAGCACGTCTGAACATCCTTAGTGCTTCTGGTTTTCATTTTGCACCCCTATTGTGCCTGCACATGGCCGAGCTCTTAGTGAACTCATAGCCTTTGCTGTTTTCCTTCATACGCCAAATTGAGTGCAAAATGAAGTTATTCCTGACTTTCCTGTAAGTGGGGTGTGCTTGCAGGGAGAGGAAAGCACCTGGTGATCACAGGGATATCAAGCTCTGTGCTTTTCTGGTGTGGTGTACTCACCTGTGCAGGTGAGAGACTTCTCTCTGCATCTGCAGAGGTGCAGAGGACGTGGAGTAACAGAACTTTTCTGTCTTCATCTTCCAGCATTGGCACATCTGATTTTTTTTTTTTTCAGTGTTTGTTTTTCCCCACTCCTCTTTGTATTTACCATGCACCTTTGGGAACAAGGGAAGGGAGCATGGAAGGCAAGCTGGGTGAGATCAGATGCCTGCACTTTTAACTCTGATCTTGTTCCATTTGTGTTTAGACCCTCTGAAGGCCTTTTGCATGAGTTGCTTTTGGTCTGAGCAGACCTTTACTCTTATGTCAGCACAAAGGGGTTAGGTGCAGTGCTTTCAGTGGCAAAAGCCCTCGCTGGGGCTGAGCAAAATCTCAGCTTTTTCAGGAGCACGGCAACACAAAAGATTTAAGGGGGGAAATTGTTAAAAGGGAAGCCCTTTTTTCTTTGGATTGAATGCAGTGAGGAGATTAAAACTTTCATTTGAGATTTTGCTGTATTCATAGTAGTGAGGCCATGAATAGGTCTAAGTCAGAGCCCACAGTGGATGTGGTGTGCCCTTTTATTCTCTGGCACATCTTCAGACACAGGTTGTTTTGCACTTGAAAGAGGTGAAAGAGGGGAATGTGGGACTTTGACAGCTGATATTGGCCTCTGAGCTCTTGATGGGGATTTTCTAATTAACCCCAAGGGCCCATCAGGTGGTCAAAATGGAATGATTTCTGTCAGGAAGGGCAAAAAGTTGGGATTTTCTATTTTTTGGGATTTTTTAAAAATTTTGGACAAATACAGTGGGCATGACTTTTAATGACATTGAAACCAATTATGAGGAGAATTTTGGAAATTTTTAGGGCCTAAATACCCCTAAAACTCCAACTTTCAAGGTAAACTTTCTCCCTTGTGAAGATTTCTTTATGTAATAATAAATCTAATTAAAGTAAATGCCTTTTGATCCCGATTACTTCCCATAAATCTTTACCACTGAGACAATCTGAGGTGGCACACTCCCACCCTGTCCTCTCCAGCTTAGGGGACTGGGGGTGGTGAGTCCAAGGGAATCAGGATGCAGCTGCAAAAAAAAGCTGGCAAAGCTGGTTAGAGGAGCAGCTGTAAAGCAGGAAGGTTGGACTAAATGTATGAAATTTGTGTTCTGCAGAAACCTTGCAAAACTTCCTCATCAAGTTTTAGAAGGCTAAATGTGAGCAATCCTGCCTGTGTGTGTTTGCACTGATTTTACAGTTTCGGTGATTGTACCATACACATGAGGTTTGGAGAGGCTGCCCTGGTTATCTTGTCTCCTTTCAAATCCATGGTGCAGGATTAAGATGCTAGGGATAAAACCTTGAGCTGTGATACCTATGAGTCAGGAAGGCAAGCAGAAAGGCATTTAATATTGATTTTGTATGCTGCTGAAAAATGGAGTTATAGCTTCACAATATGTGACTCTTCACAGACATTTATATGGGATGGAGATATCTATATATTTATATATCTGCATACCTATATATCTATATCTCTTAGGTCTAAGAATTAGTGTACAAACTTGAGTGACTTTTTCAAGATAATATTAACTTTTTATGTTTGGGGTATTTGAGAATTGCAAAGGAATGGAGAAAAAGGCAGAAGGAACATGAAGGAGATGAAGAGGATCCTGCAGAATAAATTAATCTAGAAGTAATAACAAATCTAGTTGTAAAATATGTCTTCCTCTATTCCTCTGCTTGTCCTGCACGTCAGAGCCAAGGGCAAGAAGTTGCAATGGTTTCATCTTCCAGTCATGGCAAAAGTCATATGGGACATCTCTGCCTTCCCTGTTATCTCCCACATCAGAAGTATCCCTTATCCACTTCCCATATCAGTCAAGTTCAAATTTTACATGATTTGAAACTCATCTGAAAGCAATGTCCCTGGTCAACCTTAGGTTTGTGCTGGACAGGAGCACAGATGCACTGAGGGGAGGAGTGAGATAAAAAAATGAATGTAGTAAATAGTATGTTTAATTAATAAGGAGTAAGTTAAGTGAAGAAAAAAATAGTAAGAATGCTGCTAGTAAAGGGTGGTAGTTTCAGGGAGTAAACAGAAAATTTAAGGAATTTAGAACCAGGCCAAATGTTTCAAAACAAAACTTAAAACCAGGCAAAATTTGCTTCCACTCACATTTGGCCACAAGATGTTTGGCACACGTCCAAAAATGTTGGGGGATTTTCTTCTTTTTCTGGAATTCACTGAGTGCATTTTGTGTGCACAGAACCAAAAGCTGCAGAGACTGGTCTGTTTCTGGACTTATCTAATGACTGGAGACAAATAGAGGTGTGTGCTAACCTCCATAAAGTAAAATATATGTTCTCTCCTCTGCTTCTGCAGAACCATAGTTAACTTTGGCACAGTGTGTGAAATTTTAATTCAAAAGCCTGCCACACAGGTTGAGAACAATCTCGTTTGGCTATCAAGACCCAGAAAAATCTTAAGACTATGTAAGGACGGTAGTTGGAAATTAAAATAGGTGCTAAATAACCGCAAGAAAATAAATATTTAATCTAAAACATGAACTCAGAGTGAGCACTTTGAGAAGTCCAATTCCTCTACTTACTTCTGTTAGAAAGAGGTAGCCCACCCCCCCCGTGGAGATTTTGGGATGTTTGGGTAACATCTGCCTGATTATCATTTAATGGTCTTGAGAATATGAATTAATAGACTTGACTTGGCTCAGGAGCTTTTTGCTCTATTTAGCCAGGGATTACTTTAAGAAATCTGATAAGATACAGACATTTATCCGTCTTTACTGAAACAAAATGACTATTTCTTCTTGCATAAAACATGCTGGAAACAGACTGATTTTTTCCCCCTCCAGTGCTGATCAGCACTGCAGTGTGCATGAACAAGACATTCATCTTGCTGACACATCGTGTTCCAGCTGTTGCTGTGACAAATTGTTTCTGCTACAGTTCAGCTGAAGTACTGCAGAGGTTTGTTCATAACCAATTCCAAATTGTTTTTTGAGGACAGCTTTAAATCAAAATCAGAGCGAGTGCTGCAAAGTTGTGTCAACCACAGACAATGCAGAGGGACAAAAAAATCTCAAGGTGGTTCCCAATCCTCATGAATCTACAGACTCCAACCAGTTTCTCAGCAGTGTTCTGCACAGTAGGTTTTGCCAGAACATGTAAGAAAGGAATGTTTCCTCTTATGGGGGAGGATTTGGCTTCTGAAACAAAACCCCATGTCCGCTGCCTATCAATGAAATGCATTGTTTGAGATGTGGCCTATGTGTTTTATGAACACTCCAGTGTCCAACACTCCACCACTGACTGCTTCAGACTGAGATCCAATTCCACATGTTTTGGCAGGGGTGAAGAAAATAATGCTACCATAATGATGATGACAATGCTATGAAATATTAAAGGCAACCACATGCTCACTCTAAACTCACCAGTTTTCTCCTCATCCTTAAGAAAAGTGGAAAGACTCTGTCTCTACTTGGAACAATTTATTAGGGTAGACTTATCACCCTGCACCCACCCAAGAGCTCACCAAGGCACTCCATGTTTATGGGTGCTTTCTTGCTGCTGGTGGCCCTTGGTTCTGTAATATGCTCCTACCCCAGCTTGTCACTCCTGGTGTAGATTTGGTTCAAGTTTTAATTTGTAATCTATGAAGAAAGACATCTATTGGTTCACAGAGTATCAGCTCAGTACCAAAAAGGAAGGATTGGGAGTGGTTACAAGTTCTCTTGTATGTTACAGTGAGTTTGGATAAAGCCATGGACTTATGATTCTGAACATTTGAATATGTCACGTCTGACCAATTAGCAGTAAATTTTCTACCCCACAAAAATTTGTCAGCAGTTTTGAAACAAACTGGGAGGAATTGAGCCATTTTCTAATTCCTCTTCCACCCTTCTAGACCAAAAAGACTTAATTCCATTGACTGTCCCACAGGCGTCTGCTCTGTGTTGTCCCAAGTATTTGAAGAAGTGAAAGCTCCAAGAAATGTCAGACCTTACAGGGAGAAATATTTAAAAGGGAATTTTTAAGTTGAAACTCCTCAAGTTAACTTCCTGAGTCTTTTAAGTAGTGGTGGAATCAAATTGTAAACTACGCCTCCTTAGTGGCTTTAGCTGTGGAACTTTTAATATTGCTTTAGCAAATATATGAAAGCTCTCTCCATTATTAGTTTTATGTGGGGATATAAATTAATGTGCTCTCATACTTATTTTCTGTGTGCATTTTCAGTCAGTGTCACACAGCACAGAAGTTTGTGCTTATTTGCAAACATTATTTATCTATTTTCTTTCTTCGTGTTTACAGAGAAATGCATCTGCTCTAGAAATAGTATGGGAAAAATAATTTCAATGTATTCTCAGGGCACAAAATTGATGGATAGTGGGCTTTATCCAATTCTGGCAATTTTGTATTTTTTTGGATACTGCTTCTTCTGGCACTCTGTCTATAACAATTATCAGTCTTCCTGAATTAACTTAGACAGCTTTTAGTAAGAACTAAAACCTCTCAAAAATGAAACTGCTTCTCTTTTCTCCCCTGAGCACCACATCCTGATGCTCTTTTTGTTGCTGAAACTAAGTTTATTTTGCATACAGTATCTATGCCTCATGTATATTAAATGTCCTTTTTCACAACACCTTCTGATTATAAGGGCTTATTCACACTTTCTTAATCACTGACCCACCAGGAGATTAAGGCTCATCTATAGAGCATTTGGTAAGCCAGCTAATTGCGGGTGAAATCATTGGGCATTACAGGAAGCTGTAGGGCTCTGAGAACTTGAATAGCTTTTGGGACAAGGGAGAGTGGCAGTCGCTGCCTGACAAAAAATCCCGAGGCCCCTGGATGCTGTTTTTTTTGGTGGTGCCCCTACAGATCAGTTCTTACTTCTGAAGGGTCTCTGGTCCAACAGTGCTTTCCGTGGCTTCCCTCGTACAGAAAGAGAAACTTCAGTGGAGAACTTGTGGACCTTCCCTTGCTTGCACTTGATCTAAGGAAACTCATTGGTGTCAGTGAGAGAAACCTTTGGATTTTCTTGCTGGGATAAAACAGTGGAACAAAACGGCAAAATCAAGATAAATGTGCTTAATGTGCTGTATAATGTAGAGGTGATGATGCTGGGTACATGGGTGCCTGTGGAAGCAGATGAGGGCTGGCACAGGGTGCCCAGAGAAGCTGTGGCTGCTCCACCCCTGGAAGTGTCCAAGGCCAGGTTGGATGGAGCTCTGGGCAAACTGGTGCAGTGGGAGATGTCCCTGTCCACGGCAGGGGAGCTGGAGCTCTGTCATCTTTAAGGTTGCTTCCAACCCTATAGAACCTTCTGTGGTTCTATGAAATATGTAAGGATGTTTATAGAATTGCCGGCATAAAAAAATTCTTGCTCTAATGGATCACTCTTAGGGATAAAAAGCTGGTCTTAAACTTCCAAAAATACATCTATAATCGCAGCTCAGTCCTAAGTGGGTTGAGGTAGGGCCTGTTTCTTCATCCGAGCAGCCACGAGAGGGCAACAAGAGCATGAGCACAACAAGGAATGATGCTAAGGAAGAAATCGGTGGTGTAAAACAAAACTTGCAATTCCCGCATCATTTGTGCAGCTTGCCTTGCCTTTAGCTTGTATGCTGGGAGGGTAGGACAGGACTTCTCCTTGTTTGGCATTTGCCTTGTGCTTTGGGGAGCTACTTAAAGCCTGGGGGAGGTAACACATGACTGTGTCACACAGCAGTTTCTCCAAGCACAGAGGTTGTGTAAGATTTGGGATCAGGAGTGGTGGTGCTGCTTCTCTCCAGTTTATGGTTGACCTTTAGATGTGAGGTACATCTGCTTCTGGAGCCTTCTGAATACATATGAATTTCAGATTTTAAGAAAACAGCCCTGGTCCTCAGAACTGTGCAGAAAACCATTAAGAGGTGACTTCAACTAAAAAAGGAACAAGAAGGATCTATGATTTTACAAATGTAGTAGCATGATGGCAAACTGTCTGAAAATCAGCCCTATGTTTGCTTGGCTAAGAAGCTCGGGAAAATATACCCAGCAAGGAACCCTTGGGATGCATCAGACTTGGGTGGCTGGTTCTGGAGAGCAGATGGAAACTGGGCCAGGGGACTGCAGCTTTTGTTGCAGGGTCCCTGCCCAGAGAGTGAATGAGAAGCAAACTTGTGGCAAACCAAGTGCTGCCTTAAAACAAGATTGACGCTTGAGTTTGTGTAAGCCTGCAGGAACTGAACCATGAATTCATTTATTTATAAACATGAGATGAGCTTCAGTGACATGAAGTCTTATGTTTGAACCCCAAAGAGGAGGTAAATGGTGGCAGGTTTGCCTCAGACTCTGTTTTCAGGAGCTGCAGCTGACCTGTCCAGGGCATGGGCACAGTCTGTCACTGTGTGACCCCTTCCTAAATACTTGTGCACAGATAAGACACATAAAGACTAGTGTATTCTGTCTGCCCGGGGAAAAGACACCTCTGTAGAAAATCTGAAATCTAGAAATTCATGTAAGACAGAAGAATTGTAAGAAACTACAGATTATTACTAGGATTTCAAAGAAATAGCTGGAAGTATTTCCTGCCCTGATAAATTTGAATTAGGAGAAACTGTATTAATATTAGATTGATTTTACACTTTCAGCATGGTCACTGTGATTCTGTGCAACCATTCTCTTAAAATCAGGAAGTGCCCTTAATGGAAAGAATAATTTAGGGAAGAAAACAGGAGAGAATGCATTTTCCTGGGGTACACTTAGAGGAGGAGATCCTACCTATGAGTGTCTGAAGCTACTATTGATGGAGATCTTTCCAGCAAAGCAATCCCACCCAAGTTCTTCACACTGCTGGTGCATGATGAAAGCTAGGTGCTGGTCAGAAGGGGTCAGGGCTTGTGAGCTTTGCTCTTTAGCAGAGAAGTCTCTGCCCCCAGGCAGATCACACTGACATGCAAATTAGGGGAACACTCTTTGTGGGGAAGAACTCCCATTGATAGGAGAGCTGGACTGGGGACTTAGCCAAGTGCTCACTCTCCCCAGTCTGAGTGGATCCCGGCAGGCTTTCACAGTGTTAACCTTTATTAATTCTCTTCTTGTTTCATTTAACTCTCTTTCCCCCCCCCCCCCCCCCCCCCAGTCTTCAGGTTTTAATTCCAGCCTTTAATGTTACTCATGGAATTGTTTTTGTAATTAATGTTTCAACCAATTCTTGATTCTTTCAAGAGCTGCCCAAGATAGTGTCACATGTGACTGTTGGGCCTAGTATATTCATTCATTTATTTATTCACCTGGCCACTCTGTGGGAACAAGGTGTGTGAAGATCCCACTGTAGCTACAGGACCAACCCAGGAGTGCCCACAAGATGGGGAATGTGGGTTGTGGAGCTTCCAGATGGTCCTTGCTAGGTTGTGGGAAGACGGATACCCTGTTTATCAACACTCTGCCTGTCCTGGTTTTGTGGCAACAAGAAGCCCAGCTCCATTGTTTTCCATTTTTATAGAGCCTTGCACACAGTCTCCTGCGTCAGGTTGAAAGGTTTACCTCAGTTGAGTAAGACAGTGGAAAGCATTAATGAACCTCATACAGTGTCTCTTCATATCTTAATTATTTGTGTGACTATTTCCCTTTGACCTTTCTCCCTGGGCATCTATTTGATGTATTCATGCACAGAGATGTTTTGCACAGAGGGAGGAAAAAATGTTCACCTGTTCAAAAAGCTGCCACCAGGATGCAGATACAAGCAGAGATTCTTTCTGTCATCACCGCATTATTTTCCTGAACACACTGTAATTTCATCAATTTTCCATGCTTATGGTCATGAATGCTTGACATTACCATGTCTTTGCGTTAACAAAAAAGAAATTTCATGGCTTAAGATTTCCCTGGAAGAATAGGGAGAGCGTGAAAAGGCAGCCAAATTGCAGAGCGCCTGCAGTGTCCTTTGTTCCACAGCAAGATGGTGTTTGGAGAAATTTGTATTGTGTGTTTTGGGTTGGTCATCAGTTACATGTTTAGAACAAACTAGAAGTCACACAGGTTTTTTCTACTTTAACTGTTTGCTAGTTTGCATCTGAGGGGTGGTTTGTTAGATTTCAGAGTAAACGTGATTAAATGTTTCAGATTAAATGTGAATGCAATGTTTAAGGCTTTGGGTATTTGGAAGGCACATAAATATTTGCAGGGCTAGATCTCACTCATCTTGGAGGTTGGACTAGAGGATCTTTAAATGTGCCTTCCAACCCAAACCATTCCATGATTCTACCTTCAGGCAATTTGAATAAAGGTGGGGCTATGTTGGCTAGTGCTAGGCAGAGATATAACTCCAAATATTTTTAGGTTACGGATTTTTCCAGTACATGACAGGGACCATCTGCAAAGAACATCCTAACAAAAAGGCAGGTGGGTTTGGATGGATATCACATTCTTTACTTTACAATGTAGATTTCATGTGCCAGGCTGATCTGACCATTACCTGAACCCATAATAATGAACAGGATGTTCCTGAGTGACCTCAGAAAATTCAAAGTTCTTGTAGCCCAAGTCAGATGTTTTCTTCTTTGCCAGTCTCTGACACAGAGGTGATGATGATTCTGTCAGAGCTGCCCTTTCACTTTCCTGTGACTCTGTGAAGGGAGTATGACATTGCTTTTGCACTTGGTGAAATATATATCCTGACTGGCTGACTCACAGAGTAAACTGAGTCAGCCTGGGAGAGGCTTCCTATCTATTTTTATGGAGAAGAACCTATAGAGTCTTGTTTGCCACTGGGAGTATGATAATGCAAATATGCTTTCCCAAGCCACAAGACATTTTTGTGTCAAAGAACGGCAAATAAATAAATAAATAAATAAATAAATCCTCAATAAATCCTTTTTAGAATGTGTTTCACTTCTTGTTCACTAACTCTGAGGATGTTGGGCATTTCTAGCAAAAGTTTAATTTAATTAATCAGCTCACGATCGAACACGGAAATTCTTTTAGCTGTTAATCTAAAGGAAGGTCTGAGTAAGAGGAAGAAATGGATCTGGCTTTTCTGAGGCAACATCATAGACCCAGCAAGCATGAGACAGAGACCACTGCTCTGTTTGCTGGTACATAGCTATATCATCATGTGTTTCTTCCCACGGAGTGCTTCCAGTTGAGATGGGAAGGATTGGAGTTGGCAGCCTATGCTGCTGTGCTGGTGTGCATCAGGAACAACTTCACTCAGGTCAGCAGTTGCTAAAACATAAAGCTGGTGTAAGGGAAAGTATTGAAGGACCTAACAAATAACTCCTGTGGGAAGATTTCAGCTACAAAACTGCATAGCACTTTTACTCTCTGTGAAAATGAAATTAAATCAGACTCCCATATTCATTCCTCTTGTCTGACAGCTGAGCCTTGATTGATGTCCTGTTTCTTCCCTTTCCATAATATTTCAGCACAGTGCAAAAAAAAAAAAAAAAAAAAAGAAAGCTAATGGAAACCATAAACTGCTCAGGCACCTACTCCTGTCATGATAATGTCACCAAAATATTGTTAGGGACAGTAGGAAGAGTGAGGTTTTACAGATGACTGTACAGATCTCCACTACCTGTGGAGCTTTTGCTTCAAAGTCTGCATTTACCATAGGAAGGATTTAATACTATCCCTTCAGAATAAGTGACTGCCATTTCATTTAGGCTGATGTGACCAGATTTATCTCTGTCTTGAACATTTGCTTGGAATTGCTTCTTATTTGACTTAGTGGGGGCAAAGGTCTAGGATCAACAGGTGGGAACACTTGTAGGAGTGTTTTGTAAATGCTCGCTATAAAGCCATGACTGTTTGTTATCTACCACCTCTGGTATGATACAAGGAATATTGGCTGCTTGGGAATGGGGTGGTTTTGGCCTTTGGGAATGGAATATGCTGGCATAAAGAGCTCCAGGCACTGTATGGTTGGAATGGATAATGACCTTCCACCTTTCCCTTGCTCCCCATCAGCTTTCTCATCTTTCCACTACAGTGACAGCAGCAAGGTAGGGAGTCACCCCATTCTGGATTCTAGGCTGGAATGATAATGGCTGAGATGTGACTCCACAAACACAAAGGAGGTAAGAAATTTGTTCAGTCATTGCTGAAACAGGGGAGCTTGAATTCAGTAGTTGAATAAGACATAGATTAAACAATCTGCCTTATGTCTCCCCAGACTAGGGTCCCAGCAATTAAGATTTGTATTGATCTTTCTCAGCATTGGTAACATCTATGGAAGTATGCACAATGCTGCTTGAAAGTCACTTTAACACAGTGAAGTGCATAAAAAGTATGCAATTAGACTGTGGTGGGAAAAAGTGTGACATGACTACAAGGAAATAAAAATATTATTTTTAAAGTAATTAACTCATAATTCTTTCATGACTTATGGTTAATAATAATATGAGCTGCTTGTACAAGTGGAAACTTTAGCAGCACAGTCATATTCTAAATGAACACACATGTGAAGGGGTGCTGCCAGCAAAGCATAACCAAATTAAAAACATATACACTGAGAAAAGTCCTTGGGTTTTTCCACTTCAGAGAGAAACATGAAGATTTTCAGGGGAAAAGGAGTCCATCCATGAGGATGGTGTATCAGTCAAATCTTTGGCACAGTCTGGTCAATGGGGAATCATAGCACTGGCAAATTGTTCTTTGCTACTGCAAATGTCTGTTCCACTTCCCATATTCAAAGCAGAAACTTCTTCAATACAAACATTTATGTCAAGTGAATTCTGCCTGGTTTATATACTTGTGCAATAGAATGCTACTGATGTAACTTTATGTTTATAAATTTAATTATGAAGTTCACATTTTTCTTATTTTATTTAGTATATTCTTCTCTATTTATTCCCTTCTTGTTGTAGCAAGGACTGAGTGTATACTAGACCATGTTTTTTTTTGTGTGTTCTATTATAGAAAGATAATTGTTTACTTTTTTGGGGGCATTTACAATTTTCACAGCTAAACCATCAAGTGAATTGCTTACTTTTATGTATATTATTCACACATTTGTACTTTGTGACCTTCACTTGGTACGCACCTGATGGTTCACAGGGTCCTGAATTTTAAAATTATTATTACGATTTTATTATTCCTGATTACAATTATTGCTTGCTCATTTCAGCACTTTAAAACAAAACCAGGATTTAAGATAAACTTTACAAGTTGACTATTCCGTACTCTTGCACACAGTAGAGACCTGTTGTTGATTATCACCTTTGCCATATTTTCCTTTCTTTTAGGGTACTTCATGTACACATAATGCCTGTGCTTCATTAAAAAAAATCAGTTTCAAAAAAGATATTTCACTGCTGCCAAGTGACTTTATCTCCTGATGGGCAGAATTACATCAGCAGTGTCTGAGAAACATAAATTTGTGTGGGTTTGGGTTCTCTTTTGTTGTTTTGTTTGTGTGCTTTGTTCTTTGTTGTTTCTAAAAGAGTTTAGTGAGGTCTATTAATTTATTTTCTTCTTTCCAGAAATGAAAAGATATAAAAAGTCCACTCAAAAGTATTAAAACCCCTCAAGTCTAGAATGATCCAAGTAGAAGATTTTTAGCAGGTTCTTTGGGTTCTAAAATCCTGTGGTTTCTAAGACAGTTCTGTGGGTAATTTTTTGTTTAGTATATTTAATAAGTTGAATTTCTTTTGCTTTCATGAATTTCATTAGATTAATTTGAAGCAAAAGTCATAAACCTCAGTGCTAATGCATCAAGAGAAGTGCTAAGCCCTAATTTCTTGGAAAAGACCACATTATTTTATGTTGGTGGTGTGATTTGGCAGAAGAACTAGAGGAATTGTCTCGGGTTCACTTCATTGCCTGGACAGAGGCTCTGAAGGGGTGTAACTATTCTGCTTGGGTTGCATTTTGTGGTGGCTCAGCCTTCAAACTCTGGGCTCGACCTCGTGCTGCCTCTGTGACGGCGACGCCAGAATGGGGGGCTCCCTATTAAAAATAATTATAAATCACCCCTGGGATTTCCAGCCCTCCTGTGCCCCAGTCTGAGGGGTGTTCTTGCCATAAACTAACACAATATCAGGACTTCCCAGAGGTAAATGTTTGCAGAAGCCACAATTCCATATGATCTCTCAGACTTCATCATTTTCAAAGCAGGCTCTCAACACACCAACACCCCCAAAAATTCTGCAGCCTGCTCATCCAAGAACATGATTTCAGACTACAGCCATTGTTTTACTGATTTGTAAAGGCTGTAGCACATTTTAGATACAGTAATAACAATTACAATGTTAATAAAAATAATACATTTATTCTTCTTTTGATGACTGTGGAGCACGCTAGCTCACACGAGTGATGCTATAATATGCATTTGCATACTGATTATGCTGTTCTTTTGCTTTCAGTTATAATGTGACCAGATGCAGAGAAGCAAAACCTACCCCATGTTTTACAGAGTACTGAAATATACTTGAAGAAAGTATAAGATGAAGAGAATTAGAGTTAGATGCTGCTTCTCTGCTGTGCTCAGTGTCTCAGCAGCTGTACTTTTACAAAATACAAGAGAAAAAAATGTGAAGGTTTTTAAACTTCTACGTAGTAGCATCTCTGTATTAAAAAGCACAGCCAGCCCAAGAGGCAATGGCTTATGTTGTGATGCTGGTAGGGAAACCCAAAATATATTTGCACTCATTTGCTGGCACTTGATAACAATTAATCAGCGGATGACAATTATCACAGCCTGATATTTTTGTTGCACCAGCAGGAATCAAATCGATGTGGCTGAGCCACCCCTAAGAGTATCTGCAAGGCTGAGAAGTTCAGTATGTTGGCACGAAATCAGCTCAGTCTCCAGCCAGAAAATGACGGGTCTGAGACGGAGGTTTATGGCATAATCAGTTGAACAATATTTCATCCACGGTTTTTATCAAGCTGCAGGACAGGCATATCTGCTGTAATTATATTTTACATCTGTAACGTTAATGACACGTTAATGAAATGTGTCACTACGCTGGTGTTAGGATCCATTTCATTAATGCAAAAGACTTTTGTTGTATGCTTTACATTTGGAAACAGATTTAAGTATTAAGTGGCTAATGTCTGCAGCCGGGGAATCCTTTCCGAATTTGTAACACTGACCAGAACAGACCGCATTACACTCTCCAAATGGTGCATTTTTGCATTTGAATGTCTGAATTATCCTGGTTTCTTAGAGACGACCACAACACCAACATCTTAAATCCTCAAAATATTGTCAGCTTCATTGAATGCTCATGATCTAAGCATATGTGTAATTATTCTGTAATTCTCCCCAAAATGTGATTCCTTGGAAATGCATACTAGATCTCCCCTATTGTAGCTGCAATGACTATTTCTTTGTGCCTGCTTCTTTAAGTACGGTCACAAGGAAGTCTGTGTGCCTTGGTGCACTGCATGTGTAATGATGACTTTTTTTTATTTTTTTTTGTTCTCCCCCCTGCTCCTAGTACGCCCATCAGGAGGAGGAAAAAAAGCAACAAAACCCAAAAATCCTCCACCAGAAACCTGCTTCATTTGTTTCAGGGCACAGAGCAAGGTCACAAAAAGACCATTTATGATAGTATACATACAACAGTAATCTTTCTGACAAGAAATGGGCCTAATACCATGCACAATGAGCTTAGGGTTAGGCAAGTATACAAAATTAGAATTTGCAAGAGTTACCAAACCTGGCTCACGTAACATATGCATGTGCACACTTTGGCAGAGGGCAAAGGGGAATCCCATGTACCTTAAGCAGATTCTCAGCACACACCATGCAACAGGGGAGATGATTCTTCAGAAAATGCTGTTAGTGCAAAATATATACATGCTTAGAAACAAAATCGAATTTGTCTGCAGGGAAAAATTCCATTTTGTTAATAGAAAAAAATTATGCAAATTAAATGTTAATTTAAAAAATTAGTTTAAAAAACAGATTGCTGTTTATTTGGTAATACAAAGAAAATTTATACACATTTTTTTACTAAACATTTACTTGTTTTCAGTCACAAGACGAAAATTCTTTGGCAACAGGACTGTTGCCAACATCAGAAGTGCAAAGGCTGAGACCTCATTAGTTGTTCTAGTTCCCAAGTGCCTTTACCAGTCCATCTTTAAGGGTGCTGCATGTAAGATTTGACTTCTGAGTCCTCTGTAGTAGTTTCTCTTAAAAGCTTCAATTAAAAAAAAAATAAAAAAAAAACAGAAAAAAGCTTTCTGGGTCTTTATTTGATAAAATTTAATAGTTAATTCTTTAATTTCCAAGGAACAAAATTCAATCAGAATCAGAGATACATGAAAACAATGGATTTTTAAATAAAATCAAATAGTTACAAAATATTCTGCAAGTTTTGAGCTTTGTTTATATAGAAGTGCTCCTTGTTAAATATATTTTTCTCACATTTTTCAGGTCAAAAAAACCCAAAACACTTTAAAAGTGTGAAAACATTTTATGGATTGATATTGGAAGATTTTTATGAGGAGGCTTCATAATATTATGCTTGCTTGTTTCTCAACATCTTCTGCATTAAAAAAGTACATCCTAAGAGTTTTTTTTTTCCTTTTCGTCCTAAAAGCTAATAAGCTCTAAGTCAAGGAAAACAGGTTGAGCTAGAGGAATGTGCTGAGGAGATTAAAGCTGTGTAAAATAGCCCCTGTATCAGCTCAGTGTAAGAACTCTCAGCAAGTGTTTGGCTCCTTGCACCATTTCACCTTATATTGACACACAATTTGAGTACGAATATATTTTAATTTTTTTCCCTAACAGATTTTCACAGCTAGAATTGAAACGCAAAATACATTTATAGGGGTCAACCAAGAAAGAAGTTACAAGACTAAGGAGCTACAACAAACCGTTTTGTATTGCTCTGGCTTTTATTTTATAATTGAAAAAAAAAAAAATAAAAAGTACTGCTTGGACTGTGTTGAACAGAAATTGGCTGAGCTAGACTGCTGCAGCTCAGTCGTTGTCCGAGGCACTAAAATAGCGCTAAACCAAATAGCTGAGTCCCTGCATTTGTGTCCTCACAGATGGGGAGGTTTCCCCATGCACTTTGCTCCTGGTGGCAGCTGTCAGGGCTGTCCTGTCGTTTCCCACCAGGGAGGAATCTGTACAAGGTACCTGTAGGATTCCCAGCCCCTGTGCAGGTCTCTGGCACACCATGGGCTCATCAGACACGGGCACAAACCTCTGCTCTGCCGGGACGGGCATTTCTGCAGGGCATGGTGGTGGTGAGAGCCGGCAGAGCCATCCAGGAGCGTCCTCTGAGCAGGTCACTCCCTGCTGCACCTTCCTCTGCCTCAGGGCTGGGAGAGAGCTCCCAGCGCAGGCACAGAACCAATTCCAGCCGTGCAAGCTTGGTTTGGGAGCTGCGAGATGAAACCCTGACCCTGTGAAGTGGGTGGTTTGAACGCTGAGTGGTTTGAACGCAGTTCGGGTTTCTCTTGGAATTCGTAAGGCTGCTCCCTGCTGAAATGAAACAGCTGGGACTGAGAGCTCCACGTGTGTCACAGGGCTGCAGGGCACGAATGGGAACATAGAATTCACTTTTTTAGAGCTAGAAACATCAAAACCGATACATCAAGTGCAAGAGCGAAATTTTTATACGCAGTCTAGAAACGTATCTTATGTTTTTATTGTGAAATGAAGCAGGGACTGAGAAGTGGCTTTCATTTTAATAGAGCACTTTTTCATTACTGCGTTCGTCCTCTCATACTTTCCCCTATATCGTTATTTGCAATATCTTTTTCCTAAAACCCTGAAACTTCATCTGAATGAAAATTATCTGAACAAGCAAGGGAAGTACCTATAAATAAACATTTGGCAGGGAATCTTTGCTACTGTGTGAATGTTGATGGCAAACATTTTAATGAGGCCAGCCTTGGGTTTAAAAAAAAAAAAAAAAAAAAAAGAAAAGTTGATTGTAAATCAGTAAAATGTGCTGGGCTTTCTGCTTGGGCTTTCTAAGCTCCAAGTTGGCAACAGCTTGTTGAGAGTAAATCCTCTCATGGAAGGTTTTGCTAATCTGAATAAATTCAATTTCAAAATCCTTCCTTGATCTAAGCTTGCTTAAGCTCTCACCAACGCCTAAGGACCCTGAGGGTCAATTCCAATAACAAAAGATAAGAAAAATCTGCCCTTTCTCATATCTCTTTGCAATACACTATAAGCTGTTACCTCACTGAAAAAATCTTTGGCTTTAATGAAGTCGCCTTTTGATACTTGTTGAGGATGAAGTTCAATGTTTCCCACCCTGGTGCCTGTCTGCACTGCTGCCACCCAGGACCAGTGTCACAGAACCTGGCTGGCTCCTTCCCCCTGCAGAAGTCCTTGAAACCACTACACAGCTCTAAGAAAATACATTAAATGGAGCTTTTCAAAATAGATGGGGGCCAGGGGAGGGGGGGATGGGGTGTATGGAGGGGTGGCAGTGCTGACTGGTACCAGGCTGGGCAGCCTGCACTTCTTTTTTTTTTTTTTTTTAATTAGAAATTCTTAGAGGAGAAAGTTTAGCTCAAAACCCAAACCAGTTCTGGGGCTAGGCTGTGATTCAGAGACAACCCTGCTGCTGCTGTGCAGGTGTACTACAGATACGTGTTACTTCTGGATGATGCATGAATGAATCTATGAGAGAAACAAACAGAACTTGTGGTTGGTTGAGTTGTTTCCTCCAATGCTCTTCTGTTTCATTTTCCTTTGAATTTAGGCTTTGTACTGAGCAGTCATTATCATTTCTATAAGACTGCCCATCTCATTGCAGTAATTGTAATATAAAAGTAGTATAAAAATCACCAACACTGGAGCTTTTGAAGAGCAACAGATACTGGGCAGCTATAAACTGTTTGTAATCTTGGGCAAAATTAATCTTGTTGAGTTCCTTGGGAAAAAATGCTCCCCAGATCAATTCTATTATGATAATTAAACTTATGAAAGGAAGTACCATAAGGATTTATTCTCTGGCTCAGATATTCTGCCACAACATGTAACTTCAGACACCAGAGGAGGGAATGATTGCAGACAACTGCAGACACAGCAGGCAAAACAGAACCTTCAGGTGGCCCTGACATATCTGTGGGACAGAGGGACTTCACAGAGGTTACAAATCTCCTCTGTCTTTAGCTGATGGATTTGGAAAACTCACTCCATCTCTGATTAGTACAAGAAAATAGATTAAAAGACCTAATAATTTCTGGTAATATAAAACCAAATTTTCTGACATTTTGTTTACCTGGGTGCTGGAGGACGGGCTGTGCAAAATTGAGTTGGAACTGTGTGTTCCTGGGTATGAGTTTATTTTTTTAATGCTACTATTGTTCTAAAAGTGTTTTCTAAAATAATGTTTAGGAGGCTGGGTTATTTCAGTTTGTTGGGATGAGGCTATGCTTGTGTTCATTGTTCAGTCTGATAAGGCCAACCGTGACTCTTCTTGAGGCATGTGTTAAATTTCAGCACTGCTGCAGCACCAGGATGCTCCCTCCTAGTGCCTCTAGCTCAATGCTGTGAGTTTAGCATAGGCTCAGACACTCTGGCTACTTGACGGGTAAAAGGTAACAATAGATATATGTAACAATGCCAGAAGATTAGCGGGAGAATTCATTATTTAGCATGTGTGGGAAAAAAAAAGAGGTTCCTCAGGTGAATCCCTGGAAAACTGAGGTCTGACAAATGAAGAGAAATGAGACCCATTTAACAGGCTCCCCAAACCCATTTGATGGGCTCCCATTAGGCTCCAGTGGGGATGCTTCTGAGGAAGAAAGGTGTGGACATATTTTTCATAAAGATATTCCTTTATTGGAAACTGGGTTTTCCACCAAATTTCCCTCCTACATATAAGGTCCAGTCTGAGCACCTTTGCTACTCTGCCGGTTCTGCCCTTCAGCCTCTTTGTTCCAGATCCAGAAATGAGTCTGTTTGCTGTGACTTGATATGGACAAGTGACATTTGAAATAACGTGGTGGTTCCTAGAAGGATTCTGCACTGTGCTGGGAGCAAGGAATTGGGGTTGGTGTGTGTACCATGGTCCTCACAGGAGCAGAGGCAAATACTCCTGCGAGTAAAGCTCAAGAGTGAGTAAAGCACTATGGCTATTTGCTTCACATCTTTGCTATTTTTTTTCCTATTTCCTTAATTAAATTTTATGTATTAAACTGACTTCTGTCTCTGTAACTTTTATTTAGGTTTTAAAACCATCCTTTAAAGCTGAAAAAATCTTGCGATCAAAGTTATTCAGCTAGACAGATCATGTTAATAGTTATTACCCAGCTATTCTCATGGGTTAGATAATTTGTTCAAAATGGTGCTTTTTGTCAGAGCCACAGCTCCTGAAGTCATATCATTGTGTAAGGGTATCAGCTTTCATTAAAAAAAAAAATAAGTCTCACTGGAAGTCAAGAGAAAAGATGAAAAATTGCTTAAATATACTAGAAAGCTTTAATTTAGAAAGTCAAATGAAAGATTCACTGTAGGTTTTAAAGAAGATGTAAAATAAAGTGATTGCTATGCGATATTTGAAGTTTTGCAGTAAGTAGCACAATTAATCCATGCCTGTACTTCACGTAGCATCTGTTTTTCCAAGTTCTCAAATAGTTTAAAGTCATTTAAAGTAACTAGTCACATGCAAAAGCAATATTAAGCATTTAAACAGGAAGGGCATTGATGATGGTATTGACTGATAATGATGCATGTGAGTTAATGTGACTGATATTCCTTCATCCCATTTCTGTCACTATTTCAGCTTCCTTGGTTTTTACTACTATTTATTTTCACATCCTCAATCCAATCTTCTTGTTCTACAGATTATTCCCTTCCATCCACATTTCATTTGCAGCTCAGCCATCCTCAAGTAACAAATACAGGATTTTAACCAAACTAGATTTGGGATTTTAGATTAAACTTTTAAAATAGGATAATTATTTCCATTGTCTCGATGGTAATCTATGTCTTCACTAAAGAGCTTTCTTTGTGCCTTAAAATGCCCTTTCTGTCAGATATAAGGTGCAGTTGTGATTGTGGACTGATCATATTGAAACTGTAACCAATTTTGTTTTCCAATGCCAGTTTTGTTTTCTAATTTTGAGCTGAAGATGAATAATAAGAAACATTATTTTGCCTTGCTGTTTAATGATTCAGGGAGTGCCATGTAACTGGGTTTATACAAAGCAAAAATACCATTGTAGCTGGAAATGCTGGTTTTTGTATACATGCAGGCAAAACTGGTCAAGAGATAAACCTTTCTTTATTTTCAAATTTCTTTTGGATTGAACCAATTTCTTTAAAAAATATTTAAAATTAAGCATGAATGCTGGCAAACACAGGTGCAGAACTGTTCCTTACTGGGGATTTGTTTGTTACATGCAGATGACATGCAAGAAGTTCCTGAGATAATCAGCTCAAAAATGACAGAGTGCCAAGATTAAATCTGGGCATGGGAAAATGTCATCAGATTTTTATAATTTTCTGTGGGCCACGGGTAACACTTCTGTAATGTCATTACACTTTCCAAAAATTGCAAGAATTAGCAATGAAAGTTGAGGAATTCACTTTTTGGATTCTCCTTTTCAGTGGATGAGAATATTAGGTTTCTATTTCTAAAACTTCTGTCATGTAGAATTAATTTTTTAAGACAGAAGTTGGTCAATAGAAAAATCTTTCCTGTTGTGGGTAGGACAGGATCATGCAAAGAGCTGGATGATTTTATCTTTTCCCATTAGTTGCTGTATTGATGCAAGGGAATAGACTAATTGACCTTTCAAGCTCCCCAGTCTCAGCTCAGAAATCTGTATTTTTTTCATTATTCTTTTTTAGTTCCGCCAGTTCTTGGAATCGTATAGCTGCAAAGAAGTTGCTGCCTTCCTTCTTTTTTTCATTTAAATAAAAATAGATACGCTTTTGATTCTTCTGATTGTGAAATAAATCTTGAAAGATTTATTGAAGGTGTTTTTTAGGGACACAGATCAAAAGGCAAATAATATGAATTTCTATTTTTTTCAAAAAAGTTCTATATTTGAAGGCAGTCTCTAATTTTCATCAAGTGTACAGAGTAGATGACATAGTAATGTTTACAATCAGATTTTCTTATCATTTTGTCAGTTCTGTTTTCAGATAAATGCAGTATTATCAAGTATAAAGGCTAATAAAAAGTAATCTTTTTTTCAACAATGAGGACTGGGGCAATATTTGATACAAACTAGACAGGATAAGAAACCAAAGGGTGATTTGCACCTTGCATGCTCAGTACTCATCTTCTGCTATAGAGAAATAACCAGATCCTAGAAAAGCCAGGAGTACTGCAGTCAAAGTAAAACATATGTCTACAAATTAGATTTATTATCAGCTGGAACCTCTAGCTTTTCCCTTTTTCCCCATGAACTCCCCTTCAGGTCTCTTCCCTGGGACTGTAAATCCATGGATTTTTCTTTCAGACTCAACATATGAGCAATTTTTTACCTATTTCTATAAAGTGTTGGTATTTGGGAAAAAAAACAGGCATGAGTACTCAGAAAATTCAAAGTTGGCATGAACTGTGGATATCATGAATCTTAGATGCTGTTTGTTCTTTGCAGCCCTCTTGGACTTCCAATACCACTTTTGTTATAACTTCTCTCTCACTGTGCTATAGTAGTTGTTTTTCACTGTTTGGAGATTTGGGGAAAACACACAAGGATCTGATATCCCCCAGGAGGTCTTTTATATATGGATAGATCCCTTACTCATGAAAATCTACCTTCTCTTCCATCTCTAAGGAAATTTAATTCCTTTTTTGTGACATCTCTCTTGAAGTTAATGCCCTGTGTTATGGCAAATTCATTTTACTTTTCCCTTATCCTAAATGAAAGGAAAGCAAGAGTGATACCCAGGTGGTAAAGTAAAAGCTCAAATACATATCAGGCAGCACTCAGAACCCACCCCTGAAGTCCAGCATGATTTTCATGTAAAGCAAGAGAGGTAGATACCAGAAAGCTATTTCAACTCTATTTTTAGTGACAATTTTATGCATTAATTAGAAAAATGGTATTGTTAGACCCCTGAGACGTTAATATGACCATCAGTAATGCAAGAAGATATGAAGAGCAGCACCACAGCAAAAAGGAGTGTCTCTACATCAAGTTTTTAGGGCCAGAAGTGCTAGGGAGCACTGTCAAAGCTTCTTCATTAATGGTATTAATGGCAAATAAAGGCAAAGCTTCTCCATTAATGGTATTTGTGGCAAATAAAGGCTGCATTCATCAGTCAAAAACCCTCCAGGACAGGTGTCCAAGCTCCCTGTCTCAAGGTCCTTTATAGTAAGAGAAATAAGCACATCTAAAGGTGTGGGACTCATCAGCACAGGCTGACATTTCAAACAGAACAGAGGATAACACCCCAAAAGAAGTCATTTTTCTGCAGACCAGGCCAGTTCAGATTATCTGTCTGCCCTACAGGCCTCAAAAGATAGCATATCCATAAAAGATAGCAGTTGAATCTCGTCCTAAAGTCTTTGCTGATGAAGATAGGTAGAGAGAAGCTGTATTTTAAGCAGAGACTCTAAGCATGGAAAGACAGACACACTTTCTGGGTCATTTTTGAGCATATTGCAATTAACCCTGCAACTCTGATGTACATTGTTAGATCAGGTTTTACCAGCAGTATCCCTATAAATATAGTAGGAAAGCATTTGAGCACATAAGGATTACTTCAGTTTACTGTCGACAATTCACGTAAGTTCAATGCGCATTTCTTAAAAAAAAAAACAACAAAAAACTGTAGCACAATGACAACCTTGTACTTAAACTTGTACTATTGAGTGTTTAATGTGAGGATGGCAGACTTTTACTGTCACTGTTGAGCCTCCATCACATCATAACAGGAATCCGGAACACTTTTTTCTTGTGGGTGAAAAAAAAAGGAAGGAAAAAAAAGAGAAGTTCATCCCATTGCTTTATTACTTTACCACCATTCAAGTACAATGAGAATGGCCAAAAAGCTTGCATGACAACCAGAGTGGGTAATACATGAATAGGAGGTCTAGTTTCTTTACTTCTCTATGACAGAGCTGAACAGTAGGCTGGGGAGATTTGGGGCTTTTTTTCTGTTGGGTTTTTTTCTTCTTTTTCCTGATTCTATTCTTCCATATAACTTCTGTCAGAGAAATCAGCCACGAGAACAAAGGTTTGCTACAAGTGTCACTCATTTTGTGCTAACATTTAGCAGGAAGTCAAGATTCTACCAGAAGTACACATTAGGTATAATAAATATTAGAGACATAATGTGGGTGTGTACAGCTTGCAGTCATAGTCTCTTTGAGGAGCACAACAAACTCCGTAATAATTCCTATACTGTTTCCCCCCTCCCCACACCTCTGATTGTTATTTTGTTTTTATTCCATAAATTTTAGCAGTTTTCTCTTTATTCTGAAAGCAGGTTACAATAGATGGCATTACACTATTTTTTCTTCTTTTTTTGAAGAAACCTTGGTCTTTTGTAAAGACTTTGGTGTGTGCATATATCAGAAATGAATAATGATTTCTGAAATTTATATAAATATTTTCTTCTGTGGCAATAACAAATTGATTGGGTGAGAACCTTCCCTTTGGAAGGTTCCTTGGACACATCAGAAATTGCCTCTTGGCTTTTTCTTAGTTTTGTTGGATGCATTTCATAGTTTTGCAGCAATATCTGAGCAGGACCATAATGAGTACTTACTCTCTCAAATTTCAAGTCAACTTTATTGTCAACATTAACTTTGTGTGCAAGAAACAAGGATTTATTTTTCGTTCTCAAGATCTATACTAACGGTGCTGACATTGTTAGTGGAATAGTTTCCTACTGGTGTAAGATGAATTTTAAAGAGTAAGTTAACTAAGAGTACCACATTGTTAGGAGTTTCCAGGCATTTTTTCATAAGTTCATATGCATTTTAAAATTGCATATCAAATAGGATATGACAATCTTAGATATTTGAAGTGGGTTTGAACAGCTGTTTATGAGTAGCAGCCTGAAAATCTTAAAACACAATGTTTTGAAAAGATCTCACACCTTTAAGGCAATCATCTGTTTCAGTGTTTAAAATATGGAGGCTTGCACATGCACATTGGAGCACTGGAGTCAGCTACCTGATGACCTCTCCTTAAAGAAACCCTCTAAATATTTTCTGAAGTGATTCTGTGAGATTTACTATTACGTTCATTAAAGTAATTAGCAAGATTTGAGCCAGATTTTGATTTTTCTTTAATTATAATTGTTACAAGGAAACACACATACACAGATGTTGTGGGAGTTTGGAAAAAAAAAAAAAGAGGGAAAAAAAGGCCTTACGTAGCTGACAGCCTGACAACTTTGCATATGTGTGTTAACAGGAGAATGTGCTGTGTTTAGGATGAATGGAGAAGCGGGCCTAAATGACTTTCAGATTAGCTGGAACAGATGGAAGGGTCACAGTTGAACAACTTTACACAGGAACATAAAGGCAATGTTCAAGTGGAGTTCATTGCCTCTGACAGATACTGTCAATCAAACTGGGGACTCTCAGTTAACCAGCAGCCTGTCCTTTTAAAGATTAAATTAAAGAAAAAAAAGTATTGTGAGGCACTGATGGGAGTTTATCTGGTCTATGTCAGGCATAAACTCCACCCTGAGTGACCAGCATTTTCAAATCAAGCACAATGAGAGGGGGATGTTTTGAAGAGGAGTGAGTTACAGGCTGCTTTGGGAGGCAGGACTGTGATATCATTTCTGCAATGTGCAATCTGGGTCGTGTCTTTCTAAGGTTGTGTATCAGGGTTTGGTCACTAAGAATCCCTTGCTGATATCCTGGGTGTCAAAAAGTAAATTATTTTAGGCAGATTAGAATTATTTTAGGCAGGTGCAAAGCAGATTAAAAGGCAAGGTCTGTGGTGAGGATGGAGGTGATTTGGATGTGGAAGATGGAAAGAGGAACTTATTCTCTGAGGCTGCAAATAGGCACCTGAAAACCCTTTACATGTGAAGTTTCTTAGACTCAGACCCTGGCACACACTCAGACACTTTTTGCTTCTTCCTTCCATTTCCAAATAAATGGAGACAAATAGAGGGGTCCCTTGAATATACATGGGGATATATTCAGAAGTATAACCTGTTAATGGAGCTCCCTTCTGCTCACAAGTTATGAATGCAACAGCAGATGAATAGCAAGAATCATTTCTAGCAGAAGAAAAGGAAAATTGCACAGTTCACATCTTTGCCCGAGAAGGCTCTCCCAGACATCAGATCTTTTCCCACAACTTGCTTTGCCACTTCTCCAGATGGGTGTAGACTCAAGTAAGGAAAACAGGGCTTGATGACACAGGTTTATTATTTGTCTGATCCCTGATTGTAGTTTTAAGTGTCTGGGAAAGAAGTCTTCAGCTCTGAGAGACACCTGATCCTGCTTTACCCTCAGCTGCTGACTCACTCACAAAAACTGTATGAAAGCAGAGATACAGAACTCACTGACCCTTAGAGAAATAAACTGTGCCTTCCTGGCCATTGTATTCCATAAAATCAATAGTTTAGCAGCAAAGTCTTGCTTGTTTACCAAGCAGCTAGGCCAAAATAACATTTCTTATTAGCCCCAGAAATACTCTCTGTTGGATCTCACTAGCAAACAGAACCAAGGGCAGTACTTGCACTTTCTGCTCCAGCATCGCCCGTAGATTTGACTGCCAAATCTGAAAAGTCAGAGTTCTTAAAAGTTAGCTTTATGAGGCTAAATTACCAGCCAGTAGCTTGTGTTGGCACTTGTTTTTCTTGGCTGTTTCTTTTGAATTGTCTTGTCTCTTAGCAGATGGTTGTGTGCTGGCGACTCTTTGCTTTGCTTTGTGCTAAAGGCAGTGCCAGAGCTTGCAATCTCTATTCTGAAGGAAACCTGGCATCTGCTCTCTGTCAAAAAATAACTGCAGTTCTACAAGAACTGCAATTACTGTGAGAATCATGGAGTTAAAAAGAGCAGAATGCTGGGCGTGTGCTTATGTTGTCCTGAAGGTACCCAGTGTTTGCTGCTGTGTGAGACAGATTTTGGGGTGTGAGGCTGGGGTAATCCAGCCAGGGGTGCACCCTTCACAGCAAGGCAGGGGCTGAGAAAGAAAAGCACCCGACAGGGCAAATACCAACACAGCCTAAACCCCACAGGTAAGTGCTGCAAAAAGCAATAAACAAAAACCCAGAATGCTGAAGTGGTGTTGCAGCAAGAAGATTTCATTTGACTAAGACAAAGCATCTGCAAACCCAGTATGACAGCACTTACTAGCAAATTTGGCATTTGCCACTGACTAATTACAGCTCAGATTTTGGCATGTGCCACTAAGTAGTTACAGCTCAGAGCCATCAGTTAAAAACATCTAGCTTGTGGTATTCTGCATGCAATGGCTGGAGAATGTTGCAAAATTTTTTTCAAAGTAAAATTGAGTTTTCCCCATTTTTTTTCAGGTGGAAAATGAGTATTTATTGAAGAAAAATCAAGATTTTATTGGGGTACTTTTAGGTCTCAAACTTTTTATTATTTGAGGCTAAAGTTTATTGACCCACAGCTCTGCCCTGTATTCAACTTGCTTGTAAGTTTTCCTCCTAAAAAAGATGAAAATTTTTCCTAACTAAAGTGCTGACCTCTGGTAATGCTCTTGATGAAATGTTATTCTGTGGCAGACAACATGCTATTTGTACTCTTGTTAATTATTCATGCAATTTACCTTACAACCACTGTTTGGTCTTTCTCCTATTAATGAAATTAAGAGTTATAATGTGCAGATAGCTATTTCCATTAAGGTAGCATTTATGCTACCTCAATACTTTTTACAGGTAATATTTAATTCCTAATGCAAGGATGATGGCTGATTAAAAAAATCAGAACCAAAAACACCTTGAAATATATTTCACAGCTGTTGGCAGTCACCATGGTATTATAATTGTAACATACTACAGCAGATATATTTTTTAATTGTGGCTTTGTCTTAATTGCAGCTCCAGGAGCCTGCAGGAACAATACAGCTTCTCTTGATCTATGGAGCTGGACTTCACTTGGCAAGTCAGTCTTTTCATCTTCCACCACTGCCATATTGATACACACCTAAAACCTCTTTTTAGGTTTAAAAAACAAAAGTGTCACAATTCAGAGATGCTGAAATTGGGCAATACGAATTATTCCTGGTTTATATGCTAAAACACAGCAAAGAATCAGATTGTAACTGGCTTTTGATCTTGGTCAGCTGGGAACAGAGGGGCTTTTTTCCCTATAGATCACACAGGAGCAACATAAATTAGGAAATTATTGCTAAAAAAATTAAAATAAAAATGGAGAAATAACCACTGAGACAGGAAGCTGTACTTTTCAAAGAGCTAATGCTACACATTCCTCTTTTATTCTGCATGACACTGATCTTATGAATCAGATAGGCAAGCTCTGGAAACAAACATCCAAACAAAGAATTGCAGAGATATTGCAAAGCACCCATTTTCCATTTGGTATCCCCGACAAAACAGTAAAACATATAGATTAAAAAATGATCCCTCAATCTATCATTTCAGAGCCTTGAGTCAACTGCAAATAAAACTGGCCATGTCATGCATCCCCTTAGATGTTAATTAATGGATCACAGTTCTGGGTTTTTTTATATAATGGTGACAACTGGCCAAGATGCTTAATAAATCAGCCTTTGTTTGGTCAAAGTTTGAAACCTGGCTCTTATGTATGACAGCTTGTTTTGTGGTTGGTTATGGGTTTCTTTTTTAACAAGGTGTTGGTGAATAGCTACCAGATTAGCAACAGCTGCAGACTCAAATCCATCTTTTCTTTATGGATAAAGTTTGCCATAATTCTTTTCTTCTCTTGGCTTTGGGTTGGTGCCTGTCAGACTAGAAAACTAAAGTCCTTAATCAGGAGAAGACCACTAATTGATCACCACAGCTCCATACAGGTGCTCCAGAGAAATCAGTATCCTTGAAGCTGAAGGAGAAGAGGTGGAAAATTTGAGATTGATATGCAAATTTCTCTGGGATGAGCAACA
This sequence comes from Cinclus cinclus, assembly GCF_963662255.1. Taxonomy (NCBI): domain Eukaryota; kingdom Metazoa; phylum Chordata; class Aves; order Passeriformes; family Cinclidae; genus Cinclus; species Cinclus cinclus. The sequence goes on along the minus strand of NC_085051.1, from coordinate 6,932,127 downwards.
CTGTATGGCCTTAAATTTCAGTGTTATGAGCCTCCCAACTATGAAAAGGTTTGCTCTGTCCTTTGTAGTAAGACTTGTTGCCACTTGTGAGCCAGAATGAAGAGCAAAATACAAGTCCATTAATTAGCTTTAAAAATGGTGTAAATCTGACTACAGATTTGCTACCTTAGCTGCACTAGCAGTGAATATTAAAAGAATTTAGTCTGTTCTTGTGCTATACTTCTTGTGCTGGATTTTTTGTGTGCTCTGCCACAAGCTGTCCATGGACCTAATGGAAATTATTCTACATCTCCCTGTTGTTCTCCTCTCCCCACCCATTCATGCAGGTGATTTTTGAAGAGCAGGTTGTAGATAACCTACCAAGCCAAGATTCATGTTATCTGCTTGTTAGTGCTTCAAGTAGCAGCAGAGTTTGTGCCAAATTTGATAATTAGAAGAGAGAAAGTGATTAGGAACCAAGTTACACCTGCACCTATAAAATAGACATTTCTAACTTTCCAGAAACTGACTTTTGGAATCAGATTTAATTTAGGTTTGATTCCTATACAATTCCTGTGGTCCTCTTGGAACAGAGGAAGTCCAAACCCTATGTTCCAAAGTCCCTTCAGTACTTCAAATGACTTTTTGCCCAGGGAAAGATGTTGCAGAGGCTGGAGGGGTTAAACCCCTCCCGAGAAACTTAATTCATGTCAGAGTGCATGATGTAATGCTGCAGGGAGGGCTTGGTGACCCCACCTTCCCTCTCCAGGACTAGCAAACTGCTCCTTTGAATTTACTGGGCAGAGTTACCCAGCAAAACTTCAGATTGCATTAGGGACTCTCGGCCTCCCGTGAGTTGTAAAGAGCAGTTCCCTAAAGCATGTTCTCAGAAGGGTGACTGTGCTTGGTGCTGGTTTTGAAGCATCTGCCCCTAGGGAAGGATTTTCTCATCGTTCAGCCTCCAGCCATCAATTTTATTTACTGGTAGGAACTTCAGTATCTGCTCAGAGTGTTGCACCTTGGATGTTAAGATACCAGTTCTGAAAACAGTGACTAAAATGTTGATACATTTGCCACTGCAGTAGCTGACCTGCAATTAAATATTAATTTGTTGAGGACCAGAGTTCTTTTCAATACCATAGGACACAAAAGAAAATATAGCTTCTGGCCTTGTTGTCAAGAAGGGTTGAGTGTTTTGAAGAGCTGAATGACAGCCAGAAGAAATGGAAAAAGGAATTGCAGGATTGATCTCATGGTAAACTAGCAATACCCATTACATGTAAAACATAGGTGACCAGAAAAAAGATTAAATTATGCAGACATCTCTTTTTTGTTACTGCCCAGTGCTGACTGAGGTGGCAGATGCACAAATCTTGATTTGTCTGTTGAGCCACTAATCCCTTTTGTTGAACATTTTTTACATGTTAACCGTGGTTGACTGGTGGTTGGGTTGTCAAGATTTTGAAATATTATTGATACACCATTAGAAAGAGAAATTGTGTCATTTGCTGTGCAACCTGATTTGTTTTCCCTAATTGGTACCTTATTAGAAGGGACTTACATGGAAAAATCATGAAGAATTACTGGACAAACAGTATCTGTAAATAGCAAAGTTTTACTATTGATCTTTCCCAACTGATATCATGTATATTTTTTAAAAGGCCCTAACACACTGTAAGCAATGTTTACAAGCTCTGTGAAAATGTTGAGTTTGTTGTTTTGCTGTTGTTTGGCTTTTTTAAAGAAGCTTATATGGATAGATTACAGTAAGGATACGTCTGTGTCATTCAGGGTCAGTCTGAACCGGGTGCATTTGAATACACAAGATTTTGTGGGCAAAGCCCTAACTAGATGAGAAAATTAGATCTTGAACCACTCCTGCCCTAAGGAAACAGTATTTTATTGGCAGTAAAGCCAGCAGAATTTCCCCCATTACTTAGAAATAAAAAAAATTAACGGCCGAGCATGCATTTGTAGTAACCACGAGTGAGTAAAAGCAATAGAAGTACCATAAAGTACCTTTAGCCAGAAGGCACGATGTAGCATCCAGCAGAAACAACAAAGTGCAAGCGATTAAAAGCAGAGTGAGTCTCTCCCTGGCTTTCACACACACCCCAAGATGCAAACGCTGCTGAAAGCGCCTTCACCTGCAGAAGAAAGCACA